>NC_048566.1:42850347-43177847 GCF_013265735.2 Oncorhynchus mykiss | reverse complement strand
CCCTTGCTCCCGTCCTGCCTGCCCCCCTAACCCAGCGCCCAGCGGGTAGGAGAGTAATGACACATAATGACTCACACCCCGGCCCAGCGAGATGAATGACTCGTCGCCAGCCAGGAAGATTAATAGCACTTAATGGTTTGTATTGCCGCCCGTAATCGAGCTGTCACTGGCTCTGCTTGAGGAATAGCAGGACCTTGCATCATTTCTCATGCCTTGTGTTCCCTCGGAGCTCCCAGTCAGTCTCATGTCCCCGGGGCCCCCTCTCTCCCACAAGACCTGGTAAGTCCTATCTTTTTTAGTATAAAGGGAGGGTCTAATACATGGTCAGGGCTGAACTTTCTGTGGAGCTTATAAGGGGGGGGGGGGGGGGGGGGGGGGTTGATGTCTGACCCCTCTACCACTAGACATGGACTAAGGGGGTGAGGGGGGGTCAGACCTGTCCCATCTGTGAGAGTCCATAGGGCGGCTTGATGTCTGAGGAAATCCCCCCACCCCCACCCCAGTGGTCTGCTCCACATCTCTCAGGGAGGCACTACCCTTTCATGTGACAGTGTATGTCTGAAGCCAACATATTACAACTGGGACTGGGGCCATAACCCAGTGTTTGGTAGAGTGGGGTCCATACTGTAGCAACAGTATGCGTTGCAGTCATTTTGTCTATAAGGCCCTCCTGCATTAACTTCCTCCATACCTTACCTCATTGTAAATCTTCAGACATTTAAGTTACCAAACCCGGACTCAGGTGATATAGGTAAATGTGCTTTTAGTTTGTTTTGCGCTTCTCATGTGGAATGATCTCCAATTGAGTTACGAATTTAACTTTAATTAAATGAGTTGACTCTACACATGGGATGATTTCACTGAACAAGAAAAGAAAGGGAATATTGAATGATCCCCAATGATCCATCACATCTCCCAAAAACGTTTTCAACATACATCTGTGAAATGATAGTCTAGAAACTAAAGATATGGTTGTCTTCCTCTCAGGCTTCCATGTCTTCTCCCTGGACCTTCTTAATGTCCACCTCTTGAGCATCAGACTCTGAGGCCTCATCTTCACTTTCACTTTCCAACCTTGTTAAGGATGGCTCGTTGTCAGGCTCAAAAAGCCTCAAATTTGCCCGGATGGCCACCAATTTTTCAACCCTTGTATTGGTTAGCCTGTTGCGTGCCTTGGTGTGTGTGTTCCCAAACAATGACCAGTTATTCACCCCACCCAGTATTGTAATCAAAACTTACCAGAAAGCATGTAGTTCTTGGCACAGACAGTGTAGTAGTGTGGGCTCAATAGCATCTCATTCATGTGCAAGATCTTGAGAATCAGCTGTACATGTGATGGAAGAATGGACTGTGCATGGAGAGGGTTGCAATTCCATTGAATTGTGGATAGTTTAACCAAAATATGCCACAGGACACTAGAATTTCCTCATGTGTATTCCACACAAAAAGGTTGACATTATAAACTAACTTTTGATGAATTTAAGCAAAATTCCCCAAATTCCCTGGCTTAACTTTTTTTTTTTTGCAACTCTACTCCCCAGCATGGCTCCCTGCTTAAATAAATGAAAAATATATATACTACTGTTCAAAAGTTGAGTCACTTAGAAATGTCCTTGTTTTTGAAAGAAAAGCACATTTGTTAATTAAAATAACATCATATTGATCAGAAATACAGTGTAGACATTGTTAATGTTGTAAATTACTATTGTAGCTGGAAACAGCAGATTTTTAATGTAATATCTGTACAGGCGTACAGAGGCCCATAATCAGCAACCATCACTCCTCTGTTCCAATGACAAGTTGTGTTAGCTTATCCAAGTGTATCATTTTAAAAGGCTAATTTATCATTAGAAAACCATTTTGCAATTATGTTAGCACAGCTGAAAACTGTTTTTCTAATTAAAGAAGCAATAAAACTGGCCTTCTTTAGACTAGTTGAGTATCTAGAGCATCAGCATTTGTGGGTTCGATTACAAGCTCAAATTGGCCAGAAACAAAGACCTTTCAGTCTGTTCTTGTTCTGAGAAATGAAGGCTAGTCCATGCGAGAAATTGCCAAGAAACTGAAAATCTCGTACAACGCTGTGTACTGCTCCCTTCACAGAACAGCGCAAACTGGGTCTAACCAAAATAGAAAGAGTGGGAGGCCCCGGTGTCAACTGACCAAGAGGACAAGTACATTAGAGTGTCTAGTTTGTCTAGTGGCAGCTTCATTAAATAGTAACCGCAAAACACCAGTCTCAAAATCAACAGTGAAGAGGCGACTCTGGGATGCTGGCCTTCTAGGCAGAGTTGCAAAGAAAAAGCCATATCTCAGACTGGCCAATAAAAACAAAATATTAAGATGGGCAAAAGAACACAGACACTGGACAGAGAAACTCTGCCTAGAAGGCCAGCATCCCAGAGTCGCCTCTTCACTGTTGACGTTGAGACTGGTGTCTCAATTTATTTAATGAAGCTGCCAGTTGAGGACTTGTTATCAAGGCACAAGGCGAGACTCAGATGCAGACACAGGAGGCAGATGGTTGGAGTCTTACAATGTTTAATAATCCAAAGGGGTAGGCAAGAGAATGGTCGTGGTAGGCACAAAGGTCAAAACAAGATCCGAGTCCAGGAGGTACAGAGTGGCAGATAGGCTCGTGGTCAAGGCAGGCAGAATGGTCAGGCAGGCGGGTACAGAGTCCAGAAACAGGCAAGGGTCAAAACCGGGAGGACTAGAAGAAGGAGTACAGAAAAAAACACACTGGTTGACTTGGCTAAACATACAAGACGAAATGGCACAGAGACAGGAAACACAGGGATAAATACACTGGGGGGGGGGGGGGGGGGGGGGGGGGGGACACCTGGAAGGGGTGGAGACAATCACAGGAACAGGTGATACAGATCAGGGTGTGACATTTACCCCCCACACACACACTTGGCGTCCTACCTGGCTGAGCGGGGTCGGCAGTGGAAATTGTTGATGAGGGCCGGGTCCAAGATGTCTTTAGCAGGGACCCAGCACCTCTCTTCCGGGCCTTAACCCTCCCAGTCAACCAGGTACTGGAAATCCCTGCCCCGTGGTCAAACCTTCAGGAGTAGTCTCAACGTATACGCTGGCTGGCCACCAATAACCCGGGGGGGGAGGGATGGGCCTGGAGACAGAAGACAAAGGATAGTGAGACATGGGCTTAATCCTAGACATGTGGAAGATAGGGTGAATACGGAGGGTACAGGGTAACCCAAGTCGGACAGCAGTGGAACTCAGGACTCTAGAGATGGGAAAAGGACTAATGAACCGGGGAGACAGCTTGCGAGACTCTACCCAAAGGGGCAGATCCCGAGTGGAAAACCATACACTCTACTGTAGCAGGGAGCTTGGGTCAGGCGACAGTCCACTTGTCGACGATACCTGGAGTTGGTCTTGAGAATAGCCGCCCTGGCTCTTCTCCAGGTACGTCGACAGTGGCGGGCAAACATCTGGGCCGAGGGTACGCTGACCTCCTGCTCTTGTTCCGAGAAGATACCCCATGGAGCACTCGAAAGGGGAGAGTCCCATGGCAGAACTGGCAAGGGTGTTCCGGGCATACTGCACCCAGACCAGTTGACGGCTCCAGGTAGTGGGGTTGGTTGAGACCAGGCACATTAAGGTGGTCTCCAGGTCTTGATTGGCTAGCTCCGACTGACCATTAGTTTGGGGATGGAATCTGGAGGACAGGCTGACCGACGACCAAGTAAGGGTGCAGAATGCCTTCCAGAACTGAGACGAGAACCCCAATCAGAGACCATGTCTACCGGGAGTCCATGGATCCGGAAGACATGCTGCACCATAAGCTGGGCCGTCTCCTTGGCAGAAGGTAGTTTGAGGAGAGGGATGAAATGGGCGGCCTTGGAGAACCAATCGACTACCGTCAGAATGACAATGTTGCCATCAGACGGAGGGAGCCCAGTGACAAAGTCCAGAGATATGAGACCATGGATGATGAGGAACCGGTAGTTGCTGCAGGAGGCCAGAAGGAGCTTGCCGTGGAGTCTTGTTCTGAGCACACACTGTGCATGCGGCAATGAAGGCAGAGACGTCAGGAACCATTGTGGGCCACCAGTTAAACATTGTCGGAGGAATGCTAGTGTACAACGGGACCCTGGATGACAGGTCAGCCTGGAGGAATGAGCCCATTCCAGGACCAGACTAGGGACAAACAGCCGGTTAGCCAGGCCCCCTTCAGGTCCAAGCTGGGAGCGTTGTGCCTCACGGACCAGGTTCTCAATACCCCAATCCCCAGTGGCAGCAAGGCATGAGGTAGGAAGAATGGTTTCAGAGGTCGAGGGTGTGGCAGAGGAACTGTATAGGCGGGAGACGGGGTCAGGCTTCACATTCTTTGACCCTGGGTGGCAGGAGATGGTGAAGTTAAATCTGGTGAACAGGAGGGCCCACCGGGCCTGCCTGGAAATGAGGCACTTGGCTGTACGGAGATATTCCAGGTTTTTATGGTTGGTCCAGACCAGGAATGGCTGTTCTGCTCCTTCCAGCCAGTGCCTCCAATCTTACAATGCCATCTTCACCACCAGGAGTTCTCGGGTGCCAATATCGTAGTTCCTTTCAGCAGGATTGAGACTATAGGACAGGAAGACACAGGGATAAAGCTTCTGGTCCTGGGCAGATCGCTGGGACAGGATGGCCCTCACGCCAACATCCGAAGCATCCACTTCCACCACAAATTGACGCGAGGGGTCCGGATGGATGAGGATGGGTGCTGTTGTGAACTGATGTTTCAGGTCCACAAAGGCTTTGTCGACAGCTGTAAACCATTTGAACGGTACCTTGGGAGAGGGGAGTGCTGAGAGGGGGGCTGCCAGGGTGCTGTAGTTCCGAATGAAACGGCGGTAGAAGTTTGCAAACCCAAGAAACCGTTGCAACTGCACCCTGGAAGTTGGGTGAGGCCAACTTTTCACCTTTCAAGGATCCATCTGAACATTGCCCTCAGCAATGACATATCCCAGAAAGCCAGAGACTCCTCTATGTACTCCTCCATTGCTTTGGTCTCTGGTCCAGACAGAGAATACAGTCAACCCCAAGGTGGTGTAGTGCCTGGGAAAAGAGCAATGGCACAATCATAAGGACGGTGCGGGGGAAGGGAAGTAGCATGTGCCTTACTGAACACTTCCAGGAGGTCATGGTATTCAGTGGGGATAGCAGAGACATCCTGAGGAAGACGATTTGAGGAAGGCTGTGCTGCTTGAATACAGTAGGAATGGCAAAATGGACTCCAAACCAGGATGGAGCTTGTGGTCCAATCAATCATCGGATTGTGCTTTTGAAGCCAGGAAAATCCAAAAACAACCGGAACATGGGGAGATGCAATGAGGAGGAACTGTATTGTCTCACTGTGGTTACCAGAAACCCGTAATTGAACGGGCACAGTACTGTGCGTGACTTCCCTTATAGAGCGGACGTCCAGTGCCCTAGCATCCATGGGCACAGAGAGAGGCTGAGTGGGAATACCAAGCTCCGAAGCTATCGGGGCATCCATAAGACATTCATCAGCCCCAGAGTCAATTAGCACTTGGATAGACTTAGATTGGTCTCCCCACAGTACAAGAGCAAAAAGGGGTGTGCGGGTGACGGGAGTTAGGGAACTCAGTCTGACTCACCATAGTACTGGTACCCACTAGAGACAAGGGTTTCCTAATAGGGCAGGTCCTGCCCCTCCACAGTACAGACAACAGTTATTATTCATCCTTCGTGCATGTTCCCCAACTAATAACCTAGCTCTTCCCAATTGCATAGGCTCAGGAGTATCCAATTCACCCATCGTAGATTCCAGAGAGTGCTCGGGTGGCTTCGAATCCTCTCGGAAGAGCTGCCTTCGGAAACTTCCGGATTCCATAGGAGGTGAATGCTCCATAGCAGGTGCACGAGTGTGCCCGAGACCAGACCTCCTCTCACTCTTGCGTACCCTTAGGCGTCCATCAATTTTAATGGTAAGGGGGATAAGTGAGTCGAGATCCAGCTACAATTCCCGAGCAGCTGGCTCATCCTTTACCTCCTCAGATAATCCTTGCAGAAAAGTATCGAAAAGAGACTCCGAATTTCAGGCACTCTCGGAAGCCAACTTGCGAAAATCAACCGCGTAGTCTGCCACACTACGGTGGTTTTGACGTAAGTCAAGCAGTTTACTAGTCGCCTTTCTCCCGGAAACAGGAGACTCAAATTCCAAACACAGGAGGCAGATGGTTGGAGTCTTACAATGTTTAATAATCCAAAGGGGTAGGCAATAGAATGGACGTGGACAGGCAAAAAGGTCAAAACCAGATCAGAGTTCAGGAGGTACAGAGTGGCAGACAGGCTCGTGGTCAAGGCAATTAGAATGGTCAGGCAGGCGGGTACAGAGTCCAGAAACAGGCAAGTGTCAAAAGCAGGAGGACTATAAAAAGGAGAACAGCAAAAGGAGTACTGGAAAAACACAATGGTTGACTTGACTAAACATACAAGACAAACTGGCACAGAGAGACAGGAAACAGAAGTATAAATATACTGGGGGAAATAAGCAACACTTGGAGGGGGTGGAGACAATCACAGGTGAAACAGATCAGGGCGTGACACTTGTGAGTCGTCTGTTTCTCAAACTAGACACTCTAATGTACTTGTCCTCTTGCTCAGTTCTGTACCGGGGCCTCCCACTTTTCTTTCTATGAAGGGAGTAGTACACAGCGTTGTACAAGATTTTCAGTTTCTTGGCAATTTCTCGCATGTAATAGCCTTAATTTATCAGAACAAGAATAGACTGACGAGTTTCAGTTGAAAGTACTTTGTTTCTGGCCATTTTGAGCCTGTAATCGAAACCACAAATGTGACACACCACTTGGATTCGGTCTTAAGTAACAACATTTGAATTTCTGTTTTTCTACATTGGATAAAAGTAGGGACTCAGAGCTAGAAAATGGAATATCATACACTGCATTTGACAATGGGAAAGTAATTCTGCTTTGAAAGTTGATAAACTTGTAAACTCACTTTTGAGAAAACTGTCTTTCAATGTTTTGGTACTACTATTGGAGAGCCCTTCTTTGTCTACACCCATTCAGCATTGTTCACACCCTCTTAAGCCCAACCCATCTCTTTAAGGGTTGATCCATGCATTCTGTACTAACTTGCCAGCTACTTCCAGACATCTAAGAGAGAGAGAGAGCTGATCATTACTCGCCCTAGCAGAGCTGGTTGGGCTGTTGCAGTATGTTATCCAGAGCCTTGATGACTACAACTGTGCTGTCAGATTGTCCGTTTGCAAATTCAGAGCGTTTCGCGTTAAGAGTGTACACTGGAAGCCTTGGCAATAAGTAGGGTTGTTCTGAAAGCTCTGACCTCACAACGACAATCAAGCACCCAAGCTAACTGGCTAACATTGGCTAGCTTGCTAGCTACTTCCAGACACATAATGAGAGTACACCCCACTCTCACCATTTTACTCCCCCTAGTAGAGCTGGTTAGGCAGTTTTCATGTTATCCAGATCATTGGTGACTGTTTACCTAGCTAGCTATCTAGCTACATTTCTAAACAAAAGACTCGCCTTAGTATGCCAGAGTGCAGAATAACTGAGGAGTTTTTGAACGCTCAACACCCGTTGAGTCGGCAACAAAGCGTAATTTATTTGTTTTCAGCAGCACTGAAGTGACTTGCGACATACGCCTAGTTTCCTGAATCAGGTTACAAATGCTGAT
This sequence comes from Oncorhynchus mykiss, assembly GCF_013265735.2. Lineage (NCBI taxonomy): Eukaryota > Metazoa > Chordata > Actinopteri > Salmoniformes > Salmonidae > Oncorhynchus > Oncorhynchus mykiss. Next base: position 43,170,149 of record NC_048566.1, on the reverse strand, counting down.
TCTCCCGATACTCAACTAGTCTAAAGAAGGCCAGTTTTATTGATTCTTTAATCAGAACAACAGTTTTCAGCTGTGCTAACATAATTGCAAAAGGGTTTTCTAATGATCAATTAGCTAACACAACATACCAATGGAACACAGGAGTGATGATGGTTGCTGATGATGGGCCTATGTAGATATTCCATAAACAATCTGTTGTTTCCAGCTACAATAGTCATTTATAACATTAACAGTGTCTACACTGTATCTTCTTTATCTGTTATATCCTGGTTGGTTGACTGGCTTAGGAGGCGAATGACAGGCACAGAGGTTGTGTTGCAGGTCACACCACACTGAGGACAGTGTCTCAGGCAATTTAGCCAGCAAGCTCTCCCCTTTCCCCCAAAGGATCTGATAACATCATTATGTGGATAAACTATGGCTTACAAAAGCAAATGGAGGATTTGGCATAGTTTGTCATTCTGAGAGCCCCCTTTTTCTCTCTGAGAACCCAATTACAGTTTCAGTCCTTCTAAAGCTGATGTTTGCTGTTTGAAGCATCAGGGTCACGGTACTCTATCTTGATCGCATAAATCAAAACTAAGCTTCAGCTCTCGTTCACAATGGTATTTTTCATTTTCAGAAACACTGGACACAGATGATTGACAATGTTTTTGTCCATGAAGTCCTTAGTTCCGTAATCCAGAGTTTGTGTGTGCGTGCGTGTGCCAGGTTAGTGTTTTTCGTCATGAATCTTGTTCTGGAGGCAGAACTGCAGAGTGGTAACTAGCTGACGCAGCCACAAAGTTATAAAAATCAGATGTTAAATCTAACCCTTAACCCTAAACTTACCACACTGCTAACCACAATGCCTAACCCTAACCTTAAATTAAGACCAAAAAATACATTTTTGTTTTAATGAATTATTAAAATATAGCAAATTTGGACTTTACAGCTGGCCTATCTAAGGGGAAATTGCTCAGTTCTGCCTCCAGGACAAGACACATGACAATAAATGTCAACCTGCATATGTGTGTGTGTGTGTGTGTGTGTGTGTGTGTCAACCCCCCCTTTCTCCCTCTCTTTCGACAGAGTTGTTTGGGTTGGGCATGTGAGACAGCAGTGTATTGAATAACTCAACGCTGCGTTCTCCCTTGTGGAATGGTCCCTCTTATTGAATAGAGCGTTGTCTCCCAGACCGAGCGCCGGCCTTGATTCGGAGCCATGAAACCCAACTGTCCCTGTCCATCAGTGTGACGAGACCAATGGAGGATAAACCCAATGACCTGAACAGAGAAGTGCATCCTGGGAAGGGGGTGGGAGTCCAAGGTCCGGGGTGCTTCACTATGTTCGGCTTCCACTTGGGTGGGGAAGGGACACTTAATTGATCTACTCCCAAGTTGCTGTGTTATCTCAAAGAATAGGCCGTGATACAACAAAATAAACAAAGCATAAAGGGGTTGCAAATATTAGTCAGTAGACACTGTATGTGTGTATAGTGTGTCTGGGAGAGGAGAACAGGAGTAGTAAGGGATAGCGTGTGATAGACACCATGTGTGGGTGTGTGTTTGTGCAGACCTGCTGGTATATGTCTGCTTCACTGTCAGCAAGAAGCTCTCTCCTTCCTGTATGAAGGCTGACTGTGGTGTGTCCCTGCCTGGGATCAGCCAAGACGTTTGAGTCAGAGCAGCATGGGAACGCTTCCCCACTGGTCCTCCCATCCCTGGGGTGTCTCTCGATGTGTGTGCGTGTGTGTGTGTGTGTTTGAGCCAGTAACCAAAAGGTTGTTGGTTTGAATACCCGAGCCAACAAGGTGAAAAATCTGTCAATGTGCCCTTGGGCAAGGCACTTAACCCTAATTTGCTCCAGGGGTGAGGTTCTACTATGGCTGACCCTGTAAAACCACACATTTCACTGCACCTATGTGTGACAATTTATTTAACCTTTATTTAATTAGGTAAGTCAGTTAAGAACAAATTCTTATTTACAATGACGGCCTACCCCAGCCAAACCCAGACGACACTGGGCCAATTGTGCGCAGCCGTATGGGACTCCCAATCACGGCCGGTTGTGATACAGCCTGGAATCAAACCAGGGTCTGTAGTGATGCCTCTAGCACTGAGAAGCAGTGCCTTAGACCACTATGCCACTCAGGAGCCTTAACAATAAAACTTTTTATTTATTTTTATTTTTTATCTTCCTGTCTCTCCTTGTGTCTCCATGTCCAAGTGCTCCTCTCCCCATCCTGGGCCGAGGCAGCTGTCCCCCCCAGCTGTCCTTGTCCCATTGTCAAGGTCACTGGAGGTTGTGTTTCTCTGTTTGCAGGAAGTAGAGGTCAGAGGTTATCCGTCTGCTCTGCAGGAGACGATGCACAGGCCTTGCTAAACACAGACAGAGGCAGGGAGCTGCCGTTTATCAAGCTCTATCACACTTGCACTCTTTCTCTCTCTCTCACATACATACAAACATGTACGCACACACATTACCACATACATACATACATACATGCACTCATACTTTCACTCTCTCTAACACACACAATCACTCAAGCACGCATTTACACACACACAGCAGGCTCCCATCCTCACATTGTTTGGTGTGTGTGTGAACTGAGGTCCCCTCTAGCGTGGGTTTGAGTGAACTCACTTCACAGGCCCTGGTGACCCAGCTCGGGCTGCAGCGGAACAGAATCCCTTTCAACCCCCCCCCCCGCTTTTGATATTTTTCTGTTTGTTATTGTTATTGTTTTCCTAATGTCGCAACTTGATAAACTGCTCGGGAAGTGAATCTTAGGGTAGAGTTGTAATTATTCCATTGCCTTCCAATATATACTACATGCTCTCTCAAATACACACACACACAGAAATATTATTTCCTTCTCACAAGTAGTGTCCTATAAAGCAGTGGATCCCAAACTGTGGAGCCGGCAGGGGGGGTGCGGGGTACTGGTACTATATATATATACATATAGTAAACATAAAGAAAAACCCTTGAATGACCAGATGTTTCCAAACTTTTGAATGAGTACCATTCAAAAGTTTGGAAACACCTGCTCATTCAAGGGTTTTTCTTTATGTTTACTGTTTTCTACATTGTAGAATAATAGTGAAGACATCAAAACTCTGAAATAACACATATGGAATCATGTAGTAACCAAGAAAGTGTGAAACAAATCAAAATATATTTTAGATTTTAGAAAAGTAGCTATCCTTTGTCTTGATGGCAGCTTTGCACACTCTTCTCAACCCGCTTCATGAGGTTACCTGGAATGCATTTCAATTAACAGGTATGCCTTGTTTAAAGTTAATTTGTGGAATTGATTTCCTTCTTAATGCGTTTGAACTAATCAGTTGTGTTGTGACAAGGTAGGGTTGGTATACAGAAGATAGCCATATTTGGTAAAAGACCAAGTCTATATTATTGCAAGAACAGCTCAAATAAGCAAGGAGAAATGACAGTCCATCATTACTTTAAGACATGAAGTGGAAGAAAATGTCAAGAATTTTTCAAGTTTCTTCAAGTGCAGTCACAAAAAACATCTATTGTTCTACAAGGTAGGAAATAGTACAAATAAAGAAGAACCCTTGAATGCATAGGTGTTGACTGGTACTGTATATGTTTAAAAAATTGAGAACTCAGTCTGGCTTTCTACTTACTTATTGGATAGTGCATCATCAGTTTTCCTCTTGTCATGTCAGTCATTGCATACCTTGGAAAGCTATTTATAACTAGCCCATGTCAGCTAAGATTTTATAGCTAGGTTTTTTAGCTCGTAGATTTTGTTGTAATGTTTGAGCCACTTAAATATCACATGAATAAACATTAGACATAGCAAAATGTAAAATGTATAGAATTGCAGGAAACAAGCTTTAAAACTGGCAAAATTGTCTCTCCACCAACAAGAGGGGTGTGACTGGTTTGTGTCATGAACAGTGCTTGCACACATAGAGAGGGGTGGGCGGGTTAAGGGTCATAAAATATTGTGTGGAATAAGAGTGGGTTGCTGGCTGGCAGGTTTGAATAAAGGGAAAACAATGCATTCAAATTAGTTTCAAGCCTAAGCTTCAGGTCCTAACTGTAGCACGCCAAATACACGCCACTTGCCAAATGCTTTTGGGAACTTCCACTGAGGCAAAAAGGACAATATTTAATTCAATAATAGAAAAGCTGTAAAATAGAAGGGAGGGGCAGAACAGTATTTAATGTTTGGGAAAGATTTGGTGAAGTGGTAAAACTGAATGATAGCTGAATGTATACAAATTCAACATTCACAAGACGGGGACTTCAAAATGGCACGTCAGGGGAACTGTACTGTTCAGTTGTTGTTTTTTTTTAACCTTTATTTAACTAGGCAAGTCAGTTCGGAACAAATTCTTATTTACAATGACGGCCTAGGAACAGTGGGTTAACTGCCTGTTCAGGGGCAGAACGACAGCTCGGGGGTTTGAACTTGCAACCTTCCGGTTACTAGTCCAACGCTCTAGCCACTAGGCTACCCTGCCACCCCAGAGTTAAATGGAATAGTAGCCTAACTGAAACCTGGGCACTAACTGTAGGTCTATAACCTCTCCCATAGCCTAATATAATATCTGTTGCTGTAAAATGATACACCAAATGTACATTTTGACTCTAGAACAGGAGTGAGAGAATGAATGCCGGTTAGGGAGTGTCTTTAAAGGTGCTATCTTTATCATCGTCATAAAAGCTGATAGTATTTCAAACACATAAAATATACATCCAAGCCATACTGAAATCTTATCAAAAACATGTTGCGTCATTTTAACAGCTTTTAATTTCCTTCAAACTGGTCAAACTGATGTCATTGGAAATTTTGACAAGGAAAATCCCTTCCCATTTTGGGGGGAGTTAATGCATTTTCTCCACGATCCCTAAAGTATTTGCTCCTTGAGAGAATTAGAAATGAAAGAGAAAAAAAACGTTACCAATGTCAACTAGATTGAAGAGTGCATTATATCGATTTATGACATAATTCTGGTGAGAAGGGGTTTATTTAGTCTTCTAGTAATTAAAGAAGACAACCTGCATGCATCTAATTATACACAAGTTGATAGCCTGCCAAAATGATGGAAATTATAAGCAGAAGCATAGGCCTATCTAAAAAGGTCTGTCAAAAAATCGTTCCGCCATCTCTGACTGTACACCTAATTTTCTTTATTTGTGGGTTAGAGTTAGATGCGGGCCTCATATTTTCACTTTATCACATATAGTGGAGTGGTTGCGGGTGGGTTACTAGCAATTGCGGGCAGGTGCAGGTGAACAAACAGCATTACTAACACACACACACACACACCAGACACCATGCACACACACACACATATACACACACACACATATATACACACAGGGAGCTAGTGATTAACTCCCTAAAGGGCAATTCCACCACTTTTCAACTTCATATTCATCATCTCTAGGACCAAACCAGTGTCTACATATGTGAACATTGTGTGTTTCTATGATCTGTGATTACAAAGATTTAAAAAAAGTTTCTCTGTGGCATCATAGGGTAGGATTAAAGGTGAAAAACTGAGATTTTCAAAACCTGCAATGAGTTTCTAGCTCAAGGGAGGGTATTTTCTTGCTCTCCACATCACTGCAAATCTGATATTTTAAAATCACTGTTATAACTTTTGATGTCATTGGGTAGAACTTTTTAAGTTTAGATTTTTTTCTACAAAACATAGAAATGCGCCGTTTTCACGTACTATATGTTGACACTGGTATTGTGATGAAAATGAGATTGAAAAGTGGTGGAGTTGCCCTTTAATTCCAATGTGAAATATCTGCAGCATTCATACAGAAAACAATAATCTAGCAGGTATGAAGACAGGGGTGGAGAGGGAGAGAGAGAAGTTCATCTACAGAGGAAGAATCTGAAGTATGTGTGTTCTTTAAGTTGGTGTTAAGTGCCATAACTTCTCTAGCACATTGTCTCCCAGTCGGAGAAGGGAGAGTTGGGAAGAAAGGGGTGCGTGGGAGGAGAAGGGGGGGGGGGGGGGGGGGGTAAGTGTCTGTTCCTTCCATGGTGAGCCAAGAGAACACCACAGACAAGGAAGTGTGTGAGTCATGGTGCAGACAGTTAGCCTGGGGACACACTGATTATTGTGACTGGGGTACAACTACTCTCTAGCACCCACACACATATACACACATATTGTCTATGCATAAAAACACACCCACACACACTGCCCTCTGGGCAGGTCCGCTCAGGTCAGTGGGCCTAACACGAAACCCAAACCGGCTGCGCGCGTGCACCATCATGCGCGATCGTGCATACATTTCTTTTGTCCCCCTACACCAAACGCGATCACGACACGCAGGTTATAATATCAAAACAAACTCTGAACCAATGACATTAATTTGGGGACAGGTCAAAAAGCATTAAACATTTATGGTAATTTAGTTTGCACTTGCTAGCTAATTTGTCCTATTTAGCTAGCTTGCTGTTGCTAGCTAATTTGTCCTGGGATATAAACATTAGGTTTTTATTTTACCTGAAATGGACAAGGTCCTCTACTCTGACAATTAATCCACACATAAAAACGGTCAACCGAATCGTTTCTAGTCATCTCTCCTCCTTCCAGGCTTTTTCATCGTTTAACTTATATGGTGATTGGCATCTAAACTTTCATAGTATTACCACTACAACCGGCAACAGTTCGTCTTTCAATTACCCACGTGGGTATAACCAATGCGGAGATGGCACGTGGGTACCTGCTTCTATAAACCAATGAGATGGGAGAGGCAGGACTTGCAGCGCGATCTGCATCAGAAATAGGAATGACTTCTATTTTAGCCCTTGGCAACGCAGGCGCTCGTTGACACGCGTGAGCAGTGTGGGTGCAATAATTGAATAACATAGATTCCTAAATTTATTTGGTGTAGTCAGGGTATAACACTTGGTGACTGTGCCAATCAGACAGGCAACATTTTACTGACACCCTCCCATTCCAACCCTCTATTTACAGACTAATGAGAGGTAGAGGAGGTACTCCGCTCCAGTGCCCACAATGCCCATTTTGTCCTGTGTCCCCATTAGGCGTGTGCTACAAAAGGACTGCCCAGGGTCAACGGAGCACAACACCATGCTCTCTACGCACTCCAAAAAGCAAATAAAAGCTGTTATATCAACAAGAGTTTCCTGTCTGAAGTATAAGAGTTTCCCTCAGCGAACCAGAGAGAGAGAGAGAAAGACACGCGACAGATGCGTTTCCACACCGTCTCCACCGTCCCTTTACACAGAAAGACAATCCGGCGAGATAGCGTGTGAAGTATATCTCATCTCCACATCTGAGGGAGTAGCCTCTTTCTCTAGCCCAGTAGCAGGCACCTCATACCACATGAACCCAACACCCTCCAGGAGTATACAGGCCCCAAGGCGTCACCCAATACACCTCCCATACAGAGAGCACCCTGCCTGGGTGCAAGGTGTTCCTGCAAGCTCAGGAAATTAGTCCAAACATAAATGTTTGTGGCAATGAAAATGACTGTATAAGTGAGTACTGTATCTGTGTTTGGACACTAGTGCTTGTTTGTGTGTGTGAGAGAGAGAGAGAGAGAGAGAGAGAGAGACAGAGACAGAGACAGAGACAGAAACTCGTCTCAGGTTGGAGTTGATCTGACAGCTGGGTAACATTAACCAGGCCGTGTATGAAGCAGGAATTATGGAGTTGAGTTATTTGATATGTTCATAGCTCTCAGACCTCTAAAAGCATAATACCTGATTGTGCATGGTTTTACTATAATGTTAAATAGTCAGGCAAACATTTTAATAGGCTAATTGCATAGTCTTATCACAGGTCGCATGTGAGGAATATACTGTATAATATCACATATATCAAATATTACCCCACTACACCCTCACTCTCTATTTTGAAATACACCCACACTCATAAACACGCACACACGTAAACAAGCATCTTCACTGTCTGGAGGCCTACCATCTCACTTGTTGTGTTGGTGTGCTACTGCTGTGCGGCGGTGTGGTGTGGAAAATATGGCCGTGTCATTCTGGTAACATTGTCGGACTTAAAGAATTACTAAATAACATTACAGATTTAATACTTTTATTTGTCTGCTATTTTACTGGGAAGGGAAACAGCCTTGGCTGCTTTGTTACTCCCCTCAGCAGTGGAGAGTGGAGATCCCTAGGCCATTCCAGCAGCATTAGTCTCCAGATCCAGTGTGAGGCAGGAGATTAAGCACGGGGAAACACTTGTTAGATATAAATTCTAATAAGGCCGTAAAAACCACATGGCGCAAGCATTAGAGGCATGCAGTGTGAGAGAACTCCAGAAGAGTGTGGGACAGGAGATGGAGGGGAAATGGAGGTCAGAAAAGGGAGGGTGTTTAGGTCTTTCACGTCGTGTGCAGAAAGAGAGAGGGGAAGAGAGAAAGAGTGACTCCAGAAAAGAGGAGAGAAGGGGGTAGGCTGAGTTCCCAAAGTGTGGTGTTGATAAGAATGCTATTAGTATAGCTAAGTGACGAGAGTAGGGATCGCCGCTGTCACATTGTTCCCATGAAACCAGATAAATGTGAAAATGACAGGGATTTCTTCAGGAGAGAGATGGCTATGTGATAACTACAAAATAACTACTGTAGTCTCTAACACAGAGATACATTAAAGTGGAACTGACAGCATTTTAGCAACATGAAATCGTATTCAAATCTGTTCACATACACCCCTGGGAAGACTATTACATTTTATTTGACATTTTCTGACAAGCGAGCAGTTGATATGGTCATTTTCACATTTTCATAAATTCATAGAATGTTTGGGAATGACGTATAGTGAGGCATTTGTGAACATTCTATAGCAATATAGAGTGGGAAAGCTGTTTGTACAATTAATAGATACTGCAGTAAATAAAACCTAAAAAAACATCTGTCTTGTCCAGGACCGGAGTCTATGCAGACCAGTGCACTATGGCCAATCAGAGCTGCAGTAGACCTATATACAAATAAGCCATTTGCCACACAGACCTGCCATCATTCACTTTGACCTGAACTGTGTGTTTACAGGCAGTAGCAACAATGTGACTTTAGATCATTAGAACGCATTTTCCAAAAAGCCACAAAATACATCTGAATTGATTTCTGCAAATATGTAAATACCAACAGAGTCCTCTTACATTTGGTCAAACAACCAAACAACCTATTGATCAAACAACCATGAAAACGCGATTCACATTTCTTGCTAGCTAACCAAATGACACCTGAATCTTTAGCTGCAGCCACCGTAAAACGATACAAGGGTAAGTCGGTCACTCATCCACTCCTCCAATGACATGACATCCACCCAGCAGCTTGCTAGCCAACGTTAGGCTCTGTCACGGACAGAAGGGTTTAATTATAAATACAGTATCTTTGGCTCCGTGTTTTAGCTTGCTAAATAAATAACTAGCTACATAAACAGATTGTTAAGGGTGTGTACTGGAGGCGAAGTCAGGTGCAGGAGAGCAGAGTGTAGTGAACAGGCGCACTTTTTTATTCCGGTGCAACGAAAGCACAAAAGTACATAAACGTGCCCAAACACGGAACATAGACAAAAAGTATGGCGCGTAACAATACCCACATAACATAAATACAATTTCATACCAAGACATGAAGGGAAACAGAGGACTAAATACATGCAGTGTGATTAGGGAATGAAACCCAGGTGTGTGTGGAACAAGACAAAACAAATGGAAATATGAAAAATGGAGCGGTGATGGCTAGAAATCCGATGACGTCGGTCGCCGAACGCTGCCCAAACAAGGAGAGGAGCCGACTTTGGCGGAAGTCATGACACAGATACACTAGTCCAGGAAACTTAATCAGCGCACGGGCCATATTGTAACAACACAACAAATTTGCGGGCCATTGTTTTATTTGAACAAATATGACCATTTATAATGTCCAATTATGTACATAGGGTGCTGTATATAGCATTTTAACATATTAAAACAAAAGAAGAGATAAATAATATTTGTCCAGCCTTTGCCGCTATGCTTGCACGTGCAAAATATGCTGCAACCCTAATCAAAAAGTATTAGAAAACTCCAAATAACAAAAACGTAGCTTTGGGTTGTTGTAACATTTAAACATGTAAAAACAAATGTTTTATTGTAGTTGAGTAGAAAGCCTAGGCTACTGCTCAAATGTTGCTGTAGTAGGCTCACGTTTTCTCCTTTGCATGGTGTTTTGTTGCAGGTTTTCTTTCCTTGTCAAGCTTTAAAAACTGATGCCAGACTGAAACATTTTAGTAGCCTAGCTAGGACTATGGCATGTGCCTGTAGACTTTCCCTCCGCTGCACGTTGAAAATGAGACACATGAAAGCAGCGCAATTGAGGTGGAATTCACCAACGCGAGCGCATCAGGCTGTAATTTCATAAAGTGTAAGACTCAACTGTTGACTCATTTATGCTTGCTTCTGTGTCCTATTCGGCCCGTGGGCCTTGTGTTTGATACATATGCGCTAGCTAGCCTATTAGCCACGTTATGACTAACTTGTGATCATTGCCGTTGCTAGTTTGATTGTATAGACATTCTTGTAAAATTGGGTTTGAAGCATTAACATGGGAATTGTATATTTTTGACTAATATTATGATAGTCTGTTTGTTTCATATCTGCAAAGAAGTTAAGTGCTGTCAGTTCCAGGTATCTAAATGTACATTTAGAGGAAAGTTGAGTTTGAATTCCCGCCCTGCTTGGTCTCCCATCATCGTTTGTAAACCCACAGCGGGGTCAATACGCTGAATGAGCCTGTGGTCAAATTAACCACAGGACACTTTGGTGAACAGTGACATCGCCCTGTGCTGGCTAAAGCCAGCAGACATCTTAACTGTAATCCACCACTGCCAGACTGTACTCCTTCTCTCTCTACATTACGTGCCCCTAGTTCACTAGAGCTGAGGTCAATGTAATGACAGAATGGAAAAACTGACTACTCGTTTCTCTCTCTCTCTTTCTCATTCTTTCTTTTCGTTTTAACTGTGATGAATTTAATATGTCGAGAAGATTATGAAATCTAACCAAACATGAAAAGACTGGCCACAACAGCCATAGTTTCCAAGTTTGTTAACTCAGTCGAGTAACTTTCCCAGAGCGTTTGAAATGCGAAATAAGTGTGCTGCACTTCTGCAATCTGATGATCTTGGCCTGTCTTCCACGCTTTTGCACTTTCCATTTCCTACCAATAATGAAAAGAAAACTTCCAGGCTGGATTGTAGAGACATTTCCCACATTCAGTTGATTGCATCCATTCATTTCCTTATGCTGTACCACATTGAAATGAGCCACCACGTTATATGTTTATGGCTAGAATGATCCTCATCAATATGCACCATGTAAGTGAATTACCCACGTGTAGGAGACGCACAGCAGCCATTTTTCTGTACTATTGCATGTATCAACCACAGCTTGAATTGGGGTGGCCACTTTAATTTGCCCATTTATAAGTAGGGGATTACCAAAGTGCCTGCATGGCTTTTCAAATGGGTGGTAACTCCTTTTCTGTGGACCACCACGGCTGTCTGTCTGTCTGCAAGACGCCTCCCTGTACGACTCCTATATTTCCATACAGGTGTTGCTCCACTCCTGTGTTAGGTGTGCCCTCGATTACCTCCCTGTCACCTGTTTACACCTTCCTTACACCTGGGCGTGTACCATCTGATCCAATGCCTCGGAGCAGTCACAGCTAGGTCTCTTTCTCTCCCTGTTCTCTCTGCCCTTTTGGCCCTTTCTTAGTGAGCAGATTTTGAGCAGCTCTCTTAGTGTGAGCTTAGTGGACAGATAGGAGCCTGAGGCCCCTTCGTTGTCTGTGTGATTGTCTGCTCAGCCCTTTTCACAGCAGATTAGTGTAAAACCCTTCATTACACAGAAAAGGATTAGGTTCCCCTCAGGGGAGAACAGAATAGGGTAGCTTTGGAAGCCGACAGTTTTTATTTGTGACCATAGGCGTGATGCGATGAGACGCATGAGAGGGTGCCAAGAGGGGCGGAGGTGAGGGTGCATGGAAGGGGAGAGAAGGGGGTGAGAAGGAGTGAGCAGGGGAGGGAACGCCATGTCTACCACACTCATACATGCCACACAGAGGCGTCATGCACCCCCAAAATCTGAGGGGGCAAGGAGGGATGGCGGGTGGTCTGAAGGGGGAGGCCCTCTGTAATTAAGTTGGAGAATTGTCAATTTTTCACCTGAAACCGGTTTTTCATGTAATCTACAGCTATAATCATTATGCTTAATTCCATGTAAAAAAAGTATGTTTTCTGCAATATTTTTCTGCATATGGACCTCTGCTAAATTCTGGGTAAAAGATTGAAAGGAATGTGCTGATGCCATACCTCTGGAATCCTCTAGGTTGAAAATAATAATTTAAAATGAGTCTCTAATGATTTGTGGGTTTGCAACAGGACACTCATGTTTTAAAAGATGGGCTTTGATTTCACTGGGTGGGGCATTTAAATGTGAAAGGAGATATGTAGCCTCATGCTGAGACGTGATCTTGAAACTGGAGACAGATCACATGAGCTGTTTGCCATCCAGCTAAACTCTCTTTATTTGTTCTACCTTTATTTAACCAGGCAAGACAGTTAAGAACAAATTCTTATTTTCAATGACGGCCTAGGAACAGTGGGTTAACTGCCCGTGCAGGGGCAGAATGACAGATTTATACCTTGTCAGCACGGGGGTTTGAACTTACAACCTTGCAGTTACTAATCTAATGCTCTAACCACTAGGCTACCCAGCTACATTAACTAAGCAAGTCAGTTAAAGAACAAATTCTTACAACGACGGCCTACCCCGGCCAAACCCTAACCCAAATGACGCTGGCCCAATTGTGCGCCGCCCAATCATGGCTGGTTGTGAAACAGCCTGGAATCAAACCAGGGTCTGTAGTGACGCGTCTAGCACTGAGATGCAGTGCCTTAGATCGCTGCGCCACTCGGGACCCCCTAAACAAACTGTGGAAACTCTCAAACACGCACACACATACATACACGTCACCCACCCATCTCTATGACTCATTATCTCTCCAATACTTATCTTTTATCTCCTAAACACTGTCAGGATAGAAATGAAGCCCTCATGATGGCAACGTTATCTTTCAAGTGACAACAACATTTACACTCACGCTTTAGGGTTTGTTTTGGCTGACGAAAGGTTAGAGTCATTGTGGTAAGTGTGAGAAGGAATGTTGACAGGGTCATAATGCTAACTGATGTCAAACTGTAGAAGCACTATCTTTGTGCACGCCCGCTCATGGAAGACCAAATGTCTGCCTACCACAATCAGAATGTAGACCACAAAACAAAAACGAATGGGCTATCATATCATCGCTGGCAAGCAGACTATCCTCAGATATAGTAGAGCACAGACAAATAGCAGAGCAATAACATGTTTGGCACTGTGCTGACTGTGGTGGGTATGATGTGCCATTTCGCTCTGAGGCAGTTGTCAGGTTGCTTGACAGAGTCTCGTGCACTTGACAGAAAACTGCCGTTGACACATACGTGCACAGACAAGGGTTGCCCTCATCATGATCATCAACGGCAGCCAAGGGGGCACGTCCCTCATTTTTAGCCTCCATTCATTTCATACACGGTGCCCCCTGTGTGTGTTCCAATCATGCCCTTTATATCTCCCGAACATATACACAGATATTACATCACACAGCAGGCCAAAGCACAGTGCAGCCTTGTTCCTCCACCCAGCACAACACACACATTCAGTCATCAGATGTGTACAGAGCCTTTCACAGAGAGAGGGGAGAGGGTGACCAGAGCCAAAATGAGAGGGAGGAAAACAGAGGGGGGTCTCGGACTTACCTCTCCATTGAGTCACCCTTCCTGCAGTGAATGGGGACTGTAGCCTGGGAGTCCACACACAGCACAGGTCTGTTTCTGTGTGTTAGACCTACAGAGAGTAGATACCCCTTGCCCCAATGTACACACACAGCTACATGAAACCACTCGTAAACACAAACACACCAGGCACAGGGCAACGCATTTATAAACGAACACACGCAAACCCCCCACACTCCCCCTTTACCTTCAGAACAGCTTCAATTTGTTGGGGCATGGACTCTACAATGTGTCAAAAAAGTTCCACAGGGATGCTGGCCCATGTTGACTCCAATGCTTCCCAGAGTTATGTCATGTTGGCTGGATGGCCTTTGGATGGTGGACCATTCTTGATACACACAGGAAACTGTTGAGTGTGAAAAACCCAGCAGCGTTGCAGTTCTTGTCACAAACCGGTGCACCTGGCACCGACTACCATACCCCGTTCAAAGGCACATAAATCTTTTGTCTTGCCCATTCACCCTCTGAATGGCACACCTACACTGGGCGGTAGGTAGCCTAGTGGTTAGAACGTTGGACTAGTAACCGGAACGTTGCAAGATTGCATCCCAGAGTTGACAAGGTAAAAATCTGTTGTTCTGCCCCTGATCAAGGCAGTTAACCCACTGTTCCTAGGCTGTGATTTAAACTAAGAATTTGTTCTTAACTGACTTGATAATTAAATAAAAATACACAAATCATGTCTCAAGACTTAGATGTCCTTACTTAACCCGTCTCCCACCCTTCATCTACACTGATTGAAGTGGATTTAACAAGTTACATCAATAAGGAATTAAGGATTCACCTGGTCAGTCTTTCATGGAAAGAGCAGGTGTTCTTAATGTTTTGTACACTCATTATACACACATACTGTAGACATAAAACTATTACTCATATTACAATACATACACACATTGAAATACATACACACTAATACATTTCTATGGATGTTGTTACATGCTGACCACAGCGGCCGTGTTGCGTTTATGAGAGTTACAAAATAAATGTACACATACTGTACATGTTATTCAGTCATTTTATCCCTACTGCTCACGTGTGAACGAGTGTCTGCATAGCCAGGCGCTAAAACAGAACTTGGTTCAATTGTAGACATGCTGCAAGTCCTGCCTCTCCCATCTCCTCATTGGTAAAAACCAATGAGCATATACCCACGTGGGTGATGGAAAGATAAACGAGGTCCACACTCCAGTCCAGTTGGTTGCAGTAATGCACCTTAAAGTTGGTTGCCAATGCTATATATAATCCACAGAAGAAGAAGACTGAACTAGGAGAGATTACTAGAAACTAACTAGGTTTTCCCTTTTATCTGTGGATTAATTGTCGGAGTAGAGAACACACAAAGATCCAGCAAAAAAAAAGGACCTTGTACATTTCAGGTAAAATTACAACCCAATGTTTCTCAGGACAAATTAGCTCGCAACAGCAAGCTAGCTAGCTAGCTAAATGTCCATGAATGTTTCATATGTGTTTTGACCTGTCCCCAAAATAATATAGTTGATTTAGAGTTATTTTTGATATTTCAACCTGCGTGTCCTGATCGTGTCTGGTATGGATGGACAAAATAAACAGGCGCATGTGGACCCACACGCTCCTGGGATTCTGGTAAGAAATACATTGCATCACCGAGATGATCCTTTCTTCTTAATTCTGACCAGAAAGTGAGGGAGAGGGGAGTTAAAACAGACCATGATGTGAGGATAACACTTTGAGCCCAAACACCACACACACACACACACACACATGCATGTACGCACACACGAATGCACACCAACACAGACGGACACACACACACACATGATCATCATCATATTGGTTGTCTTCATTCTGGGATTCTGGTAAGAAAGAGCTGTTGAGAAACATTGTATCACCAAGATCTTCTTCCTGCTGAATTCTGAGCAAAGACAAAAAAACACCAGATCATGATGTAAAGTTAGCATTGTTTAGGGCTGTGGCGGTCATGACATTTTGTCAGCTAGTTATTGACATGCAAAAGACTGTTAATTGACTGTTAATTAACATAAACAGGTTTAGAATCTCCAAGCCCCTATGCATACATTCTGCATAAAAACCACTGATGTGAGCCTTTGGAACATCTACATTTAAAAAGTCAAATAAACCAATTTAATATACACCATCACAATAAATCCATGATTTATTTTAGGCAGGTCTAAAGAAACATTATGATATTAAGCACATTTATTTCAGAAGAACTGAATATGAGTTGGCATACTGTATGTTATCTGGCTATGACCCATGCCACAGGCTGTACGTTTGTTCGTTCATCAGATATGCTTAAACTGTATGTTCCTAACTAGCTAGCCATTTCACATCCGTTATACATGCCAGTATTTTAAATTCTGTGATTTTATAGTAAGAACAATATAATTGAACATAGAAATAACATAAAAAATGTTGTGCATATGACCTGGTTATGTTGAGCGTAAAAGTTACCATTTGAAACAGGTTCTATGTGCTAGATTGAGAGTTATTTGGCAACTTTGGTTGTGAATGATACACACCTTATGTCTCAGAAATGAAATTACATGATGCGACTAGGCTATTGCTGATTTGAGAAAGCCGGCAAAAAAAAGTGCTCTGTTCTTGTCTCAGGCTACAGACTTTGTTCTCTCATCAAGTGATCATATTTTCACCCATCAGACTATTCTCAATTGAATATTGTCTTCACTAATATGTCACATTTGTTGCGATTTAGAATGGCCCATTATCAAATTGGCAGGAACATGGTCAGGAGAAAAAAGACGTCATCCATACGCGAAACCAAGTGAAATCTATTCAAAAAATATAATAATCTATAATATATCTGTTCAGGAAATATATTACATTAAACCGTTGACAGCCCCTCTCTCTGCACGCTGGAGAAAGGAATGAAGGAGAGAGGGAAGGAGCTGGAAACACACGGTAGTGTCAGATATATGTGTATAGGTGGCAGGGAAGTCAGGCGCAGGGGAGTCAAACGGAGTGTAAAATGGAGTCTTTTAATAAATGTCCAAGTAACATGCTCCATAACACTAAATAGAAAACTGAATATAAACAAATATGGGTACGAAGACCCGTCGCGCACCTATACAAACAACACTACACTGACAATAAACAATCTCTGACAAAGACATGAGGGGAAACAGAGGGTTAAATACACAACAGGTAATGAATGAGATTGAAAAGAGGTGTGTGGGAAGACAAGACAAAACCAATGGAAAATGAAAAATGGATCAATGATGGCTAGAAGACCGGTGACGTCGAACGCCGAGCACCGCCCGAACAAGGAGAGGCAACGACTTCGGTAGAAGTCGTGACAGTACCCCCCCACCTGACACACGGCTCCAGCAGCGCGTCGACACTGGCCTCGGGGACGACCCAGAGGGCGAGGTGCAGGGTGATCCGGATGGAGACGGTGGAATTCTGATAACATGGAAGGATCTAACATGTCCTCCACCGGAACCCTCCCAGTCCACGAGGTACTGAAGACCCTTGCCCGACGTCTCGAATCCAAAATGGATCGAACAGAGTATGCCGGGACCCCCTCGATGTCTAGAGGAGGCGGAGGAACATCACGCACTTCAGCCTCCTGGAGGGGGCCAGCCACCACCGGCCTGAGGAGAGACACATGGAACGAGGGGTTAATACGGTAATTAGTGGGCAGTTGTAACCTATAACATACCTCGTTCACTCTCCTCAGGACTTTAAACGGCCCCACAAACCACGGACCCAGCTTCCGGCAGAGCAGGCGGAGGGGCAGGTTTCGGAGGGGCAGGTTTCGGGTCGAGAGCCAGACCCTGTCCCCTGGTGCGAACACTGGGGCCTCACTGCGGCGACGGTCTGCGCCAATTTTCTGGCGCCTTATAGCACGCTGAAGGTGGACGTGGGCTGCCTCCCAGGTTTCCTCAGCGTGCCGAAACCAATTGTCCACCGCAGGAGCCTCGGTCTGGCTCTGATGCCAAGGAGACAGAACTGGCTGATACCCTAATACACATTGAAAAGGAGTAAGGTTAGTGGAGGAGTGACATAGCGAGTTCTGAGCCATCTCTGCCCAGGGCACGAACTTCGCCCACTCCCCCGCTGATCCTGACAATAAGACCGCAGAAACCTACCCACATCCTGGTTAACTCTCACCACCTGCCCATTACTCTCGGGGTGAAAACATGAGGTAAGACTAACCGAGATCCCCAGACGCTCCATGAACACCTTCCAGACCCTTGATGTGAACTGGGGACCCCAATCAGACACTATATCCTCAGGAACCCCATTGTGCCGGAAAACGTGTGTAAACAGGGCCTCTGCCGCAAAGGGAGGAGATGACAGGATTTCGAAAACCGGAAAAAAGCGTTCAAGGGAGATTCCGGTTGTGGTGGTGGTGGTGGCGCTGGAGAAACTCCCTGTCTCTCCCAGGGATCCATATTCTGGACAATGCGATCCATGATGGAGCTTAAACAGTCAATCTCCTCCGCTTGTTCCCGAACGCGTTCCTCCACCTCCATGAGCGTAGTGTCCTCTCCTGCTGACTTCATATATATTGGTCAGAGATTCTGTCAGATATATGTGTATTAGGTGGCAGGGAAGTCAGGCGCAGGGGAGTCAAACGGAGTGTAAAATGGAGTCTTTTAATAAATGTCCAAGTAACATGCTCCATAACAATAAATAGAAAACTGAATATAAACAAATATGGGTACGAAGACCCGTCGCGCACCTATACAAACAACACTACACTGACAATAAACAATCTCTGACAAAGACATGAGGGGAAACAGAGGGTTAAATACACAACAGGTAATGAATGGGATTGAAAAGAGGTGTGTGGGAAGACAAGACAAAACCAATGGAAAATGAAAAATGGATCAATGATGGCTAGAAGACCGGTGACTTCGAACGCCGAGCACCGCCCGAACAAGCAACGACTTCGGTAGAAGTCGTGACAGGTAGTGAGATATTCTGTAGCTAAAGATAATGTGTCAGCCTTAAATTAGTTGTGTTTATGTTTTTCTGCCTTGCGTAACATGAAGTAGGCTATGTATTGTATAAAGGCACAATCATTATTTTAATTTAAAAAAAAATCACAACCGGGAGACCATGAGGCGGCACACAATTGGCCCAACATCGTCCGTTGCAAAATACATTTTGAAATCTATGTTATTCAATTATTGCACCCACACTGCTCACGCGCGCCAACGAGAGTCTGCTTCGCCAAGGGCTGACACGGAAGCTGCGCGTTGTGCTCCATCGTGCGCCATCATGCATACATTTACTTTGTCCCCCCACACCAAACACGATCACGACACGCAGGTTAAAATAAAATAAAAACTCTGAACCAATTATGTTAATTTGGGGACAGGTCGAAAAACATTAAACATGTATGGCAATTTAGCTGGCTAGCTTGCACTTGCTAGCTAATTTGTCCTATTTAGCTAGCTTGCTGTTGCTAGCTAATTTGTCCTGGGATATGAACATTGAGTTGTTATTTTACCTGAAATGCACAAGGTCCTCTACTCTGCCAATTAATCCACACATAAAACGGTCAACCGAATCGTATCTAGTCCTCTCCTCCTTCCAGGCTTTTTCTTCTCTTGACTTTATGTTGCAATTGGCAACTTTCATAAATTAGGTGCATTACCACCACTGACCTCGTTCGTCTTTCAGTCACCCACATAGGTATAACCAATGAGGAGATGGCACGTGGGTACCTGCTTCTATAAACCAATGAGGTGATGGGAGAGGCAGGACTTGCAGTGCGATCTGCGTCTGAAATAGAACTGACTTCTATTTTAGTCCTTGGCAATGCAGATGCTCGTGGGCGCGCCCGAGCAGTGTGGGTGCATTAATTGAATAACATGTATGTCTAAATTTGTGTAGTCAGCCTGTTAGGCTTTGAAACAACATACACAGCGACCATGTTTTCCACTCAGTTTCAACCTGTTGTTGAAGCTCTTTCTTCAAATTGATCAATCACAGTGAGGCAAGTTTTAAAACCACATACTGTTTTGATGATGTGTTTGATGTGATTTTCTATTTCATTTGCATTGAGTGGTTAGAGAGACAATAGTGCCCTGAGTAGCAGGCCAGTAGCGACTTGATGATTGTTAACGAGTTGGGTACTACCAACGCATGTCCAGAGTGCATAAGAGGAGATTACAGTGAATTCACGTGGAATTTTACTGTGGCCATGACTCATGAATGCCGGTGTGGCAACAGCCCTAATTGTGACCCGACCCATTCATCCTTCACACACACACACACACACACACACACACACACACACACACACACACACACACACACACACACACACTCAGTGTTTTCTTCATTCCTCTCAGCATAGATCAGACCTGTGGCTGAAGCAATCACTCCAGGAAAAAAGAGAGAAAAAAAGAGGAGAAGAAATCATTAGAGCATCCCAACAGCCTGCTTGGCAGAGCTCATTCCGGTTAGCCATAAATCATTAAACTGATCATTAGTGTGAAAGGAACTTTTTTAATAACCGCTAATTAAGTTGATTTGAAAATGACATGTTTATTATTGTTGGTAGTGGTTTTGAGGCAGTTTTGACAGGGTAGTAGAGGTTTGTGATTTAGTGACCCTATCTGTTTCCCAACGAACAGGAAGAAAGTCAGTAGGCTAAGAGACAGTGACGTCAGTGTGTCCACGCACCCTCCGATTACAGAAATGAAATGTAGCTTCACATGAATTTTCCAGGTTGTTAACAAGACATTGATTACACCAGCTTGCACTTACTGTACATAACTAATTACTTTTCAATGTCCCACCATTGAACTATTTCTCAACACATCCATTATATCACATTAACAGAAGTTGAAATTAATGAAATTACATTGATTTATAAGAAATATATATATATATATATATATATATATATATAAAAAATCACAGGTAGAAGAGTTGTTCAAGTAGAGTACATACCTAAGACTCACAATGATATAATGAAATGTAGCTGTTCACTGTTATGACTTCCGCAAGACCACCAAAATATCAGCAAACAAGAACATCAACACTTCATCAGTATAGCATGCCACCAGAAAACATCACACACTCAATCATGGTTGTCAAGGTGTTAATATGTCATAACATAATTTTCTTCCATGTATTCATGTCAAGCACTACTAGGGTCATAGTTCCTAAATCTGTTGGTCTCGAGGTAAACATTTTCCCCTCTCGCTTCAGCCAATGGGTTTGTTTGTTAGCACTGTGGTACCATTTTCTCTCTCACCTACTGAAACCCAGACCAGGAAGCCAATGTTATAGCTATTTGTCTTTGTGTGTGCGTACAGTGTGTACAGAAAATGTGTGTGTGTGTGTGTGTGTGGTTGGGTGCATGTGTGTGCGTGCTCATGTGTGTGTGTGTGTGTGTGTGTGTGTGTGTGTGTGTTAATGACAATGTTTGAAAATGTCTCTTTCGCATTGACTTCAAAACAAAACCTAGGAGGCTCGTGGTTCTTACACTCCTTGCAGCATGAACTGACATGTTGTCCACCCAATCAAAGGATCAGATAATGAATCTAGTACTGAAAGCATAATCTGCAGCTAGCTAGCACTGCAGTGCATACAATCTGGTTGACTCAAAGAGAGAGAGAGAGAGAGAGACAATAATTAAACAGTTTTGAACAAATTAATTTCTTCAGAAATGAAGGAGATGGGAGAGAGAGAGAGAGAGAGAGCTAACTATATTTAGTATTTTTTTAAACTTTCACTTAATTAGCTACTGAATGCAGATAGCTAGTTTAGCCTACTCAAACACCCAGCTAAAACAGAGAGGGATGCTATGCTAGCTAACTGGCTATGGAACTTTTCTGGGTGAATGGAATATGAATGACAGTCATCCAATATGCTGCAATAGAAATAAGGCCATGCTCATAAAAAAATAATCGTCCTCCTCATCTTAAACGGCACTGACCACCACTGATGTAGAGTACAGTAAATAGCTGTGGCGTGGGCAGGAAGAGGGAGTTATCGGGCACAGAGGGTCTTTGAGCAGAGAGGTGCCAGGGAACTTTCACAATGAGCTCCCAGATGGAAGGCCTGATTACAGATAATGTACCAGTATGTGCAGCAGGGGCAACAGAACAGGGGGGCCAACCCCATAGCTCTTGTTTCATGATCTGTCTCTCTCTCTCTCCTGTTGCAACAACCAGCATTGTATTATTAGCATGTCAGAGACACCATAGCCCTGGCTGTCATAATAACCCAGGTTCCAGTATCTGTGAGCTTCTTCTATTTCTTTTATAATAGGGGATAATAGAGCATTGTTCTCTGTACACCCTGGAGGGAGAAAACCAAGATTAAGTGATTAAGGGGGTCCTGCTTGCCTGAGTGTGGCTCCCACCAGGGGCCCTTCTCCACTGTTTAAATGCTAGGACAAATAAACACAGCCGCCGTGGATGGGTGACATGCAACATTTTATAGCTGGGCATATGACTTGTCTTGCAGCCTCGCTAACCCACTTTGCTAAATTAGCTAAGCCCCTAGCTGTGTTTGTAAAATGTGTGTTTTTCCTGTGTGAAGACTGTACCAGGGGAGGTACTATTGCCCTTTAAGCAGCATTGGAAAATATAATGTTGTGTGTTTCCACAATATACTTAGGGGAGCCTTTTCACAACCTTATAACAAACAATCCAACATTCCTGTGACTTGCTGGCCAGAGTAACTCATTCTTTCTGCAATCCTGGAGCTGGAGCTGGACCTATTATTGCTGACATACAGTAATAATAGGAAATTAGGAAAGAGTTCAGGCCATGGAATAGGCCGTGGGTGAAAGGTCAGATCGAGTCAGAGATACAGTATATTGCCCTTCTCAGATTTTGGGGGTCTTATAGCCTGTGTACAATGAGGTTGAAAGGGGTTAAAGCCCTCTGTGTCCTAGTGGAAGCACATAGAGAGTGATGCCACAAGTGAAGGCAGAGTGAGCATATTTAATATATATGTACATGTATACATATTTAACCAAGCGGAATGTAGAGATAACTAGACATCAGTGCCCCATGTTGTCTGACATCATTATGTAATCAAACAACAATTCTCTCTAAGGGAGCCTTGCTCAATAATAAGACCATGGCAGCTGTGTACGATGGCAGCTGTGTCATGGCTGATTGACCTGGAACCTAGAACATAGAATCTGGAACTGTAAAACCCAGGTTCTACCTGGAACCCAAAAGGGCTCTTCAAATTATTATCCCATGGGGTCAGCCAAACCAATTTTTCAAAAGAATGTAGAACATAGAAGCTGGAACTGGATCCTGGATCCTGGATCCTGGAACCAAGAACATAGAACATATACTGAGTGTACAAAACATTGGGCATATCTGCTCTTTCCATGACATGGACTGACCAGATGAATCCAGTTGAAAATGTATTGATGTCACTTGTTAAGTTCAGTTCAATCAGTGTAGATGAAGGAGAGGATAGGTTAATGAAGGATTTTTAAGCCTTGAGACAATTGAGATGTGGATGGTGTATGTGTGCCATTCAAAGGGTGAATGGGCAAGACAAAATATTTAAGTGCCTTTGAATGGGGTATGGTAGTAGGTGCCATGCGCACAGGTTTGAATGTGTAAAGATCTGCAACCCTGCTGGGTTTTTCACACTGAACAGTTTCCTGTGTGTATCAAGAATGGTCCACCACCCAAAGGACATCTAGCCAACTTGACACAACTTTGGGAAGCATAGGAGTCAACATGGGCCAGCATCCCTGGAACGCTTTGGACACCTTGTAGAGTCCATGCCCCAACTCAATATTAGGAAGGTATTCCTAATGGGCTGTACACTCAGTGTATAACATGGAAATGGAATCTGGAATGTCAAACATTGGTCTGGTAGTGGATACAGTTCTACACACACGTCTCATTAAAAAAATTCTCCTCCATGCCTTTCGGCTACCGTGGCAAAGCATTATAGCCATATTATGGCGTAGCATGACTGTGTAAATGCAGGCTTCTGCACAAGATTCCCCTTGTTCAAATTTACATAGTGGTTGGGCACACACGTGCTCACACACACACACAAACACAGAAACACACATTATACCAAACTAATTTATTTTAAAAAGTATTGAATACACTCATAACAAGTGTCTGAGGAAATGAGAGATGTGGATGTTTTGCTGTTTGTGCCATTGGTTTCCCACCTGGGACTCAAAGCCACCTTTATTCCCTTTATTCCTGTTCCCATAAGAGATCTGAGGGATAAATCATCACAGGACTCTGACTTATCTTACAGCAATAAAGACTCAGAGCACCTGGGTAGTGCAGGTGAGAGACAACGATATGGAGTTTATCCTTAGAAACCACAAGGTCACTTAGTTCCCACACACACATATGGATGTAATGTAATGAGCTGAATGTAATCTCACCTGCTCTCCCACTCCCTTACTGCACTGTGCAGAGACACATGCACAGTGGTCCTCTGTAGCTCAGTGTGGTCCTCTGTAGCTCAGTGTGGTCCTCTGTAGCTCAGTGTGGTCCTCTGTAGCTCAGTGTGGTCCTCTGTAGCTCAGTGTGGTCCTCTGTAGCTCAGTCGGTAGAGCAACACCAGGATAATGGGTTCGATTTCCAGCAGCACCCATATGTAAAATGTATGCACGCATGACTGTAAGTGAATTTGGACAAAAGCGTCTGCTAAATGGCATATATCAAATTAAAATCAAACGCTATTTGTCACATGCACAGAATACAGGTGTAGACCTTACCGTGAAATTCTTACTTACAAGCCCTTAACCAACAATGCAGTTTTAAGAAAATGGAGGGAAGGAAATATTTATTAAATAAACAAAAGTTTTTTTTTTGAAGAGAAAAAAAGATAAGTAACACTATAAAATAAGAATAAGGAGGATATATACATGGGGTACCGAGTCAATGTGCAGGGGTACAGAGCAACACACACTTTGTCTTTCCCTAACACAAACACATTCAAATACAGGAACACCGTGAGACTGTTGGACATAGTGACAAACAACACAATAAATCAGTCAATAGCAGACCATCACATAGGCTACAACTGTATGTAAGGGTATGTATGTATGGTACTGTACTGTATATGCATCATATTTGTCGACATTGCGTGGGGACCCCCTTGTACCCCCCTCCACCCCCACACCAGACCCCCTTGGCCCACTTCTGAGGATCATGTTATAGGCCTCTGGAATGGGACCAATGTCTGTTCCTTCACTTATAGCGCACACATTTTCCACACGGCCAGAATGTCTTTTACACATTGTGCGATTCCTGAAAAGATGGAAAATAATGGAGCTAAAGTCCAAGGCAGTGCCTTGTTCACAAAGGATTATTAATTACTAGCATAATGTTTCTATCATGTCATGTTTCTATCATATAAGAAGAAGTAAAAGCATGGTGTTGTTTGTCAGCCAGAGAGTAGCACCATAAATCATTCAAATATCTATGAGATTTCCAACCATGTGAACCCCAGCGATTTAGTCAAGATCTGCATCAGATTTCCAGTTCCTGCAATAGTGTAACGCTTGTCTTCGTCCTCCTCTGACGAGGAGTAAGCAATGTCAGACCAATGCGCAGCGTGGTAGGTGTCCATATTGTATTTAATACGAATACTGAACACTTGAACAAAAAAAATAAAACGACAAAAACGAACAGTCCTGAACGGTGAAGCAAAACACAGAACAGAAAATAATCACCCACAACTCAAAAGTGAAACCAGGCTACCTAAGTATGGTTCTCAATCAGGGACAACGATTGACAGCTAACTCTGATTGAGAACCATACCGGGCCAAACACAGAAATCCCAAAACATAGAAAAAGGAACATAGACAACCCACCCAACTCACGCCCTGACCATACTAAAACAAAGACATAACAACAGAACTAAGGTCAGAACGTGACAGTACCCCTCCCCAAAGGTGCGGACTCCGGCCACAAAACCTGAACCTATAGGGGAGGGTCTGGGTGGGTGTCTGTCCGCGGTGGCGGCTCTGGCGCGGGACTTGGATCCCACTCCACCATAGTCTTTGTCCGCCTCTACACCTGCCTCCGTGGCCTCTTTAGAGCGGCGACCCTCGCCGCCGACCTCGGACTGGGGACCCTAGCCCCGGGAGATTCCAGTAGCTGCGGAGTGAAGGGCGACTCCGGCAGCACCGGAGTGGCGGGAGACTCTGGCAGCTCCTGTGTGAAGGGTGACTCCGACAGCGCCGGAGTGACAGGCGATTCCGGCAGCTCCTGGCTGACATCAATAAACAACAATTACACTATACATTCACTACATTATCAAAAGTATGTGGACACCTGCTTGTCGAACATCTCATTCCAAAATCATGGGCATTAATATGGAGTTGGTCCCCCCTTTGCTGCTATAACAGCCTCCACTCTTCTGGGAAGGCTTTCCACTAGATGTTGGAACATTGCTGCGGGGACTTTCTTCCATTCAGCCAATAGTGAGTGTGGTCGTGATAGCAATAGCAATAGCAATAGTGAGGTCGGGCACTGATGTTGGGCGATTACGCCTGGCTCGCAGTCGGCGTTCCAATTCATCCCAAAGGTTTTTGATGGGGTTGAGGTCAGGGCTCTGTGCAGGCCAGTCAAGTTATTCCGCACCGATCTTGACAAACCATTTCTGTATAGACGTCACTTTGTGCACAGGGGCATTGTCATGCTGAAACAGGAAAGGGCTTTCCCCAAACTGTTGCCACAAAGTTGGAAGCGGAGAATCATCTAGAATATCATTGTACAGTTTGCTGTAGCGTTAAGATTTCCCTTCACTGGAACTAAGGGGCCTAGTCAGAACCATGAAAAACAGCCCCAGACCATTATTCCTACTCCACTAAACTTTACAGTTGGCAGTATGCGTTCTCCTGGCATCCGCCAAACTGAGATTTGTCTGTCGGACTGCTAGATCCAGAGAACGCATTTCCATTGCTCCACGGTCCAATGGGCTTTACACTACACCAGCCGATGCTTGGCATTGTGCATGGTGATCTCAGGCTTGTGTGCGGCTGCTCGGCCATGGAAACCCATTTCATGAAGCTCCTGACAAACAGTTATTGTGCAGACGTTGCTTCCAGAGGCAGTTTAGAACTCAGTTGTGAGTGTTGCAACTGAGGACAGACTATTTTTATGCATTACGTGCTTCAGCACCCAGTGGCCCCGTTTTGCGAGCTTGTGTGAGCTACCACTTCGCGGCTGAGCCGCTGTTGCTCCTAGATGTTTCCACATCACAATAACAGCACTTACAGTTGCCTGGGACAGCTCTAGCAGGGCATAAATTTGACAAACTGACTTGCTGGAAAGGTGGCTCATAAATATAATTCCTCAAACATACAAGTATTTCACACCATTTTAAAGATACACTTCTTGTTAATCCCACCACAGTGTCCGATGTCAAATAGGCTTTACAGCGAAAGCACCACAAACGATTATGTTAGGTCAGAGCCAAGACACAGAAAAACACAGCCATTTTTACAGCCAAAGAGAGAAGTCACAAAAAGCAGAAATAGAGATAAATTAATCA
The DNA here is from genome assembly GCF_013265735.2 of Oncorhynchus mykiss. Taxonomy (NCBI): domain Eukaryota; kingdom Metazoa; phylum Chordata; class Actinopteri; order Salmoniformes; family Salmonidae; genus Oncorhynchus; species Oncorhynchus mykiss. Next base: position 43,142,812 of record NC_048566.1, on the reverse strand, counting down.
CTAACCTTTGATGATCAGATGACACTCATAGGACTTCATGTTACACAATACATGTATGTTTTGTTCGATAAAGTTCATATTTATATTTTAAAAATCTCAGTATACCTTGGCACGTTATGTTCAGTAGTTCCAAAAACATCCAGTGATTTTGCAGAGAGCCACACCAATTTACAGAAATACTCATAATAAATGTTGATGAAAATACAAGTGCTATACATGGAACTTTAGATAAACTTATCCTTAATGCAACTGCTGTGTTAGATTTCAAAAAAGCTTTACCAAAAAAGCACACCATGCAATAATCTGAGTACGGCGCTCAGAGACCAAAACAACGCAAACAGATATCCGCCATGTTGTGTAGTCAACAAAAGTCAGAAATAGCATTATAAATATTCACTTACCTTTGATGATATTCATCAGAATGCACTCCCAGGAATCCCAGTTCCACAAGAAATGTTTGTTTTGTTCAATAATGTCCATCATTTATGTCCAAATACCTCCTTTTTGTTCGCACGTTCAGTCCAAACTCACGACGCGGGCAAGTCCATGCGAAAGTTCAGACGAAAAGTCTGAACATGTCAAACGAAGTATAGAATCAATCTTTAGGATGTTTTTAACATACATCTTCAATAATGTTTCAACCGGAGAATTCCTTTGTCTTCAGAAATGCAATGGAACAGAGCTAACTCTCATGTGAGTGCGCGAGACTGAGCTCGTGGCTCTCTGGCAGACCTCTGACTCATTCCCCTCTCATTCCCCCCTCCTTCACAGTATAAGCATCAAACAAGGTTCTAAAGACTGTTGACATCTAGCGGAAGCCTTAGGAAGTGCAACATGACCAATATGTCACTGTATCTTCGATAGGCAATGAGTTGAAAACCTACAAACCTCAGATTTCCCACTTCCTGGTTGAATTTTTTCTCAGGTTTTTGCCTGCCGTATGAGTTCTGTTATACTCACATACATCATTCAAACAATTTTAGAAACTTCAGAGTGTTTTCTATCCAAATCTACTAATAATATGCATATATTAGCAACTGGGCATGAGTAGCAGGCAGTTTACTCTGGGCACCTTATTCATCCAAGCTACTCAATACTGCCCCCAGCCCAAAGAATTAACTAACTCATCAACATGCTTTTTGAAAGATTGGTTTTCATCAATCCAGACCATTAAAAGTACATATGCATAAATCATCAGATACATTTTAAATGATTTGGAAAATAACATACTTGGTTTAACCTACATTAAGTACTAATTTCAGATCACCAAAGGCTTTCTGCAGGGAAAGAGAGACTGATTGAAACTCTGACAGAGCCTGGTTAGCTGTGGGGGGCAATAGCATACCCCAGACAACTTTTGCCCCTTTCATATTTGAATGCAAGCCATCCCTCTTGTAAAACTGGCGCCTCTCCTAAAAGTGGTAAACATTTTCAATGTACTCCAAATCCATTGAGGAACAGTAGGATTTAAACCAGTAGTGTAGCTAGAGGAGATGACTAAAGAATGCTGTTGTTGGTAGAGGACCGGAAATGAGAACCCGCTTGCAGCATCGCTTTAGTTTGACAATGAGCCCTCTGAAGTCATCTTTTAATTGCTCCGATTTAGGAAGATGGATGACGCTTGTATCAACATGAATGACTACTGTGTGAGCATTCGGCGGCTTCTCCATCACTGCAGGGACCTGGTGATCTATGTCCCGAATGGGGGCTCCAGGGAAGCAGTGGGTCCTTGCTTTCACAACCACCACATCCCTAACTACGGAGCTCCCTATAGCAACCACCACTGGAGGATGATGAGAGAGTCGCTGCGAGCCTGTGGGACGTGCTATGGGGGCTGATCTAGGGGCTGGCCAGCTCAGTAATGCAGGACCAGATCCAGAAAACAATGTGTTAATATGGGAACTTGGTCCAAGGTAGGATCTTCAGTGTCTACCACAGAGGAGACCAGTCTCGTAGAGAACCCTGGATTATCCCTGCATCAAAAACAACATGCAATCTTGGAGTCTCCTTAGCCAGAGCGAGACATTCTTTTAGGATCCTGTCCTCCTCTAGTAGTTCAATGATCCAGTATTTTGAGGAAACAAGTTGCTTACACTATTTACAAGTGTAAAAGTCAGTACACTCTTTTACTACGGTGAACATATCACAGGTCTCCTATTTCATGGCAACTGTCCATCTACGGATCCGAATCCAAATCAGAGGAATCCAACATCATTATACTTGGGTCAGAAACAGCAGTCAACCGCAACGTGAAATAAGCTTTGCCAGTGAGAGCTAGGTAACCTAGCTAGCCGAGAGTAGCCTGCTAACGTTAGCTCCAGGAGACGGCATAATCCAGCCACCACGGTATGTTAAGAACAGCAATAACACTGTTGTCCCAAACTAAAACACTTAAAACAAAACGCATAAGTGTTTCAAAAAGCATAAAACACAGAAGCACTGTATCGCCACTCAAACTTGCTGCTTCCTGGTCATGTGACAGTATTCGAGCGTGTGTGTGCCTGCCTGGGTGCGAGCGTGTGCGTGTGCATGTGTGTGTGAAACTGTATAACATATGTAATTATACAACTATAACATATTTGACTAAACAATGCTTAGTAGAGCACGAAAACAATGTAAACCATATGCCATGGCGGTCTCACATACCAGATCTAAAGGCAAATTAACACTTCTGGAAGATTCTGAAGCGGCTTCTGAGATAGCGTTTTCCATCACCATCAACAAAACACCAAATTATGGAATTTCTCGTGGAAGAATGGTCTCACATTCCTCCAATAAGGTTCCAGACACTTGTAGAATCTATGGCAAAGTGCATTGAAGCTGCTGTTCTGGCTTGTGGTGGCCCAACGCCCTATTAAGACACTCTATATTGGTGTTTCCATTATTTTGGCAGTTTCCTGTATTTGACTATACATAACATATTTGACCATTCAACTAAAACATTTTTGACTATACAACTATAATATACTTTGCTAAACAACTAGAATAAGTTTGACTATACAACTTGTATATCTACCACTCAATGAATGACTAATTGATTCTCACCTGTAACAGCTATGTTGTCACCTGTTTCGCTACATTTACAGCCATTACATTTCCTTCCCCAAGCTCCTGACTCTTGTGACATTCTCAGCAATAATATTCCAACCTTTACCGTTATTATCACCTCAACCTGTAACATTACCCGCTGTGACCTTCACTTTTTGGGGACCAACAATTGATTCCCATTAAAAATCCTATTTTCCCTAACCCCTAACCTTAATCCTTACACGAAACCTTACCCTAACCTTCACCCCTAACCCTGTCTCCTAACCCTAACCCTAACCCTAACCCAACACATAACCACTAACCCCTAATCCTTATTCAAACTCTAAATCTAACCCCTAAACCTAAAATAGCCTTTTACAAGTAGGGACCAGTAAAATATCCTCACTTCTCTGAATTTTTGTTGGTTTAATATTCTTGTGAGGACTTCTGGCACTCACAAGTATAGTAAAATGTGTACACGCATACACACACACACACACACACACACACACACACACACACACACACACACACACACACACACACACACACTGTTACATAGCACATGTTTACCTTGAACTTCTGAAATTCTCCTCTCTGAAACACACCCAAATTACATGTGTGGGATTCTTCCAGGTTGCTATGGCACGGGGTGTTGCTATAGTAGCAAACACTACTTTAATTGTGTTTAGAATATTCGGCAGCTCTGTTACTCGCAAGTGTTGCAAATCATTCTTTTCTCACTTTTAAACATAAAGTCCTTGGTGCACCGGGGATATACATACATGAAAACATATGTGTAACATTATCCGGCATTTCTTTTATAAATAAACATAATAAAACGTGGGTTTCTGACTGCATCTAAAAAGAGAAAGTTCATGTTACACAGTGAGGTTTCCTCCCGTTTTCATCTCAATATTACAGCGCGATCAAAAGATAGAATGAAATAAAGTAATGAAAGACAGACAAAGTAGCGCTCAACTCCCTCTACTCACTACTATCCACCCTATCACTAACAAGACCTCTGACCCTTCACCCTCGTACTTTCCGCCGCCAGGAAACGTGCCAAACCCAGTCCCAGGCTGCACAGCTAAGATCAGATCAGGGAGTTTAGAGTGTGTGGACCTCATTTGTCACTGCTGTGTTGATAACTGAGATTTATGACCCTTCACCTTCAAATCTGGTCGGCCAACTATTCTCTCTCCGCCACGGAGAGAATTGCCCCTACCCTTGTGTTCTTTAGACCAAAGTGTTTGGAATTCTGCCTCTGTCTCTGGGGAGATCCATGTCACCTGTCAGTGAAAGCCATTCAGTGTTGCATGTGAGCCCGTAACTCAAGACCCCAAATTAATGATACCCCTTGTCCCTACCATTGGCCCCCATACCACATCTCTTTCTCTTTTTCTTTCTCTATGTCTCTCTCCTCTCTCTCTCTCTCTTTGAAATCAAGTCAGTCCTGTTGGAGGGGGCACCATCATCGTCTGGCCCTTTTTTATATTCTGGCTGGCAGATTCCCAGCATCTGCTGCTCGGCGGCGACAGGAATAGAAGCTGGGAGCGGATGCTAGAGTGGACATTGGTTAGCAACAGCCCTGCAGTGTCATTTCAGAAATTGCCAGCGGCAGCTGAGCTGACATGGAATGAAAGTGATAGTCAAAGTGACCCAGCTGAGGCCATTGTACCTGAGGCTTCAAGCACTCTACCATGGCGCTGCTGCAAAGACACACCCAAGGTCAGTGTCTCAAGGGGGCATGGACCATGGTGCCAATAGGGCTTTAGATAGACTATGTCTTTTTAAAGAGACATAAACAGTTAAACAGTTGAACAGTAGCTTTTGCAGGGTCGAGCATCTCAAGTCCAAGGCATGTGGGGATGTGGCACATTTGTGTAACACCACAATTACATTTTTTAAAATACATTTTTGGGGGTTTCAACATTTCTCCGCAGAAGAATGAAAGAGGGAGGGGAAGAATAACAAATAACTTCCTATTTTCTTCCCATGTCTGATTTCAAAGCAAGGTGAGAGGAAGGGCCAGGGTGTGGGATGTGACGGGATCTGACACCCCTGGGATGGGACATCAGAATCTAATGATGTGGGAATAGAATGTTTTGGGGTGGGGTAGAGGGGAAAGGGAGCAAATTAGACCAGGAGCTGTCTAACTTCTCCTTTCCTGGAGAATATTGGATTTCACATATTACAAATCCTCCTGCATCTCTCCCTATTCAGCCAGTCAGATAAACGACAGTGATTCCAGTGACTCGGTTGGGGCTTATCTGCTTGAAATATTACATTCAATATGGTCTCAGACACAACCAAAATATTACAAGGGTCATTCTAATTTGTGCGGGGGCTCAAATGAGTCATTATACAGGACTGTGTGTTGCATCACTTTCTCTCTGAATTTCTCTCTCTCTCTCTAATTCCATGCCTCTTAAAATTCCCGCTTCCTAGTCATTCTCCATGACAGGTCCTTCAAAACAAAGAGGGAAGATCCATTCCAGAGGGCCTCCTCCATCCAAAATCAACCCAGAGTGGAGCCTGTGCCGTGCAAAATGCTGTGGCGATGCTCTCACTTCGCCCTTTATTTTCCAAAAATACAGTTGGAAGTTGGCAGGACCCCAAACTGTGACCGCTCGCAGCTCAGAAAACACTGCTTCCCTTTTTCCTGTGCAATGGAAACCTGTCCGAAGTCAGGAGAGCTGCAGAAGCTCTGTGTTATGGTTAAATCATAGGCCCGGGGAGAGCAGGTGCTTCCCCAATACTCTGGGGAGACGTTGCCCCTGGCCCTGAGCGCTGGTCTAGGATCAGCTTTCCCTAGCCCGCGCCTGACCTTAACCACTATAAGCCAATGAACCATACATTCCCTGGACCAGGGCTTAGAGGCAAATTCTATACCCCAAGTTTTTCCTGCACTGGCAGCAGACTTTCACAGAAGGAACACTGTTAGAGAAGGGAGGCTACAGTAATATGACAGGGCCAATGGGGTTGATGAGGTGGAGCTATGGTTGCAGTGGTATCTGAGAGAGGATAGAGATAGTGGATATTCATAGCTCTGATAAAAAGGTCAAGAGAGCATAAAGATGATTATTTCCAAACCCTGCTCTTAAACATTAAAAATGGTTGTGTAAACTTCTCAGTAACAGTACACTTTTCCCAGTTGACCTTTGTGCTGACATGTATGCTTCTGATTTTCTCGGTAAGGGAGAGAATGGAGAATACATCCATCCACATCAAAGCAAACCCTGAAAATAAAATCACATCGCCAAAAAATTCCTTGGCCTCCCATTGCGCATTCCTGAAAACCCAATATCTTTGCACCGCTGCAGGTAGGAGGAATTATGAATTGGGTACATAATGAAAATACAATTACAGATATTAAAAGCAAAACTGTCAACAGCTGACTGCATTGTTTCTCTGTTAGTTTGCTTGTTAGGAGCCCATTGTGTTTACTTAGGTTTTTTTCTCTCCGGAAAAATGTATGGTCAGCCATACTTTTATGTTGGCTGAGTTATGTGGCGCTCTCTGGCAGGGATGCAGCAGGGAGCTTTGAAGTGAGGCCATAAAACACAGCGAGAGAGCAGTCAAGGCAGCACTGTATCGTGGGTTGAGGCGGGACATGCAGGTCAATAAAGTCAGTGGCATCAGCAGTATACAGGGAGTAGGGGCAGGTCCTGGCCATACAGCGACCTGGAGCCTCTGCCAAGAGGATACTAACCTGTAGTACATATAGTAGGCACAAATAAATTGTTACTGCAAACAGTTCAGAAGCCTTGGCAGAACCAATACAGGTAGTTGTGTATGGAATCATGTGCAATAGTACAGTAATAAAACACTGATATCTAGATGACACAAGGCCAAAGATACAGTGCATTGCGAAAGTATTCGGACCCCTTGAACTTTGCGACCTTTTGCCACATTTCAGGCTTCAAACATAAAGATGTAAAACTGTATTTTTTTGTGAAGAATCAACAACAAGTGGGACACAATCATGAAGTGGAACGACATTTATTGGATATTTCAAACTTTTTTAACAAATCAAAAACTGAAAAATTGGGCGTGCAAAATTATTCAGCCCCTTTACTTTCAGTGCAGCAAACTCTCTCCAGAAGTTCAGTGAGGATCTCTGAATGATCCAATGTTGACCTAAATGACTAATGATGATAAATACAATCCACCTGTGTGTAATCAAGTCTCCGTATAAATGCACCTGCACTGTGATAGTCTCAGAGGTCCGTTAAAAGCGCAGAGAGCATCATGAAGAACAAGGAACACACCAGGCAGGTCCGAGATACTGTTGTGAATAAGTTTAAAGCCGTATTTGGATACAAAAAGATTTCCCAAGCTTTAAACATCCCAAGGAGCACTGTGCAAGCGATAATATTGAAATGGAAGGAGTATCAGACCACTGCAAATCTACCAAGACCTGGCCATCCCGCTAAACTTTCAGCTCATACAAGGAGAAGACTGATCAGAGATGCAGCCAAGAGGCCCATGATCACTCTGGATGAACTGCAGAGATCTACAGCTGAGGTGGGAGACTCTGTCCATAGGACAACAACAATATATTGCACAAATCTGGCCTTTATGGAAGAGTGGCAAGAAGAAAGCAATTTCTTAAAGATATCCATAAAAAGTGTTGTTTAAAGTTTGCCACAAGCCACCTGGGAGACACACCAAACATGTGGAAGAAGGTGCTCTGGTCAGATGAAACCAAAATTGAACTTTTTGGCAACAATGCAAGACGTTATGTTTAGCGTAAAAGCAACACAGCTCATCACCCTGAACACACCATGCCCACTGTCAAACATGGTGGTGGCAGCATCATGGTTTGGGCCTGCTTTTCTTCAGCAGGGACAGGGAAGATGGTTAAAATTGATGGGAAGATGGATGGAGCCAAATACAGGACCATTCTGGAAGAAAACCTGATGGAGTCTGCAAAAGACCTGAGACTGGGACGGAGATTTGTCTTCCAACAAGACAATGATCCAAAACATAAAGCAAAATCTACAATGGAATGGTTCAAAAATAAACATATCCAGGTGTTAGAATGGCCAAGTCAAAGTCCAGACCTGAATCCAATCGAGAATCTGTGGAAAGAACTGAAAACTGCTGTTCACAAATGCTCTCCATCCAACCTCACTGAGCTCGAGCTGTTTTGCAAGGAGGAATGGGAAAAAAATTCAGTCTCTCGATGTGCAAAACTGATAGAGACATACCCCAAGCGACTTACAGCTGTAATCGCAGCAAAAGGTGGCGCTACAAAGTATTAACTTAAGGGGGCTGAATAATTTTGCACGCCCAATTTTTCAGTTTTTGATTTGTTAAAAAAGTTTGAAATATCCAATAAATGTCGTTCCACTTCATGATTGTGTCCCACTTGTTGTTGATTCTTCACAAAAAAATACAATTTAATATCTTTATGTTTGAAGCCTGAAATGTGGCAAAAGGTCGCAAAGTTCAAGGGGGCCGAATACCTTCGCAATGCACTGTATGTATAGTTCCAGAGCTAGGAGTCAGGTGATGTAATTTCTTATCATGTGTAAGTGTGATTTGAAGTGGACTGAAGTTTGATTAATATGTGACTGCTGTGTCGTGAGTCCATGTTGAGTCCATTTAAGTTATGAGTGTACTCTGTAAGATCAAACAAATCCCCTGTAGCCTGCCTAACTGGAGAGGGGAGAACAAGTTTCCATTGCTGGCATATTTCCTTTTGCTAACTAAATTCCCTCTATAAATAAAAAGGCCCTCACGGACCTGAATCACAGAAAGACCTCTGAGTCGGGAGAGTGATGAGTTGTTTAACTCATCTCTACCCTCAACCTGAGTGTGGTGATTATTTGATCATCACTGATCAATGTGAAGATGCTACCTTTCCACGGCAGCCCTCCAAGGGCTCGCCAGTGAGCTCACGTGTAGAGAGAAAAAAGTAAAAAATGAAAGGCAAAAGAAAAACAGCAGGGTGAAAAATGGCTGCGATCAACGTGCTCTTAACTCCCCAGTCAAACTTTCCAATATGATAAAACCAGAAGCAGGAATTAACAAAATCATGGATTGTCCTTTACGGCTCAATGTCTCCCATTTTTATTTCACTTCGAAAAATATATATATATAGTTATAGGAGAAGACATATAGGAGAAGACAGCTTCTGGCGTAAAGCTCTGGGGGATTTGGGTACCTAAATGAAGACAGATCAGCTATTTATTTCCCTAAGAAACCTGTTTGTGTGTGTGTGTGTGGCATGTTTAGTTCTGACTCAGTCCATAACAGAACTGCTGAAAGAATCACAGTTTGATTTATGTCTTCCACAGCTACTGTCGGTGGGCCACCAGAGCCTCTACTATTTACTGTTTATAACAACCAACCTCTGAGAGCCTGAGAGAGCGCCAGACCCACTGCAATGCTTTACTTACAACCTGACCCCACTCTAAATCTTTCCTTCTCTCTCTTTCTCTCTCTCTCTCTCTTTCTTTCTTTCTTTCTTTCTTTCTTTCTTTCTTTCTTTCTTTCTTTCTTTCTTTCTTTCCTCTCTCTCTCTCACTTTCAAACACAAATAGTGAGAGTTTTAACAGATTGTTCTCTCTGTTTTGGACTTGTATGTGCTATTACTATTAGTTATTACTATGAGCCACATGACTTAGACACTTATAGGTTAACCTGAGTTAGAATTTGAATGAGAAAGAGCTTGTTTGTGAGGGGGAGGGGTATGAGTGCTAAAATTATCTTTAGAACAAGCAACCTCATTTGATATTTTTTTCACTGTTTGGTTAAAACCTGCAAACCCTCACAAATATGTTATGACACTGCTGCAACGGGTGTCTCACGGTAGCAAGGTAGCACACTTGAACACCAACACGAGCACACCCAGATGCTATCGTAGGCAATAACAAACAGGTGAGGATAGAGCTGGGCAAGGTTAGCACAGGGACATGTTGGTGTGTAAGAATGGCATGCATGAGTACAACACTGACGATAAAGTGTGAGGTGAGATACTTGTCACATAGCACTCAATGCAGGTTAAAGACACAGCCTGGTCTCATAGACTAGACCCAACATAACATAAATCTGGGACACTAAAATTTGTGTGATAAATTACGTTTGGTATGGTTACATAACACACAAGGTTACTTAAGGCAAAGCCAAAAGTAGGGTGGTTGGTTCGGGATGGATGGCAAGGCATATAATGTAAATGTCTTGCAACCCAAAGGTTGCGTGTTCAAATCTCATCATGGATAACTTTGGCATTTTAGCTAATTAGAAACTTTGCAATTACTTACTACTTAGCATGTTAGCTAACCCGAACTGTAACCTTAACCATTTGACCTAACTCCTAACCCTAACCTTACCCCCTAGTTTAGCTAACGTTAGCCAACTAGCTACCTAGCCATAACAAATTGGAACATATCATACTTTTAGCAAATTTGTAACATATCGTACAAATTTCAATTTGTAACATATCGTACAAATTTCAATTAGTAACATATTGTACAAATTGCAATTCATAAATATCATATGAATTGTAATTCATAACATATCATACAAAATAGATGATGGACCTCCACAAATTAATGGCATACCATACGTAACATATCATACTAATGGGAGTGTCCCAGATTTACATTTACTACAGTACGTTACGTCTACCTTCTGAATCCAGGTTGAAAGACAACAGTGAGTTTACTTATCGATCAGCATCATGAATCACTCAGAGGGCATTCATTCCAGCATGCCATCCAAAACATGAGCCATCCAGAACAAGGCCATACTTAGCTTCAATGAAATGAGAAACACATTGTGTTCTTTTGAACAACTCACACACAACCCAAATGAGATTTATTGAATATTTATTTAAACGTAGAGAGGCTATTTAAACCAAGAAATGATCATAAAAACAATTAAAGCACAAATTTGTGCCTAATATCACGTGTTACATCAACAGACTATTCTAAAGAGGGGAGATTCCCATGTAAAACATGTTAGTGAACGTTTCATGAAATATGTATGGTCTGTTCTATTACACAAAATGGAGGGAATGACCCCTGAGTGGGTTTATAGTTTTGGTATTTGGCACAGCAAGATAGCCACCCACTTTCAAGCTGATCCCGCACTGCAACATTATTGGGGGTCAGGGTTGGGACACAGTTTGTGTGGTCCAAGGCAACTAAAAATGACCTGAATCTAAGTAAAACAGGCCTATGTTTATAAAAGATAAGACCTTAGAATGTGTTTAAACTGATTTGTAGATCCAGACATTCCATTAAATCACTGCACACATGATAGAGCACACTGAAACACTGGACCAAGCAGTGCTTTATCCGTTTTTGTGGGGCTACGTAAGCTCAACACTTTTGTGGCTCTAAATAGCATCAGGGGGAAATTGGTCCTTGACCATTAATTCTGACAAGATTAGCCTACATAGGGGAAGTGAAAATGTATTGTAGTAATTTATCAAATGTTGCCTTCAGGGCAAAACTAAAATAATGTAGCAAATACCTGTTCGCATTGGAGCGTGCGCGCATGCAGCGTACATTCCCTAGTCTTTGTATCATCATGATGGAGCAAAACTTGCAGTCGAACAACCTATCGGGAGTTTAGGTTTTGGTAATCTGTGCTCTGCGTCTATCCAATCACAGATGTCTGTCTGTCTGTCTGCTCTGTAGTCTCGCGCGACACTAACAGAAGTCATGGCTGCCGTACGGAGCAGCAAACTTCTACACAAGTGTGTTGCATCTCCAACGTGGAAAGACTCTGCATCAGTCATCTTCTTACACGGCTCAGGTGTTTACATTTTGCAATGCTCTCTATGTTTAGTGACATTTATTCAACAGTAACTACGCTGAACTAGCCTCATAATAACTGGGAGTTTTAGTAGGTTACCTACCTATAGCCTAGCCTGTAGCAAAGCCAGAGTACATTCAAATGAGATACTGATAGCTTTTGTACTGTGATGGACAGACAGGGCTGTCTTTGAACTTCATAACTCTACAAACGACGTGGCTTCAACGCAACTCTGAGTTATGATATGGCCTACTGTGGCAAATTAATACAGTAGATAACAGTAGCTACGTAGATAAATTCAATTGAGTGGTCAGAATTGGGAAATGTTATTCTACGGATACTTAATGTTTGGCCTTGATCACGAGAAAAAAACAGAATGCTATGTTTTTATCTGATATCTCCCAGATAAAATGAATGTTAAATAAAATAATCTATCAAATATTTAAAAACAAATATTATAGTAAAATCCTTTTCTTCGAAAAAAAATGTGAGCAACTCAACAACAAAAAATATAATTGTGGCATCACCAATATTATTCAAAATACGGTTTATGCCAACAACAGTCAGCAACATGTGAAAGGGATGTTAGTGACACCATTATTCTGCTCTGTAAGCCTAGTGACTGGTGAGTCAGTTATATTGGTTAACTGTTCACTTTTGCCATGCAGGAGCCACTGGACAGTGAGTGCGAGCATGGGTCAAAGAGGTTTCGTTACCAGACCTGGCTTTCCCCCCACATCAGAGTGGTATATCCCACAGCCCTAGCCAGGTAAATGCCCTATACAGTCCTGCAGTCAAGCTGCTGAAACCCCTCAACACGGGTGGGTATAATTTGTGGAACGTTCCAACAGGAATCTGTTCCAAAAACTTTGTAGATAAGGTTGCCAACAAACAACGTATACAAAGTTGTATAGTGGCAGAATAAGATACAGGGTAGGGAGCGGGCTATTTCATTACGTTTTTCAAAATGTCTGTCCTCACTCTGGTAGCCTAAACATTAAGAATACATGGTGAGTTGATGGCTATTCGGCAGCTACTTAACTAGGTGAATTGATCATGCTACTTTGTATGCTTTGTTTGTTGGCAACCTTGTACTTTACAAAGTTTTTGAAACAGGTCCCTGTTGCAACATTCCACAAATTATACCCACCCCCTCAACACACAGACAAAGCCCTTCGACTGTCATCTTTAAAATAACTTAACTAACCCAGACAAGTAGAGCATCTGGGCATGTATTCATAAAGCATCTCAGAGTTGATCTAGGATCAGTTTAGCCTTTTAGATAATAATGATTACGATTATATATCCTAGATCAGCAATGCTACACTGATGCTTTATGAATATGGGCCCTGAACAGCAATTTAAATAGGCTACATAGCCTAATACCCTTTTCACACTACCGTGCCGAGTTGAATGGACCATGTGAGTAGACCATTTCCATGCCAGTGTGGGGGTCAGCACGATATTGTGGAAAGCGGTAAATCTTCTCATCTTCCCAGTTGACCCTCACTGCCCCAACCTTTCCTTGTTACATAACCAAACTTTGAATCTTGTTCTGTTTTCTGTTGACCCCTCAGGCCATACACACCCATGCGGGGGGTTCTGTCCAATGTGTGGTTTGACCGCTACAAAATCTCACGGGACTGTCTGGAGCACTTGGAGTCTATAGACGCCATTGGCCAACTCCCTGGGAGCGGGCATACAGGCGGAGGTCAGGGCAGGAGTACCTAAACACAGGATGATCATAGGTACTGTGTCTCTCACACTCACACACACACACACACACACACACACACACACTACTTCTGCTGCTACTAGAGCTGTCTTACTTAGCCTGTTTTATTTCCCTGTCTCTTTCTGGCAGTATGTCAGATTTGGCTGTATGCTTTCTCCCTCACTCGTTGCCTTCATCATGACATCCTAACTCCATGACCCCCCTGAATGTGTCTGTTATGCACCCCTCCACTTGCCCATTTGCTTGATCTCGCTCTCCACACATATCACTCTCTCTCTCTCTCGGCCTTGGTGTTCTCAACTCCCTCTGTCATGATATAAAATGAAGAATGCAAGTTATCAGGTTTCTTTATCCTTTTATACGCTGCCAATTATGAACCGTAAAAGTATTTCCGGAGTGATTCTCAGGTTCTGCAAATCCTTTTCCCCAAATATTTTGGTTATCAGGTTCGCGTGTAAATAACAATGACATAAAACCGCTCAGATCAAGTGCCATAAACACTATTTTAGAACCTAGGTAAGAGTTCCCACGGGAAATATGTGTGGGGGGGGCATCGCAACGTTTTATGTCTTTGTAAGAGAACGAATGATAGCCGTCCATGAAAGGGGAAACCGATGGGAACAGTGGGAAAAGGGTTAACCTACAAGCCCTGAAATATATACATTTACAGAAATAGTTGTGAGTAGAAAAAAAGTTTGTGTGAAAGGCCCAGTGTGGAACGCCAGAAAAGCCCCTGAACTCCACTCCCAGAGAAAGTGATTCGAAAAACACATGTTCCTGAGAGACTGCTGAAATATTATCTTTCTAAATCATAACATTTTGTCATTAACTATAAATACCCATTGGAGTCACTCGGCATACTGGAGAAACGAAGTGGTCTGTACCCGGAGTCCACTTGCAGGGCTGACGGACTGACAAGCGCCAGATCTTTCCGTGGAAAAAAAGTTTTTCAAGGAAAATCCACTGCCGCAGGCTTTTGGGTTTATGTTTTTCACTCTTTAAGAAAAGCACAGATTTGCTGGGAAATCTCAGGAAAGAGAAGCTATCACCACAGTCGGGATTTCACACATATAGGCTCGCACACACACCGAAAACACACAGCAGCACTGTACCAAACAGCACGACGGAGGGGTTTAAGAAAGAAGGAGACATTAGAATGTGAACGTATGATTGAGGTTTGTTATCGTGGATTGGAATGAGAAATTGAGAGTGTACCAGAAAGACGGTCTCAAAGTACACACTCTTAGAAAAAAAGGTTATTCAGCTGTCCCCATAGGAGAAGGCTCGGCCTGGTCCCAAAATTGTTCTACCTAGTACCAGAAAGGCTTCTACAAAGGGTTATCCTATGGGGACAGCTAAAGAACCCTTTTATGTTCTAGATAACACATTTTTTTCAACGAGTGTAGCCGGTGAAGTAAAGAAAGAAACCGAGAATCTCATGGATAAATGTTTTATTCATTGGGCAAAGCGTGTGAACTCCCCCTTCCCCTCATATCTCCGTTCTTCCCTTCCCCCTCTGACAGGATGATGGGTACTTGCACACTTTCCCAGATGTACGCTGTGTGCCCAGATGTACCCAGATGTGTGAGATTAAGGACGGGCTCGTGAACGGATGCCGACTCCTGAGGAGCGAAGAAGCTGATGATGTGGAACTAAGGAATGTTTTTTCTTTTCTTTCGCAGTCAAAGGCAGAGTATTTTCCACTTCGGACCGCTTAAACTGCCAGGATGGCTTAAGCTACTGTTACTCATACATAATAATAAATGAATATATTTATTATGTCGCTACATTATATTATTCCCAATATGCACCGTTGAAAAATGTGATCTTCCCGTGAAAAGCACTTGGGATACAATATTCAATACACATTTTCAGTGAATACCTGCAGAAAGAGACCTAATGGACCCAGTACAATGACATGTTCTGTTTTGTCTTGTTCCTCGTCCAAAGGGGGTTTCTCTATGGGCGGAGCTATGGCCCTCCACCTAGTGTGCCGTTATCACCGTGGCGTAGCAGGAGTCTTTGCTCTGTCCAGCTTTCTCAACAAGGACTGTAGTATATCAGGTAAGGGAGGCTCTCACTGGGCATAATGTCCTGTCCAGACAATATTCTAAATCTTAACTAGAGCGCCAGAAATCTACAACTATCTAGTAAACTGTCCTTTGAACGACAGACAGTGGTAGAGAAATATTGGTATATTGAAATACAGTGTCCCAATTCAAAGATGCTCCATGTCAGTCCCAAGACCTTGCATTTATCTGGAGTTGGCTGCACTTGGTTCTGACAGCGGTATTGGACCTATAGTGTGTGCTAGTAAGCAGTCTAGAAGTATCTGACTGACTCTTCTCCCCCTGCTAGGCTGTGGAGGAGAGGGCAGGGGCGGGGAGCCCCCTCCCAGAGCTGTTCCAGGGCCATGGGACAGGAGACGAGTTGGTGTTCCATAAGTGGGGAGGAGAAACTACGGCAGTGCTGAAGAAGGCTGGGATGACGACCACCTTCCACTCGTTCCAAGGTCTCCAGCACCAGCTCTTCCAGCCAGAGATTGAGCTACTGCGCTCCTGGATCCTCACCAAGCTGCTCCCGGATCCTCACCAAGCTGCTCCCGGACAGTCTAGATGCTAGTGGGCAGTGACCAGTCAGCCCCACACCACTAAACAGACACATTAACCATATGTTATTAACACGTTAATAACACGTTCACACTATTGAGCTGATTTAAACTGAGCCAAACCAAACTGTACTGCGCTGGCCTGGTAGAGCATTGCCCATAGTTTCTGGAACAAAGCTGGAAAAGCGAGCCAACACGGTTTGGTCGGTATTATAGTGCGAAAAGGATATTAACGTGCTGAGTGGGCTGTGGACCACCTCCTCACAACCTCTTGGACATAATACCGTTTTTAAAAAATTAAGTGTCAATAAAAAAAAATGTTTTTGCTTGGATACTGTCCGTTGTGCTTGCGTAGTGTACTCAACAGCTGTGTAGTTCCCTTCAAAAGAGAACATGTGATAGTTGAGTGTGCTTATAACCACTCCCTCTGCACTAGTACAGTGTCCACTCTTAACACTTCAGCCTCGTCTGTCTGTCTATGATAGGATATGGGAGCATGCTCTGCCTCCACCCCTATAGTCTATAACTAACACTGGAGTCAGATTAGTATCGTTTCTGTAGAGAGAACAGGAATTGTTAGGTCAATCTTGTGCTCGCTCGTTTTTTTTTATACACCATTATCGTTTTGTGCTGGGAAATGTGTTGAACATGTGTGGGGACGGAGGGAGCTATTCTGTTTGCTCAGTAGTTCTGCTCCGTAGAACGCATCGCTTCATTGATGGTTAGTGGGAGGAAGCGGTTAGCTATTCCTCCCTTCTTCCGCCCAGCAGCCTCTCTCTCAGCGTTGTGCTTAAGGTAGTCCGGATGTTGGGCTGCCTTCACTAGTATAGGGCTGCAGGCCAGGGTAAAAACACAGGAATATCATGAGTGAGCAGTAGTAACACTTAGGTGCCAAACATAATGAGAGTTATGGAAATTATTAACGTTTCTTGTATAGCCCTGGCTATAAATTAAACAACTGTCAACATCAGCAGTCACCTTTTGGAAAAGTTATTGATAAGCATATTTCAGCTTGTTGCACAGCTGTGTATTTCCTCACTGACTAATAGTCTGTACTCATCACTGCCACATATGAGAGCCAATTTGAAAACAAACACACTCACATTCCTTCACCCCTCCACTTACTGTATGCGCTAAGAGGCCACTTAAGATGGGAGTTAGAGGAAGTGAGATAAGAGTTTTGATAGGAGGAGATGATATTGGTCATTGGATGTCATTAAATAAGACGTTAGTAGTAGCAGCTGCAAAGAACATAGTATGTGTGTGGGAGACATAAGTTGATTCTGATTCCGATATATAACGATTGTTTTTGGAGGAAGAATGAATAAGGTACTTTGAATTATGATTTTTGAAATTGTAACCACAAACTTTTAAAATTAACATTATTTGAATTACTTTTATTATATATTTGTGGTTTACCTGATATAGGCTATAACAAATCAGCAACTTCTTAGACATGAATAAGGAATTAAAAATGATAGCTGCTCAGTTGAACCAGCTACACAATGTAACATGGTCCCCCAACACACACGAACACCAAACCAAAATGTATCTCACTGCAAAAGAAAATCCCAGTTTATTACTTCACATCCGTGCATGCTTTCATTCCAACATATAAACTGTATGTCCAAAATGCGTTGACAGTGTTGGCAGCTGTTTTTACAGTAGCAATAAGGCTATTTAAATTCAGTTGGAAGTTGTCCTCGACACCATCCACCATTTAGGAAGCGTTCACCTCCAGCATCTGTTTCATCAACGTGTGTTGTACTCAAATCAAATTTTATTTGTCACATGCGCCGATTACAACAGTGAAATGCTTAACTTACAAGCCCTTAACCAACGATGCTTTAAGAAGTTAAGAAAATAATAATAAGTGTTAAGTAACAAATAGATAAGTAGAAAATAGAAAATAAAAGTAACAAATAATTCAACAGCAGCAGTAAAATAACAAGCGAGGCTATATACAGGGGGTAACGGTACAGAGTCAATGTGTGGGGGCACCGGTTAGTCGAGGTAATTTAGGTAATATGTACGTGTGGTAGAGAACTCAACACTGATCAAAGTCTCTGTGCTCCCACTATACTCTCTCCACTCTCTAATCACCCAACAAATCATGTGCAAAGTGTATTCGTCAGTCATGCTCTCTCCCCCTCTTTCTAGCTCTAGGTTTCTATTCTTTCTCTGTCTCGCTCTCTCCTTCCACTGGAGAGAATGGAAACGTGAGTATCAGGTGAACTCGGATTAGGCAACAATGTTGAGATCATTCTTAGTGGTTTGGCTGGGATGGGAGGCTGAGAAAGGGAGAAGAGAATGGGGAGGTGGAAGATTGGGGTGCGCTCAGGGCCTCAGCCCATGTCGAGGGGAAGGGAGAGAAAGAAGAGAGGAGAGGTGTGGCCAAAGCAAACAGACTGAGCTATGAATTTTTCTCTGGCCCTGATCGCTGATTACTTCCAGCTATGTGTGAAAGAATGCTACTGTTGAGCGGCCAGCAGTTCTCATCCCCTACACCAACTGGCACACTCCCCCTCTCTTGTATGCCTCCTTAGCCATCACTCCTTACTTGCTCCCTCCCTCCACGACCCCGCACTTTCTCTCTTTTTCTACCTCTCTTCCCCTGGCCCATGAGAGGCCGGGCTGTAGCCTATTGCCATCCAAGTTTTTTATGATATAATGGCGGGAATAGATGTAGGTAATGGAGGCCATGAGCGGTCTACTCTCTTGGTGAAATGAGGTGAAGAAACAAGTGTTTGTCGATGACTAAAAATGCTGAATTTTGAAACAAGGAGGATATAGCCTTCACCTTAACAACCCTCTTACACTGTAGAGTCCTCTCAACACTCCTTTTCAAATACCCTACTTTTCACCACTAATTTGCGTATGATATGCCACTACAATTGTATGACTATAACTCCTGTCACTGTTTCTGAGGATACTAAAATTCTATCGGATCGTAATGACATATCCACCCTAACTTGTAACTTGCCCCATAACCCTTAGCCGTCCTCACTCCTCTCTCACTCGCTTATCTAATTTATCCCTTCTCTTCTCCACCTTCCCTTCCCTTCCCTTTGCTTTCTTGTTCTATATTTTCCTGAGGTATTCCCCCTTCCTCTCCTCCCCTGCTCCTCCTCTAAAGTGCGTCCCCTGTCGGCTCAGATGATAATCTGCTTCACGGTGCATGTGTCAGGGGGAAGGAATGCTAATCTGGAAGAGTTGTGGACTGCGAAGTCGGGACTTTTTTGGCTGCCAGTTTCCACTGCGCACTACTTTCCATGTGGACCTGCTCCAGAGTGGCCAGGCTACAGCAGGAGGAATTCCCGGCCGAGGGAGCCGAGGTGTTGAAAGATTCCAGATCACTCATCTGGTCACGCCCCCCCCCCCCACCACCACCACCACTCAATCGGTCTATCGCAGCGCTGGACCATCCTTCGTTGATTTATAATTTGATACTGTGGATTCCAATCCAGTATTAAATTATTTGTGGACTAGGGATTAGATTATTGTTGTAGCGTCTAATATATTCTTCTAACATTTGTTTTGTACAGTGTGCCAAACAAATTAATTAGGAAATGTGAGAGCAAGTGTGCCAAAATCTGATTGTATACTCATTTTATTCCAAGATCACATTTATTGCAGGCTAGGATTTATAAATAGTCTGAATTCAAGAATAGGGTTTAACTTGAGTTAATGTTACTTTATAGAAAAACTGTTCCGACCAGCAAAAATAAGTTCTTAACCGGTTCGACCCCCAAAAAAGTGCTGGTTCCTTTCTGCTCCTTTTTTAACCTGTGAAATAAAGTTTTTTACATTCATCTCATTAAATTACTTCACCAATCAGTGTGGATAGAGCAGGCAAGCTAGTTGTTTACATACACAATGGACTGACAAGTATAGCCTACGCCGCAAGATGCGACTGAAATTTTGCAGAGGGTTGAGGAGGAGGCTTGAAGTGCTGGGCATCTTGTTATGACATGCAACATCTGAATTAGGTCCACAGAATTATCCTGCACCTAGGATGAGCGGCTTCTACGGAGAAAGGTTGAATGTCCTTTGAGCTAGCTAGCTAACAAGCTTATGTGTGCAGAGCGGCACTAGAATTAAAAACATGTCTTACCTTTTTGTAGTTAATAAATCCAACTTGAAACGTGATAACTAGGCCTATAGTATCCTTAACTATCATTGAAAAAGTTAATCCATTCTTCTCTAGCTAATAAAGAAACTCTCTCCCTATCTTCTGAATCATGCTTGTAACGTCAGTACAGTAGCCTATGCTTCGGAGGGGGAAGGGGCAGGTAGCCTAAACGCACACACACTGGTTAAGATTTTCAGCTTGCAGGCAGACACTGGAATACATTTCTGAGTGACAGAGTGAGGGCTTTGCATTGGGGCTTTGTTGCGTTTTTTTGTGTGGCTAGAAAAATGAATGAAACGTAAAATAATGTTATTAAACTGTTCCCATGATTTTAAAATAACGGTTCTGTTCCCGGAACAATATGGATCACTTTCGTTCCTGGTTCCATTTCTGTTCCTAGAAAAATATATATATTTTCCGTTTTTTGGTTCTGTTCCCTGTTCCAGTTCCAACCTTTATGGGAGCTCTTTACTCCAGAGCTAGTCCCATTGAGCTTTTTAGTTTCAAACCAGAGTTGTCTTTTTATTAGCCTTTATCATGTATTTAACTACACACACTATGGCTACTTGATGTCTTGCCCTGACCTCTCCCTTTAACCTTTGACCTTTCCTCTTTCTGTGCTTTGAATACATCCTCCGTGTCGTGAGACCACGGGCAGCACACGGCCACAGGGGAGCGAGGCAGGTCTCATGTAAAAAGTGTTCATAGCTTTAGCTCTCCTCTCTATGACCTGAGGACCCAATAGACAGAGGAGAGCTGTAGCCTCTGGACTTCCAGGAAGAGAGGCATTATGCTGTGTCTGTTCTCCCCCCAGAAGAACTGGACCTGGCTTTTACAAGAGGCTGGAGCTGGGCTCTGGACAGAGATGTCACTGGAGCTTCAGCCAGGGCCGATGGTGATCTCCCCACTCTGAGTTTAGTGCAGGTGATTTACACTGAGTATACCAAACATTAGGAACACCTTCCTAATATTCAGTTGGGGGCATGGACTCTACAGGGTGTCAAAAGCGTTTCCCAGGGATGCTGGCCCATCTTGACTCCAATGCACCTTTGTGTGGTGGACCATTCTTGATATACACGGGAAACTATTGAGCGTGAAAAACCCAGCAGCGTTGCAATTCTTTAAAAAATATATAATATGTTTATTGTTGACATTCGCTATAGTGTTGAATGGGATGTCAAATTTAGAGGACAAAACAAAACTTAACTCACATATACAAAATACAAATCCTATTAAGTGGTACATATTATAAGAAGACAGTATATAGTCATTACAAGCAGTGTAGTTAAAAAAAAATATTGAGTGGAGTACAGCACAGAGTAGCAGCAGATTATCAACTCAGTTATGAAGGGGGAATAGGCCATTTATCCAGTAGCTGCCATATTTAGTAAAAGACTGTTCTTCTATTGGAGGTATTGTATCGAATCTTTTCCATTTCATTACATACCCTAAATCCTGTAACCACATTTCAAAGGTAGGTAGTCTCCAATTTCCAAAATTGCAATATAAGCCTTTTGGCTAATAGAGTACAAAGAGAAACAGCCTTTCCGTCCTGTTTTTTCCCCATCAACTGTACCAAACAGAGCGATCAATTGGTCTGGGGCTAGAACTCTATCAAGGGCATGTAACTTAGGACATGTCCAAAATAAGTGTGTCAAAGTCCCCTCATCCTGATTGCACCTCTCACACAGTGGTGAGGTGTCTGGGAATATTTTATGCAGTTTAACCTTTGAGTAATGTAACCTGTGCATGACCTTAAACTGAACAAGGTTTTTATTTTTTATTTTATTTCACCTTTATTTAACCAGGTAGGCCAGTTGAGAACAAGTTCTCATTTACAACTGCGACCTAGCATTTGCTTTCCTAACTGACTGTGTGTATTAGTTCCTTGTTGTATCTGGTTGTATCTGGCTTTCACTGAACTGTGGTTTATATTCATGAGAGCTTCTACCCAGTCCTCATCTGAGATTTATGAACCAAGTTCCTGCTCCCAAGCCCTTTTAATAGTGTCTGTAGATACCTCTATGTGGGCCTGTAGCACATCATAAAGTCTAGAGACCGACCCTTTTGAATGGGGTTTGACAAGGATCAAGCTATCTAATGTACGATTCTTTGGATTAATGCCATACTGTGGGATATCTGTCCTTAAGAAATTCCTGATATGAAGGTATCCGAAAAAATGGGATGCTGGCATTTAAACTTACTCTGTCACTGTTGAAATGAAGCTAAATGACCATCAATGTATAAGTTATTTATTGTTGTGAGCCCCTTTTCCCTCCACACCGTATCATCCAATGCAGGGTGGAAAGCATGATTCAGGCAAATTGGGCTGTCAATGTATACATTGGGTATGTTAAGAAAATACCTAATCTGTTTCCAGATCCTAAGAGTGTGACAAATTACTGGGCTAGAGGCATAATTGGCTTTTTTAACACATGCTGGACTATTAACAATTAACAAGTGAGGAGTGTCAACAGGAGGAGTGTCGACAGGAGGCCTGCTCAATCATAAGCCATGTCATTCTAACAGATACCAGGTAGACTTTCCCTCCAGAAAGACACAATGTTCAGATTGGCAGCCCAATAATAAAGTTTCAAGTGAGGAAGGCCAAACCCCCCCTCTATCTTGTTCTTGCATAAAGGCTTCTTTGACATTCTGGCTGCCTTGTTATCCCATAAAAATTTTGTTACTATTGAATCCAGTTTCTTAAAATACACTGCTCAAAAAAATAAAGGGAACACTTAAACAACACAATGTAACTCCAAGTCAATCACACTTCTGTGAAATCAAATTGTCCACTTAGGAAGCAACACTGATTGACAATACATTTTACATGCTGTTGTGCAAATGGAATAGACAACAGGTGGAAATTATAGGCATTTAGCAAGACACCCCCAATAAAGGAGTGGTTCCCCAGGTGGGGACTACAGACCACTTCTCAGTTCCTATGCTTCCTGGCTGATGTTTTGGTCACTTTTGAATGCTGGCAGTGCTTTCACTATAGTGGTAGCATGAGACGGAGTCTACAACCCACACAAGTGGCTCAGGTAGTGCAGCTCATCCAGGATGGCACATCGATGCGAGATGTGGCAAGAAGGTTTGCTGTGTCTGTCAGCGTAGTGTCCAGAGCATGGAGGCGCTACCAGGAGACAGGCCAGTACATCAGGAGACGTGGAGGAGGCCGTAGGAGGGCAACAACCCAGCAGCAGGACCGCTACCTCCGCCTTTGTGCAAGAGGAGCACTGCCAGAGCCCTGCAAAATGACCTCCAGCAGGCCACAAATGTGCATGTGTCTGCTCAAACGGTCAGAAACAGACTCCATGAGGGTGGTATGAGGGTCCACAGGTGGGGGTTGTGCTTACAGCCCAACACCGTGCAGGACGTTTGGCATTTGCCAGAGAACACCAAGATTGGCAAATTCGCCACTGGCGCCCTGTGCTCTTCAGAGATGAAAGCAGGTTCACACTGAGCACATGTGACAGACGTGACAGAGTCTGGAGACGCCGTGGAGAACGTTCTGCTGCCTGCAACATCCTCCAGCATGACCGGTTTGGCGGTGGGTCAGTCATGGTGTGGGGTGGCATTTCTTTCTTTCCTCCATGTGCTCGCCAGAGGTAGCCTGACTGCCGTTAGGTACCGAGATGAGATCCTCAGACCCCTTGTGAGACCATATGCTGGTGCGGTTGGCCCTGGGTTCCTCCTAATGCAAGACAATGCTAGACCTCATGTGGCTGGAGTGTTTCAGCAGTTCCTGCAAGAGGAAGGCATTGATGCTATGGACTGGCCCGCCCGTTCCCCAGACCTGAATCCAATTGAGCACATCTGGGACATCATGTCTCGCTCCATCCACCAACGCCACGTTGCACCACAGACTGTCCAGGAGTTGGCGGATGCTTTAGTCCAGGTCTGGGAGGAGATCCCTCAGGAGACCATCCGCCACCTCATCAGGAGCATGCCCAGGCGTTGTAGGGAGGTCATACAGGCACGTGGAGGCCACACACACTACTGAGCCTCATTTTGACTTGATTTAAGGACATTACATCAAAGTTGGATCAGCCTGTAAGGTGGTTTTCCACTTTTATTTTGAGTGTGACCCCAAATCCAGACCTCCATGGGTTGATAAATTTGATTTCCATTGATAATTTTTGTGTGATTTTGTTGTCAGCACATTCAACTATGTAAAGAAAAAAGTATTTAATAAGAATATTTCATTCATTCAGATCTAGGATGTGTTATTTTAGTGTTCCCTTTATTTTGTTGAGCAGTGTAGCTTTGTGGTATGACATTAGGTAGACATTGGAAGAGATAACGAAACCTGGCGAAGACAACCATTTTAATAGCGTTTATACGACCAACCAAGGAAATAGGCAGAATATTCCAAAAATCTATATTTTGCTTAAGCTGATCAATTTTCATATCCCAAATCGTTTTCAATAGCTGATCAAATTTTTGTGTCACTACAATGCCAAGCCATGTGAACTTGTCTATCGCAGTTCTAAATGTGATAGTCACAGACCGTGATATCGGCATCAATACGCTTTTTTTGCCAGTTTATCTTGTAACCAGAGAAGGAGCCAAATGTATTTATCAAGTTAAGTAAGGGGGGAATAGAAGTTTTAGGCTTGGATAAAAACAAAAGAGCATCGTCTGCATAGAGGGAGATTTTGTGCTGCGTGTCTTTAATTTTAACGGGAGCTATATCGGCACGTACACAAATGAGAGTAGCGAGGGGTTCCATGGCCATAGCAAAGAGAACAGGCGAAATAGGGCCCCCCTGTTGACATCCTTTGAACACGCAGACTGCGACATCTCCTGATTGTTTACCACGGATGTGATTGGGTGTGCATAAATAATTCTTATCCAATTCATAAATTCCTTTCCAAACCCGAAATGCTTCCACTCAATCTGATCAAATGCCTTCTCTAGATCAAGAGCAATCACCACGGCTTCAACTTTATGATCATGATACTATGGTGTCCCGGGAGGTCTACCCCGGGGGTTGGTGATAGACAATTGGATTGTTTTATGTCTCATCCTAAATATCTTGTTTAGCACCTCCTTTTTTTGATGCCTTTTCCTTTTGTCATATTGCCAGACAATGTTTGAAATTATAGGTGGTGACAGATTAAGATAAATATGAATTTGTTTCAAAATCTCTAACAAAACACGTCTATTCCATAGCAAGCTCTCTAGCGCCCCCCGCGTTGCAGTTCTTGACATAAACTGGTGCGCCTGGCACCTAATACCATACTCCATTCAAAGGCACTTAAATGTTTTGTCTTGCCCGTTCACCCTCTGAATGGCACACACACACAATCCATGTCTCAATTGTCTCAAGGCTTAAAAATCCTTCATTAACCCGTCTCCTCCCCTTCATCTACACGGATTGAAGTGGATTTAACAAGTGACATTAATAAGGAATCATAGCTTTCACCTGGCCAGTCTATGTCATGGAAAGTGCAGGTGTTCTTAATGTTTTGTGCACTCAGTGTATCTTATCACGTGCCTTTGCAAATAGAGAAGATACTTTCTTGTCAGTTTTGTGGACAACACACTCAATTACACTGTTCTCTCTCCCCCGATCTCTCCTCACGCACACTCTCTCTCCCCCAATCTCTCCTCACACACACTCTCTCTCCCCCGATCTCTCCTCACGCACACTCTCTCTCTCCCCCGATCTCTCCTCACGCACACTCTCTCTCTCCCCCGATCTCTCCTCACGCACACTCTCTCTCCCTCTCCTCTCATTTTGCTCCATTCACCCACTAACTCGTATAACCTGCTGGCGAAGTGAAGCAGTAGGATGGCCGAGAAATTGTTCATAATCAGATGGCAACAGAATGCCGTGTAGTCGGTGATAATAAGAGCTAATGTGACTGGCAGACCACCCTGAAGTTCAAAGTATCCAGTGCTTACTTATTTCCATTTTTGGACTTTTTTTAAAATGCCTTCCAAAAGGCCTCATTGGCAGAGTTTAGTGAGAGGACATGAAAACATTATACCTCCTTTACCCCAGAGGCAGTACACAACCACTGGCATGGAGCCTCCATCATGGCACATCTCCATGGGTACGCCCCCCAAACATTACACCCCTACCCCCCTGCCCCTCTCTATCTCCAGGGCACTTTTCCAACAAGAGATCATTAAGAGGCTGTTTTAACTTAGCTCATCAGCATTCTTTTAATTCAATTTGTCTGTTCCTGTTGCTAAAGAAGGGGGTGTATGACCATTAACACACCATTAACAAGCCCTTAAAAACCAACTCAATACATTATGCATAAAGCTCTAGCCACATAAACAAGCTAACATTACTGTTTGGCAACATTGACATGCAGTTCCAGCAACAGCTAAATACTCCCAAATCGCAGAATGTTTACAATAGGGCCTTGGCGTTTGCACTGTTCTAGTCCATTCATGTATTTTGTACAATAACATGATGTCATATTTGATTGAATGATCAGTTAAATGTTTTTTCTGTATTGGACTATTGAAATATTATGTGATTCCTTTGAATCAGCCATGTCTGTATAAAGAACATGCAAAGGTCACAACAGAATAGGTGAGATCATTTTGACTTATCAGCAGACCCTTATAGTGGTTGACTCCCATTCCAAGCTATACTTCCCTACGAGAACATTCTTTGAAAGTTGTAATATATAATGTTTGTGGTGTCACCCTTCAATTACTCAATTTGTATGCTCTCTGTCCAAGAAGGCTTGAATCTTTGTTTGACGCACATGTTAGTAAATAGAAAAAATAAGATGTGAATACCTTACAACAAATCAGACTGGTCTTACGATGATGATGACACTCAGAGTGGAACTCATAATGTAGGCATTAGTCATCCAGGTTTTTTGGTGTTTGCGTCCGTCTGTGTGTGTGTGTGTGTGTGTGTGTGTGTGTGTGTGTGTGTGTGTGTATGACAGAGAGACTAGAGATAGCGTGGAGTATGTAGTCTGCTGGTCTGTGTCCACACTATGCTGCAGCTGATAGGCTTTCCTGTGATTAGAAAAGCAGCTGCAGGCTTCCGCCAGTGTCGACTCAGGGCCCTGCGGGGGCCACCATGTTTTCTTTCACTGTTTAGAGGGCTGGGCAGCTGGAGCACCCAGGGTGACAGAAACGCACCAAAGAAAATTTGATGTCCACTGCTTTATTTGAGCCTGTTTTGGTCATCCCTGCCAGAGAAACCTTCCTGAAGCGGAGAGTGGGGCCCAAATGCAGGATAAACACTAAACCCTCCAATCACAATATGCCCCTCCCTGCTGCTGCTTATTTTGAAGAGGGATCACATTAAAATGTTGCCTTATTAACATTTCAAAGTGTGATCAAATAATGAAATACCTCAAGTTCTCGTGCAGAATGGGTGCACCTTGTTTGAAAGTGAAACCTCGGAAACCAATGGGAGGAGGATATCTAATTTAATGTCGCTTTTTGTTTACAATTTCCCCCCTCGTTGTCCATTACAGTGATTCGATTTAAGTGTTTCAAAAGGCCTTTGACATCAGAGAGAGAGAGACACTGAAAGTCCTCTGAAGTGTATACAACTGCGTTGAGTAGGCTCCATCTTTAATAATGGGCCCTCGTCCAACGTATATATTATTCTAACTTTCTTACTGCCACGAGACATTGCCTGCTCTGTGCACATAGAGCCCATAGATGGCCCTCCCCATCCGCCACTCTCTGCTCCACACTACTCTACCCAACCTGTCTAATCACACCACCGCCAGTGGAGCGCACACTGATTTGCAGTTCAAACACTTCCCGTGTCTTACGCTGGGATGTGGCATCATGCACTTTTCAAGCTAGCCCACTCAGGAGCACACTTGTACATTTTATATTTTCATTTACACGTTCCTTTTCATCATGCTGTTTGCCCAGGAACTACTTAGGTTAATGTAATGTGCAAACAAACGCTGTGCCCTTTCATCTTGAAACGTTTTGCAGTCATTACAGTGCTGTACAGAAATGTCATGTTATTTAAAACGTGTCTATAGCCACATGGAACTTGAACACCACGTGACTTGTAGACATATCCAGAAATTAATCCTAAAAGTACAAGAGTTGGGGGGGGGGGGGGGGGGGGGGGGGTCTACTAAGGTAACATATGGAATTGTTTTAACATGGTCATACCATGGATCATTTGGCTATTTAATGTAGAATTTTAGGACCCCTGCAGGTATATATTAGTTGTAGACCAAACCGTTCGGATGCAACAGACGTTTTCAAAGAGAAGACCGATTTTCAGGATGTCTCCTGGTCTCACAAACAGTGCTGTAGCTACGCCACTTTCCACCATAAATGCTGAAAAGCCTACATCGGTGGATTGAGATCCATGCAAAAAAAAACGAATATCTTTAGTTTTAAACAGACAGATTTTTATGGGAATTCTTGTATTATGTTAATTAGATTGACGCACGGGTGCTTCAATCGACTCTAGTTTTTTTTTTAAGATTATGCAAGGCTACATAATTTAAATGAATGAAACAACCAGTCTGTTTGGCTTAAGACTTGAGAAAAAATGACTTGAGGACCTAAACATACACTTATGTTTCCTGACCAATCGTGTGGTGTAATGACAAGCGATGCCAATAGCATTAGACGTTATAGAATGCACTCCTGCAGTCTGAGACTGTCCAGTCATTGACACACAACATTATGTTTCAGACAGATTGTTCCTCTATTTGCCATGGCATTTTCGGGTGGCTGTCACTTGCCAGATTCAGTGCGCAGTGACATTTGGTGCCATATTCACAGGGGCGTGTTGTTTACGAGACCACTGATTGTTTTACCAGAAGATCATTTTTTAAAGTTTTATTTTATTTATAGAGGAATAGTCTAAACCTGTGCAGTTGCCTCACCCCCCCCCCCCCAAAAAAAAATATATTTAATGTATTTCATATGTTAAAGATGATTACCAATATATTTTTTAATGCGGTGTAGGATGGGTGTGACTTTTCCTACATGTACACTTCTCCTCATGCAAATAAAATGGCTGTGTATGAGTATGTGTGTTTGTGTTGTGTTAGTCAGTATGTTTGCAATCGCCAGTCAGATGCATCTATCAGGAGGTATAGTCCAGGTGAAAATTGCTAGTCAGCTACCTACGTTCCTCTCTGATGCTGAGACTGAGTGCCAGACTACCGTGGTGTGGTGGTTGTCTCATTCAAATCAAATCTGATTTTATTGGTCACATACACATGGTTAGCAGATGTTAATGCGAGTGTAGCGAAATGCTTGTGCTTATAGTTCCAACAGTACAGTAGTATCTAACAAGTAATTTAACAATTCCCAACAACTACCTGATACACACAAATCTAAAGGGGTGAATGAGAATATGTACATATAAGTATATGGATGAGCGATGGCTGAGCGGCATAGGCAAGGTGCAGTAGATGGTATAAAATACAGTATAGGCATGTGATATGAGTAATGTAAGATATGTAAACATTAATAAAGTGGCATTATTTAAAGTGGCATAGCAGGGTTGAAGGGGAGATGTTTGGGATTCAGACCAGATATATTTGGGATCACCACCCCCACTAACACTGTAGGGACACTATCCAGGGAGAGTGGGACTGTACTCTTTTAAATCCCCTTGTCCCTCTCATCCCAGCATGGAGAAATTGACCTCTAGCTAGCCGTTAGCCACGTGTGATCATCACCATCACAGGTGGTCTGCAGACTGGTACCTGACCTCCAAGTAATGAGCCTAACAGCCCACATGTGAGAGCCCCACTGCCCCCCAGCACTGCTTCCTCAGCCTGACTCAATCTGGACTGGACTGATTGAGGAACAGCTGGAGAGACCCTCTGATTTATTTCACCTCACAGGAGTCAAAATGGCCCCTGCTCGTGTTTTCTCTGCTAACTATCCAGTGCTGCGAGAGACAGAGGCCCGCCTGTGAGAGGAGGATGTCTCATCACTGCAAACCAAAGCTTAATCGCTGATCTAACTCATCAGCCCTGCGGCAAACGCACACACATAAACATACATGCTACCTCTCTCATAGCACCACCACCACACAAAAATCATACGCTACTACTAGGGATCAAACCGCGTCACGTTGAATCACACAATGTTTGCCCTGGGCTAGACATATAATTTCATTGTGCCGCTTGCGTTTTAAAGAGCGGGCGGATGAGAAAGTGGTGCCGTCACCAGCAGGGAGCCCCCCACCACAAGCCCCACAACGGGTGTCTGTGACGTGCCACACATGGCTTTAGCTCCATGGGCTGGCTGACCAAGTTTACCCATATCTCTGTCATCACTGCGAGTTTACCAGGCCAGACTGTGGGTCTGTGAGAGATACCAGAAATAACCCATGATGCAGTAATATATCATTTCTAAATGTTGACAAGTGAAGATGTGAGTCGTTTTAGAAGACTTCAAACTTGTCTGTGGAACATAATGATCCAGTTACCCCTGTCCTGTCGCAGCATCAGTTTTCCCACTGTCTCGCCTCAGCAGGCAAGCCCCATGCTGCTCAATGGGCCAAGACTGTTCAAGCCACCCACAGCCAGACAGAGGGAAAGGGAAGGAGGGAGTCAGACAGACAGACAGTCGGACAGAGGGACATAGTTGTTCCACTCACCCTGTTATTTTCTTTGTTTCATTACCCTTTTGTTAGAAACCAAAGCCCTTCTCTTAATGCGACCATGTTGTCTTTTCCATGTTTGTGTTCGGAACTCAAAATGGCCGCAGCAGCAGGGCCAGGGCGTGTCCACCCAGATTCCCATCATCTGTGTCATTTAGTACCCTGTCCCTCACTCGCGCACCATACTCACCACGGTGACAACAAAAAAAAGAGTAAAAACCAGACGCCCCCAAAACGCCCCCACTCTCCCGTGGCACCCTGTTATCAGCAGAGTGGTATACAGTGGGGAAAACAAATATTTGATACACTGCCGATTTTTCAGGTTTTCCTACTTACAAAGCATGTAGAGGTCTGTAATTTTTTATCATAGGTACACTTCAACTGTGAGAGACGGAATCTAAAAAATGTTTTATCAAAAAATCAATCAAAAATCAAGACAATTACATTGTATGATTTTTAAGTAATTAATTTGCATTTTATTGCATGACATAAGTATTTGATCACCTACCAACCAGTAAGAATTCCGGCTCTCACAGACCTGTTAGTTTTTCTTTAAGAAGCCCTCCTGTTCTCCACTCATTACCTGTATTAACTGCACCTGTTTGAACTCCGTTACCTGTATAAAAGACACCTGTCCACACACTCAATCAAACAGACTCCAACCTCTCCACAATGGCCAAGACCAGAGAGCTGTGTAAGGACATCAGGGATAAAATTGTAGACCTGCACAAGGCTGGGATGGGCTACAGGTGCTTCTACACCTGCATTGCTTGCTGTTTGGGGTTTTAGGCTGGGTTTCTGTACAGCACTTTGAGATATCAGCTGATGTACGAAGGGCTATATAAATACATTTGATTTGATTTGATTTGATTTACAGGACAATAGGCAAGCAGCTTGGTGAGAAGGCAACAACTGTTGGCGCAATTATTAGAAAATGGAAGAAGGTCAAGATGATGGTCAATCACCCTCGGTCTGGGGCTCCATGCAAGATCTCACCTCGTGGGGCATCAATGATCATGAGGAAGGTGAGGGATCAGCCCAGAACTACACGGCAGGACCTGGTCAATGACCTGAAGAGAGCTGGGACCACAGTCTCAAAGAAAACCATTAGTAACACACTACACCGTCATGGATTAAAATCCTGCAGCGCACACAAGGTCCCCCTGCTCAAGCCAGCGTATGTCCAGGTCCGTCTGAAGTTTGCCAATGACCATCTGGATGATCCAGAGGAGGAATGGGAGAAGGTCATGTGGTCTGATGAGACAAAAATAGAGCTTTTTGGTCTAAACTCCACTCGCCGTGTTTGGAGGAAGAAGAAGGATGAGTACAACCCCAAGAACACCATCCCAACCATGAAGCATGGAGGTGGAAACATCATTCTTTGGGGATGCTTTTCTGCAAAGGGACATGACGACAGCATCGTATTGAGGGGAGGATGGATGTGGGCCATGTATCGCGAGTTCTTGGCCAACAACCTCCTTCCCTCAGTAAGAGCATTGAAGATGGGTCATGGCTGGGTCTTTCAGCATGACAACGACCCGAAACACACAGCCAGGGCAACTAAGGAGTGGCTCCGTAAGAAGCATCTCAAGGTCCTGGAATGGCCTAGCCAGTAAATAAATTTGATTTGATTTGTATCAAATACTTGTTCAAATAAAGTGCTCAGACCGATAGATGGGTTGGTTGTTTAGCAACAAAACCGACATGTGTGCAACTATGGGACAAAACAGATGGGGTTGGCTTACATTGTTCACAACATGTAAACTATATTTAGTCTCCAATGTTAATTGAAAACATAAATAAACAAACAGACTTCTGCCACATTGAAGCGTGTGCATTGTTTTCGTGATG
The DNA here is from genome assembly GCF_013265735.2 of Oncorhynchus mykiss. Lineage (NCBI taxonomy): Eukaryota > Metazoa > Chordata > Actinopteri > Salmoniformes > Salmonidae > Oncorhynchus > Oncorhynchus mykiss. Next base: position 43,110,090 of record NC_048566.1, on the reverse strand, counting down.
CTGTCAGCTAACCCGTCTATGGCCCAGACAGACTGTGACTAAATGGGTGGGCAGAACCGTAGTTAAGGTTCGCCACCAAGGCTTTCTTGTAGGCCAGACTCTACGCACATGGCACAATGCACAGTATGATTAGAAACAATGACGTGTGACACACAAACAAACATCCTACTGCTGGTTATATATAGCTTGGTTGACACGCAGGGCTTTGCGTCACAGCCTCAATAACATGTCTGTGGCTTTCCGTACAGCTTGGCTGCCATGGTCCAGTTCCGCTCTGTGTCTACTGTCTACTGTCCTGTGAGCACGAGCCAGGAGAGTCATAACGTCAACACTGTTCTGCCAGCAAATTCAACATACTGTAGCTATTGGTTGCGTGTGTATGTGGTGGTGTGCCAATTAAAATGGTAATATTTAGCCTACTATTTTATATGTATAGGACAAGCTTGGTCAAGCATTGCAGGGTTATGCTTTTTTATATCGAAAGAGTTAAAGAGATTTATATTGTTTGTCTTGGGAGATTTTGTTCATGAAAAGGAAAAACAGATACTTTTACATCCTTCATTTCTTGTTTGTTGTTTTTCTCCTCTTGTTTATGTGGCCTTCTATTTGGGCTCTGGCGTATTTACACACACATCCACAGACATGGCTACTTTTAGCTGTGTGCGACACATTTCCACTCCAGCCGTGGGCCGGCTGACTCCATGGCTGACGTCAGTGAAGAGGGGCCCCAGCGCAGACACTTGTGGCGTGTCTGTGTTGTGAGTGTGTGGGATGGGAGACAGGGTTTTCTCGCTGGAAATCCCGGCTTACTCACTGCCTGGCTCATTGTGGCTAGGTCACCACTGGCCTGAGTTCGCTGCTAGGGTAAGAGCTTAGACACTAGACTAGACTATAACACATGGGCTTTAGTTATCTCATCAGGTGTCATTCCATCCCATGTAAATCTGATTATATTTGACCTCTCCTGTGGGGAAAGTCATGACGTTTTGAAATGGCATTGACAGATACCATTAGAACACCAATGTTTAGAAAGACATAGGTCTGCCAGGTTTTAGGTAGGACTTGGCGTCTACAGAGGCACACCCCTCTATCAAGTCTACAGCCTATATCTGTCTGCTGTGCGCATGTGGCTGTACATATGCGTGTGTGTGTGTGTTTGTTTAATCCGTGCCAGCAAGACTACCTGTTTAGCATACCACCCTGAGTTGGTGAGACGGGTCAGCAGTGTTCAAACAATGGCCGGATGAGAATAAACAGCGCATGGCCACTGGAAGGTATGGGAGGGAGATCGAGATGAGGTTCTAGTCCACAAACGGACTCACTTTTTGCCTCCCAGACATGGGGGTGAATCATTCCAGATTAAGGGGCCATACAATTCAAGTCCCTGACACAGAAATTTGCTATTTTCTTTCCAGCCCATCCCTTCAGCTTCTTGTCAAAAACAAACTATTTTTCTTTCTTTCTCTGCCCACCACAAAATTAAACTCAGGGCTGATTACGTTTTACTGTACATTCGACCACCAACAATCTCAAGCAGTATTTTTCTGTTTCGTCTTACGTTGCCATGTGCACAGGGTTGGAAGCCAAATGAAGACACACACACAGACAGATACAGTATGCACACCCACACAGCACGTAGTACACACACACACACACACACACACACACACACACACACACACACACACACACACACACACACACACACACACACACAGAGACACTCACAAAGAGACAGGGTTGAGCGCAAATTAAAATAAATGTATAATTTATCTGTGGAATTTAAAGCTAACCCCTAACCCTTCCAATTCAAACTGGTTGTGATTAGGTGTGAGTGGGAGTGAAGTAAAGTGTGGGCCGAAACATGCTGAAGCAATAACACACTCTAATGTGTTCCATCTCTGATAAAGCACTGTACCTGGTGCCACTCTGGCTACCCCTCCACCTCATACAATCACACTGCTAGACTACAGCAGTCTCCCACACACACACACAGTCACTCAATCCCCAAGCACATAGTCACTCCATCCCCCATATGCTGTACTCACCTCAAATACACAGCCACACATACAGTGCACTCAAATACATATTCACTCACCACACTGCAAACACACACAGAAAGAGACATAAGCACACTACACTGTCTTAGTTCTATGCCACACTATTACACTCACTCTAACAAACACACATAATCAAAGTCAAACATGAAATAGCCTACACACACATGCATGCAGACACAGCCTATTTATTGTACCACTTATGGTGCTGCACAAAGGTATGTTACACATTTTGTTCAAAGTGGTTCCTCGCTCTTTGTCGGTTCCCAATAATGGATGAAAAGACCTTTTAAGAGTGGTCGTATATAATTAATATAAAATGTTTTATATCTATAGAGAGGACCATACGATAATGAGGAATTCCCTCTCTCCCATCCAAGAGAGGGCTGAGAGATGGAGATGAGTAGACAGGAGGTTTCAGTCAAAGGCAGCTGGCCTGGCCTCGCCACTGCTGTGCGCTATGCTGCTGTGATGTGGCTATGAAAGGTTAGGCTTCTGGGCTGCAGAGGCTACCAGGAGGTGACGACTTCTTCAAACTAGAGCTCTGCTACTCGACCCGAGCCCGATGGGCCCCAACATTATACATTGGGTTAGGGCCGGGTAGGGCCTGCATTTTCATCAATAACTAGAGTACGAGCAGGGCTAGGGTATCACTAAATTGATCATTAACATTTTGAAGCTGACCCATTTGCTTGTGCTCTGCTGCGTAGTACAGTCATATCTGACTAAGATCATAACATGGTATCAGAAGTGCTTCAACTATGTCAAATATGAGGCAGGAGAGATTGTTTCAAAGAAAATAATGATGTTCCTTGAGTTTTGTCTGAGTTTAGAGAGACAAAAAGTAGCTAACAGCTCTCTCATGACTCTTCATTGAGCAGAGCAGCCCAAGCAGAGCAGTTGCTATAGATACTCACAGACTCTGAGCTCAATGAGCAGAACGCATGCAGAGTGAGCTGTGCACAGGGAACAGGTGACAGACAGAGAGTAGCAGTTAATGGATTTACTAATGGGGGAAGTCATTTCGGGTTTCAGGCAGGGCTGGGCCTTTAAGCAATCAGGCCTGGGTAGGGTAGAGCCTGAACGTCGCGGGCATAGGCTTAAAATTCATGCCTGTGCAGGGCTTTACGTCAAACACTGTCCTGATAGCCACAGTCAGAGAAAAAGCTCCAGTGTAGCCTTCTTATGCAATACTCAATTAACAGACACGTGGGATACCAATGTTCCGATATGGCTTTGATGCATATGATGATCGATGGAGAACACAAGGATGTAAGAAGGGTTGTTGTAGCAATTTGTACAATATTTTTACGGATTTTCAAAACATTATTGTTATGATTTCCAATTTGTTGTGGCTAACGTTACCTAAGTGGCTAATGTTAGCCACCAAAATATGTATTTCATACATTTTGAAGTCAGGCTGTAACACAACAAAATGTGAAATAAGTCAATGGGGTGTCATGACGTTGGCCTGGGGGTAGGTTTATGACAGTCATAAATACCTCTTCCCCCCTTTTTTCTCTCTCTACCCTACTGATGTTACATTTGCAAACACCTTGGTTAACATAGAGATTCTGGGAACATCAGAAGGTGGGGGAAATGAACTATATTCTGGTAATCCGACCAATTGAAAATATGCGGTGGTACTTAATGAATATGATGTCAGTTCGGTTGTCATCTGAGACATTCTCATCAATGATAAGATGACATAAACTCTACAGTGGAAAGTCTACACATCAAAGTTATCGGATTCACATGGAATTGTTGTTCAATTTAAATGTTTGAATATTAAATTTTCGTGATAGGATGAAATGTGATTTTAACTTCTAAAATGTGAGATTTGGGTTTTCATGAGTGAATTAGGCCTGACTCAGTGGCTCGCCCACGTGAAGAGACATAGGTTGTAAACTATGAAACACACCCCTTTTCTCCCTTCCTATATAAAGCCTTGACGACAATATAACCTCCTGTTCTGAGGATGTGAGGACGACGATCTGATGTCAGAATGGTTCAGATAATAACTACAGAACGAAGCCAACATCAGCGTGAGCTTTGGTTGCGAATGGTATGAATTTTGAACTCTTATTCACTACAGAAGTGATACCTCCTAGCCGTTGAGTTAGCAACAGCAGCTGCAAACGCAGGTTAGGAAGGAACAGACAGAGTATTCCGTCTACCACACAACGACGTTACTACAACGTATCCAATTGACCACCAGAGACATTCTTCAAAGGACAAAGGACTCGGTTTGTCAACACGGCCTTCCATCTACCACCAACCTACCGAAGCGCAGCTCAGAGTAAATATTTATTGCATTTTCCTTTTCCAAATGGGCAGTAATTTAGAATGCATAATATACTGTATTTACGATAACACAGCTTCTCCCTTTGTTCCTCAGTCTTCCCGCTCTTTCACTCAAACCCAGACCCTTTTCTTTTGCGTAACAAGCTGTCATATCTGTTCCGCCCGCTAGGGACGTTTTCCTTTATGACGTCATTTGTAATCAAGTTATGATTAATTATGTGTATGTGTAATTCTGTGTGATTAGTTAGGTATTTAGTAAATAAATAATTAAACCCAATTTTGTATTGCTGATTCAACTTGTTAGCCAGGGCTCGTGAAGATAACCAAGAATTTACAACTTTCAGATGAGACTGAATTAAGGTGACGATTAATATTGACTGCTATTGATGTAAAACATTACTAGGTCTTTAAGAGTTTATTCGGAAGATAACAGCTCTATAAATATTATTTTGTGGTGCCCCGACTCTCTAGTTAATTACATTTACATGATTAGCTCAGGTGATATTATATTACAGAGAAAGTATTTTATATTATAGCATGTCATATCACTTAATCCGGCATAGCCAAAGACACGACAGGGGTATGAATACTTTCTGAAGGCAATGTATGGGGTTTAGCGTGTGTGTGTGTGTGTGTGTGTGGGAGGGGGGGGGGGGTCTCTTTTATATCTTAGTTGTTTGCCGTAAAGGCAGGTATAATGTTTGACCTGCTTGTCTGTTTCACATTACCCTTCATGGTTGCTTAACTGTACTACATTTAAGACTGTATTTTATGTGCTTTTGACCCCGGGAAACCTTTTCTTCCGGGAGAATGCATTTTTTTCTTTCCCTAATTTGAAATGCTTGATCTTCAACACACCTGAAACAGCAACGGGAGAGGCCTGCCTTTATAGTGGAAACATGCAAGTTTTATGATTTCTATCTCACATCTTTGAAATCCACTTAAAGGGCTGCTCTCTGATACCATAACTGTATCCAACTGGGTGAGTTTGAAGGGTTTTTTTTTACACAAGAATCGAAGAGAAGTGCAAAGAAGATCAAAGTTTCCCTGTAATTCAACATGACAGTATCTGAACCAGTGGTCCCACACAGCCTGGCCTCATAGACTAAACGTAACATAGTAAATGTAAATCAGGGACCCTCCAATTAGTAGTAATGTATATGATATGTTACGTTTGTGATGGTTACATGAGACAGCAGGTTACTTAAGGCAAAGACAAAAGTAGAATGGCTGGTCAGGGTGGATGGGTAGGCATATAACGCAAACGTTCAAATCTCATCACAGACCATTTTAGCTAATTAGCAACTTTGCAACTACTTACTACTTTTTAGCTACTTTGCAACCACTTAGCATGTTAGCTAACCCTTCCCCTGACCCTTTAACCTAACACCTAATCTTAACCCTAACCTTAAACCCTAACCCCTAGCTTAGCTAATGTTAGCCACCTAGCTAGCATTAGCCACAACAAATTGGAATTCGTAACATATCATGCATTTTGCAAATTCGTAAAATATTGTATGAATTGCAATTCGTAATATATTGTTCAAATTGCAATTTGTAACATTTCACACAAATTGTAATTCGTATGAATTCATGATTCATATGAAATGGATAATGGACATGCACAAATTAATACATACCATAAAAATCATTACCTATCATGCTAATTGGAGTGTACTGCATTTACATTTGCTATGCTACATCTACCCCTGAGTCCATGTTGTCCCACAAGGTTTGATCCATGAACTCACATATCCATTCATGAAAACAATAGTCTTTTAGTAGTCTAATTTGAACAGGAGTCCCCAATGCTCTGTGCAGACCAGGCTGACTGGCCAGCCAACAAAACCCATCCACTGAGACACATGACCCTGGTCTGCATTATTACTGTATTACTGTATTATCAGAGGTACGCCAAAACAATCACCACGATGAGACAGATAATCATGGTCACTGGCTTAGTCAGCCCCTAGTCACGTTGGAGAAAACAAACTTCCCCCTCTCTGTCTAGCCATTTTGCCCCATGCCACCCGTCAATTCCTTAGACAAATTGAAACCATTTTACTGGTCTGGCAAGTTTAAGACAGCGGGCCGACAGGGTATGTGCGTTGTTGGGAGGACAGGAGGTGAAAAAAAGAGAAAGAGATGGTGTTTCTTCCTCTTCATGGAGTTTGAGACACTGGCCTGTCTGGGGAATTCATTTCCTGCTGGGCTGCGATGTAGGTGAGAGGTGGGAGTTGGGTTTCCTGCCTTGTGCTGATGTAGGGGCGGGCTGTGGGGTGGAGGAGGCTGGCTGGAGGGCGGGGGTGTATTTGGGGAAATGTCTGAATCGGCTTCACAATTTGGTGAGAAGAATGATGTTTTGGAGGGGCGAGGGGGTTGCGCAAACATGGCTGCTGACCATTTAGGACGTAATTTTGTCTCACTGATGGAGCTCAGGATTTTCAGCACAATGATGACTGATACTTGCCCCTTCGATCTCTCATATAGACAAGTAAACCAGGGATGGCTGGCTGGACAGACAGCATTTAGAGCGCTTCATAATGAAACACACACTGCTATTGTGAAGTGGCCTTGAACTTCTCTGGAGAAACCATAGACCTCTGAGTCTGAGAGGTCTGAGTCTATCCCCCCAATCCGTGATGACTGGCTTGGATGTGTGGGAAGGTTGTGCTGCTTCAACTGAATCAGAATGTAGGTTAGATCAACAACATGGGGACTTTCACCACTGTACAGCAATCATTTGCCAGACACACAGTGCCACCTGCTGGCCAAACACACTGTGTGAGTGCACACATGCACACATTTGTTTTCATTGAAGGCCTTAAAGACATGCTCCGGTACTTTAGCGACTAAGTCATTTTTAAACCTCTCGCTTTGGGCTGGATGTGTCAATGTCTAGTTCATATTGCTGGAGCTGCAGGAGCTAGGAACACAAGCATTTAGCTCCCCCCCCCCCCAATAACATTGCTAAAAATATGTATGCAACCAATAAAATTTGATTTGATTTGGTGTAGTTCATGCATGTGTAACAGCTGTCCAGCGAAGACAAGATGACTGGTTTCAGCACCAGTAGTGTAACAGATGTGATCATACTTCGTGACTCTCTTGCGTTGTGTTTTTAAACAAAGGACTGTCCAGCCAGTGATGCCAGTTGATTTGTGTTTATTCTGACAATAGACACAAGGAAGCGCATTAGATGTGCAGGACAACAATATGTTTATGGCTGTAGATTTCTTGATTCGTCACTTGAATGTCAATATTAGACGGGGTATTTTATAATCAAACAATGACAAAAATAGTACAAAATACAATAAATGTAAGTACCTGACAATAGACACACAGAAGCACATTAGATATTCAGGACAACAGTACGCTGGCTGTAGATTCGTGATTAGTCTGTTAGCATGGAAATGACTGTGAATTTGCAGGGAGCTAATGTGACCATTACAATTAGAGTATGCTAACTAACTCGCTCTTACAGCAATAACATGCAAAAGCAGATCCCAGGATTCCCCCAATGTCTAACAGTTACCATACACATATATACTGTATATACAGTGCCTTGCAAAATTATTCACCCCCTTGGCGTTTTTCCTATTTTGTTTCATTACAACCTGTAATTTAAATTGATTTTTATTTGGATTTCATGTAATGGACATACACAAAATAGTCAAAATTGTTGAAGTGAAATTTAAAAAAGAACTTGTTTAAAAAAAATGTTTAATTTTTTTTTTTTAAGTGGTGCGTGCATATCTATTCACCCCCTTTGCTATAAAGCCCCTGAATAAGATATGGTGCAACCAATTACCTTCAGAAGTCACATAATTAGTTAAATAAAGTCCACCTGTGTGCAATCTAAGTGTCACATGATCTGTCACATGATCTCAGTATACACCTGTTCTGAAAGGCCCCAGAGTCTGCAACACCACTAAGCAAGGGGCACCACCAAGCAAGCGGTACTATGAAGATCAAGGAGCTTTCCAAACCGGTCAGGGACAAAGTTGTGGAGAAGTACAGATCAGGGTTGGGTTATAAAAAATATCATAAACTTTGAACATCCCACTGAGCACCATTCAATCCATTATTCAAAAATTGAAAGAATATGGCACCACAACAGACCTGCCAAGGGAGGACCGCCCACCAAAACTCACAGACCAGGCAAGGAGTGCATTAATCAGAGAAACAACGAAGAGACCAAGGATAACCCTGAAGGAGCTGCAAGTCTCCACAGCGGAGATTGGAGTATCTGTCCATAGGACCACTTTAAGCCGTACACTCCACAGAGCTGGGCTTTACAGAAGAGTGGCCAGAAAAAAAGACATTGCTTAAAGAAAAAAATAAGCAAACACTTTTGGTGTTTGCCAAAAGGCATGTGGGAGAATCCCCAAGCATATGGAAGAAGGTACTCTGGTCAGATGAGACTAAAATTGATATTTTTGGCCATCAAAGAAAATGCTAGATCTGATGCAAACCCAACACCTCTCATCACCCCCAAGAACCTCATCCCCATCCCCAACACCAAGCATGGTGGTGGCAGCATCATGCTGTGGGGATGTTTTTCCATCGACAGGGACTGGGAAATTGGTCAGAATTAAGGGAATGATGGATGGCGCTAAATACAGGGAAATTCTTGAGGGAAACCTGTTTATCAGTCTTCCAGAGATTTGAGACTGGGACGGAGGTTCACATTCCAGCAGGACAATGACCCTAAGCATACTGCTAAAGCAACACTTGAGTGGTTTAAGGAGAAACATTTAAATGTCTTAGAAAAGCCTAGTCAAAGCCCAGACCTCAATTCAATTGAGAATCTGTGGTATGACTTAAAAATTGCTGTACACCAGCGGAACCCATCCAACTTGAAGGAGCTAGAGCAGTTTTTGCTTTGAGGAATGGGCAAAAATCCCAGTGGCTAGATGTGCCAAGCTTATAGAGACATACCCCAAGAGACTTGCAGCTGTAATTTCTGCAAAAGGGGGGGGGGGGGGGGGGGGTGGGGTGGGGGGGTGAATAGTTATGCAGACTCAGGTTTTATGTTTTTTTGTCTTACTTGTTGTTTGTTTAACAATAAAAAATATGGTGGTAGGCATGTTGTGTAAATCAAATGATACAAACCCCCCCAAAATCTATTTTAATTCCAGGTTGTAAGGCAACAAAATAGGACAAGTGCCAAGGAGGGTGAATACTTCCGCAAGCCACTGTACACATCAGGACATAGGTGCATAGTGAACTCTTAAGCATTATAAATATGGAAATAGAATACAGTATTTTAGAATGTGACCTACCACTTGAATGTCAATATCAGAGTGGGAAGAATTTAAATTTGCGATCTCACCCTATCTGCAGGCATGACCGATGGCATAACACCTTATTGATATGTAAATTCAACCAAGCAAAATGTGTACATAAACATCAAATACATATTTCTGCACTGTCAAGTAGAAACATAACCAACCCTGTTACACATTCATAATCAACAAGCAGAATGACTGTCTTACCACAATTAGCCACAAAATCCCTGGTTTCTTGAAACTGTCCCGTGACATTTTCCCTACATTTCCTCTATATGGGACAGCCCCCTAGCAATTTGTGTTCTAGCCAATGAGCTTTAACCCCTCGCATTTGAGTGACAACTGGCAAAAGGCCTGCCCAGCGTTATCAAATGAGGTTGCAGGGCAGACCCAATGACTCAGTGTTCGGCAGAGAGAGCGCAAGAGCAATGAGGTGGTGCACATATCTGCACATAGTAAGCAATTTTCAGGGACTACTTTCAGACTACTGGCTAAAAAGTATACAAAAGTACCAGAGAATGTCTTTAAAGGCCCAGTGCAATCAAACATGTGATTTCCTGTGTTTTACACTGTATATACTTCCACATTATGAGGTTGGAATAATATTGTGAAATTGTGAAAACTATGATAGTACCCTTTTAGTGGAAGAGCTGTTTGAAAAGACTGCCTGGAATTTCTGACTGACTTGGTGGGATGGAGTTTTGGCCTGCCAGGTTAATAGAACAATAAGAAAGAGTTCCAAACCTCTCTGCCAAGAACAGATAGTTTTCAGTTTTCCCCTCCCCACTCAGACCACTCCACAGTCCGAACAAAATTCTTGCTTGAGAAATTGCTCTTTGCTAATTTTTGGTTCTTTTTGATAATTTAAATTGAAAAGAATCACTTTAAGGTACTTAATAGTTACCCAGAAATGATTTGATATTGAAATAAAACCGTCTTCATTCAACCTTTTAAAGGTATATTCTTCCTGCCGCTGTAACAGAAAGTTAACAGAGGTAGAGCACACACTCCTTGAAGTTCTACCCATCAGTGATCAAAGGCCTTCAAGTAGAGGAGGGAAAATTGGCAAGTCAATTCTGCTAAAAAAAAATTGTAATCCAACTGCTGGCTGGTTTAAGGCTAAAACCCCATCCAGTGTGTCGTGTATGCCAAAGCCAAACAATATTGCGGCCAACATGCCAGCAATGCAAGCCTCTCCAGGTTTCTTGTTTCCTAAAGAAGTGTCTTTGTTGTCACTGGCAAAGCACCTATAAAGGTTATGATGTGAACTGGTGGGACCAAACATTTAAAATGTCCCAGATTACAAAGTTCTTTATTCCGCATGGTAGCGAATGTCCATTTTATACCTCTAATTTGTATCTCCAATATTTTCAACCTTGTGCCCTGTTATTATGCCCCTGGGTCATGTTCAATAAGGGTACACAACAGAAATCATTTTTAAAAAAGTTTTGCAATGGGAAACTAAAATGTGCCTTTCTTATTGGATAAGTCCAGGTAGTCCCTCCCTGTTTTAGTCCGTCGTCTTCCATTTGGTGCTTAATGAACACATCCCAGTGTATCACAGCAACCTTTCCATCTCTGCAACAACGCAAGTGCTTTTGCCAGGCATATAGAGGGATGGTGGTAAGACTAGGGGCCAGAACCAAGCTGTTACATATTCAGGTACCCAGACGGGCTGGTGGCATTATTTTAAAGAGTGTGAAGAAAGTGGAAGAGAAAATCATTAAAGCTCTTTAGTTGAAGGCCATTAAGCCTCGACAATAGAGATTCCAATAAAGTGTTTAATTGGTTGAAACAAACACAGATGAACTATACAGCTTGATGATAGTGTTAGTCAGCCATTTGAAACAAACCAAACACTCTCCATGGTGCTTTGGTCTAGAACATGCAGAATCTTGAATGCCATGCTACAAAAGACCATACAATGTTAATATAAAGTATGTAGACTCTGCAAGATACAGGAAACCATCACATACACTGGATCATAGCCTGCCTCATATTTTATTTAGGAACATTATCGCTTTCTACTATTTTAGCTAAGTAGTGTTAAATGACACGTGAGAGTGGCTAGAGCACTCAGGACCACCACATTAATATGAATCAGTCGGTCCAGCTCTGACGAATCAGAGCAAGCCCTGGGCCCAGACTGAATGGTTGTACATAAACACATCTACGGAGCTGTGTGGAGCAGAAAAAGACCACTCTTACACCTGTCAATATGGTTTAATGCTGGAATAGTCCTGAAAGGAGACGATTAGAGATACTATACAGGAGCCTTCAGAGAAGAACTTACCAGGTCTTTCAACATTGGAAATGGAGCTAAAGGGGAGTCCACAAACACAATTTATTTAGTTTTTCCTGAAGGTCATGATGCCCTGTTGCCTGGACTGCTTTCCAGTCTGGGATGAACAATATTAGATAAAAACATTTGGTCTATGTTGCCCACTAGTGGGCAAAGCAGGAAAAACAGGCCTTTATGTAAACTGGTACAGAAAGTCCATATGCAGAAATGTTATCCAACCAACTTGCTAAAATTACAAGTGTGTGTTTATGTATGCACAGGACAGATGGAGACAGACAGAGCAATGATTCACATTTTATATTTATAAATTTTACATTTTATTAAATATCTACGATAAAAAGGCCCCACCCCTTGCACATTTATGATGATATAGAACTGAAGCTGAGCCCTTAACTCCCCACCATGGTATAAAATCAAAAAGATTATGACTGATTGATACAGATCAAGAAAAAAAGAGAAATTCTTGAGTCTTGCAGAATTGTGGGTGGAAGGAGCAAGGATGGTTCACTGGGCTCTCCTGAATCAGGTCTAGGGGTGACAGGGAAGGATGGGGGATACAAATATTGGTTAAGGGTATAGTCATTGATATAGGGAATGTTGTTGGGTTGGGAGTATAGAGTTAAGAGTGGGTAAATGGCTCTAGTAGATGTAGTCCAGGGTTGGGCAAGTGTGGTTAAAATGTTCCACGGTTCGGTAAGTGTGGTAAGATGGCTATAGGTAGGAGATGGATGCATGTTCCAGGGTTGAGTTGCGTCAGGGGAGTTCCTCAGAGGTTGTGGTTGTTGAAGATGATTGTAAGGCGGTCTGGGATTCCTTCATTCTCCCTCCAATTAACATCCCCGTCAATGTCTAAATGAATCCTGGGAAGAGGTGCTGCAGGAGCAGGATGGCTCCCACCACCATGAGGCCACAGAAGAACAGCACCAGCCAGATAGGGAAGGATCCTGGGACAGTGAAGATACAGGGAGAGAGAGAACGAAGGAGGGTGAAGGAAAGACAATACTGCTCACAATGCTAAATCAATGCTACCAATTCAAACCACTTACTTCGGTTTCGTACCGTGTGCATCTGACAGCGGCTGTCCACAGCCACACTCAACATGGCTGCCTCGTTGTTCCCTTTGAGGCTCTGGCCTTTGGGAGTGTCAGGCAGGAAAGCCAGATCGGTCACCACAATGCCGTGGCACTCCTGCACATAGTACAACTTCTACAGAGACAATGAGACAAGATAAATAGGGAGTTACACAGGGATAAGCTAAGGCAGCTAATTATTTGTGTGTGTGTTTGTCTACCTGTAGTGAAAAGGCGACATAGATTGCTACTGATCCCGTCACTGTCCCAAGGCCGAGAAAAGTTCCAGAGTCACTGTGGAACACAGCGAGAATTTAAAAAAAGAGCCACTGACTCCTGGTTAACAGGGAAGAACAAATATCTACAACAATTACATTTATTCAGGGATAGGCAGTATACTGTATTGATGCACAGACCAGTTTGAGTTTTTACTTTACCTTCTGTAACGGTATTTCAATGTTTGGTTTGTTAAAATGTGATATGCCACTCCGTTTTTTTAAAATAGTTTACTCCGCAACTTGAGTCATCTCTCTCCCCGAGCTCTGCCCCGTCACTGAAGGAGCGCAGTTGCTGTTAGACCACAAGATCATTTGCCGACAGTTCACTGCATGGTCAATGCAGCAGATGAAACAATATGTTGATGACAGCGATGCTGCTTTCCACTTTGCTTCTTAATATAAAAGTGTTCTATAATTACACTATTAGTTTGTATCTTACTGTCTGCAAACAGCTAGTTTGTCTTTTCTTAGAACGTTGTGCCTAAAATCGTTTTAGCCGCTAATGCAAATCGCTAGTTAGCTAATAAATGTACTGAGTTTGAGCAAATGTAGCTAGCTAATACCAGTGCTGGTGTAGGCCTAAATCAGCATGTTGTTTAGGCAACAGTATTTTCTAAATCAGAGAGGAATAGGCAAAGCATGAATATATTATCTAGCTACATGAAGTAAGATAAACTTTTAATGTAGCCAAAGTTTATAGGGTTCCACTCCCATGGGAAACACTTAACAACACTTTGGTTCCTACCCTGTCACAATAACGCCTCAAATTAGTATTGAAATTCCAAGTTCTATGAACGCTTGCTTGGCTTTTTCATTCATTGACCTGTCAAATAGTGTATTCAAAGTGCCCACTATTACATTCTAACGCTCACCATACAGTTTTAGGTACACCCAACTAGTACTGGGTTGGACCCCCTTTGCCTCCAGAATAGCCTGAGATCTTTGAGGCATTGATTTTACAAAGGTGTTGGAAATTATTGTTGATCAATTGGTGTCAAGGGACCTAATGTGTGCCAGGAATAAATTCCCCACACCAGTACACCACCACCCTGTACCATTGACACCAGGCAGGATGGGTCCATGGATTCTGCTTACATCAAATCATGACTCTGCCATCAGCATGACGCAACATCAGATCAGGCAATGTTTTCCCACTCCTCAATTGTCCAGTGTTGGTGACTGCGTGGCCACTGGAGCCGCTTCTTCCTGTTTTTAGCTGACAGGAGTGGAACCCGGTGTGGTCGTCTGGTACAATTGCGCATCCATGAGTTGTGCGTTCCGAGATGCCATTTTGCACACCACTGTTGTACTGCACTGTTATTTGTTTGTCAGAGTGCAAGATTCTTGCCATTTTCCCTTCAACCTTTCTCATCAACGAGCTGTTTCACAGGACTGTTGCTGACTGGATGTCTGTTTGTTGTTTTCTCAGGTAAACATAGACAAAGTCGTGCGTGAAAAGCCCATGAGGCCGGACGTTTGAGATACTGGATCCGGCATGCCTGGCAGCGACGTTCATACCACACTAAATGTCACTTAGAATGGGCAAAGCGAGTGACCTAACGTTCAATCGAACAGTAACAATGCCTCAATGCCCGTCTGCCTGCTTTATATAGCAAGCCACGTAACTCACTGTCTGTAGGAGCAATCCAATTTTTGTGAATGGGGTGATGTACCTAAAACACTCCAGTGAGTGTAGAATAATCATTCTATTTCCATGATTCCAACACCCAAATGTTTTGATCTAAATCGCAATACTTACGTTAAAAATAAGGCCTTGATTTTTTTGTGCATATTGTGCGCACCTACGTGGCAGTGTGGAAATGGTCAAATTAGATCAACTTCTGGTTAAAGTTTGATTGTACAGAACAGAGAAAGCTCCTTTGAAAATCACTTCAAATGTATGTGTAGCCACCCTAGGATCATGCACAACTAACGCATAAAGAACATTTAGAAATGTTACTATTCAAAAACATATCATAAATGTGGGAAATATTGTGATATGATACTTTGGCCATATCAGCCCTACATTTATGACACAGTAACATCATAGAGAAATACCTGCAATGAGCAGTTACGCAACCTTATCAGAGATTAACAAATAAGACTCTTTCTCAATTCATCTTTGCTCAATTCCTCACATCCTTTCTGATTTGCCTCCTCAAAATGCATTGGAAAAGAAGGTCTGAGGGGAGGGACCTTCTCCAATTCAGAAGGGGGGGGGGGGGGGGGGGGGGGGGGGCAAGGAAAGATTGATTGAATCCTAGGTATCATCTCCATCCTCCCTCACCTGACAGCCAGGGTGGAGATGACCTCAGTGCCGCAGGGGTTCGTCAGCATGGGTAGGAAATTCTGGCCGTCCCATTTAGAGAGGTAGCATTGTGGAGGTTTTCTGTCTCGTTTGTGGGGGATCTGGACGGTGTAGAGCCTCAGGGTGTCTTTCTGGTCCTCGACTTTTCCAAACCTAAATGGGAGAATGAAAAAACATGTGGTATGCTAGTGTGGCTATTGGATCAGAGCCATATGTCGGTGATGTAACCGGGTATATGAAAATTTGTAGGAGAAAGGGGTATGTGCTTGCCTGCAAGACATATAGCGGTATGACTTTGCTGCTATCTGAGGCATCTTCTCATGCCAACAGAGGCTCATGGCTAGCTGGTTGCCACTCCATATACTGCAGGCAAAGTCCCGGCCCACCGTCACAAGGTGCTACACAGAAACACAAAATAACATATACACAGGTCAGAAAACACTTACCAGTTTAGCTTGCACATTATGTTTATAACCTTCTCATTACTGTGATTCCAACACAGACAGACATTGAGGTCATATACTTAGCTGTTTAGTACCTTGTTATTCGGACTGATGTCCAAGTCTTCAATTTCCCCCTCATGGGCTTTGAAGTCCAACTTCTCTTTTAAGGAGGGGTACTGGTGAGAGAGCAGACGCATTACAGTCAAGCTCAAAACCTGCACAGTAACAACTGGGGAGAAGTCGCAACATGGCGGCTATTTTGGCATAACTTAAACTCACCTCCCACACTCTGATGTGTCCGTCTGTCCCGCCAGTCAATAGGAGGCTGAGATCAGGACTGAACCTCACACACTTCTGGAGGGGGTCCTGGGGGTTGAGGTCCGACTGCACCTCCCCAAACGTGTCAACAGAGATCTGGGTGGTGTTATCATTCATCTCAGACACATTGCCCCTAGCAGCAGCTCCCTCACTACCCTTACCCCCTTTCCCAGCTCGTCTCCTAGCTGCACCCTGCTCACTGCCACCCCCTGCTGGAAAATAAGGGGCATAGTGATGTGTTAACGTAAGGCAGTGTTGCCCAATCATACTCCTGGGGACCCAAAGGGATGCACATTTTTTGTTTTTTTCCCCCCTACCACAAACATACGTGATTTAAATAATCAAAGGCCTGATGATGAGTTAATTAGATGAATCGGGTGTGTTAGTGCTAGGGCAAAAATAATTATGTGCAGCCCTTTGGGTCACCAGGACCAGGATTGAGAAACACCGATGTAAGAGATTAAATGTAAGATAGGAATGATGTTACAGTAAATATATCTGTAAAGATAATTTGAACTTTGTGTATGAAGAGGTTTATAAAAGTGAATGGCAAGTTTTTGGGGGTGTCCCTTCCTTACCGTCTTTGGCTGCGGCCTTGCCCCTGGGCTGGCGTTGTCTGAAGCGCATGAGGCTGCATCTGCCGTCCTGCCCTGCGGCGATCACGTCCCCGCCTATTGCCAGGTTCATGGTGGCACGCGTGTCTGTGTCATGAGAGTGCACCAGGGTGGCACAGTGCTGGTCTCCTACCAACTCCAAACCCAGGAAGTGCTGAAAAGACAGTTCCCAACTTAGCAAATACTGTACAACATTACTCAGATTTAATTAGATCAAAATAAATGCTGAATCACAATGTCTACAATGTTTCTGCATTTTCACACTTACATAATACATGCAATGTAAAAGGGTGTGAAGACAGAGAAGAGACTAGAAATTGAGAGATTGTGCCCATAGAGCAAAACCATTACATGATCACCTAAACATTCAGTAGCTTACCACTGCATTCTTTATGCCTGTCTTGGAACCGCCTCCCCCTCCTGCAGTGATCACCCATCCTGTTTTGGGGTCCACTTTGATTGTGTAGAGGGGGAAGGGGGCCCTATACAGGTCTGGCATCCTCCGTTTGCCCATGGCTCTTGAAGGAATCAATCCACTTCAGGGCAAATTCCTTCTCTGTAGAAACAGATGCATGAGTACTCAAAATACAAGACAAAAAACTATAATTACACAATAGTAGCTAGATCCTTGCTTTTAGCAATGCTGGTGTGTTTATATACACTAGTGTTGCTTTCAATTGTATTTGGTTGCACAAAACAGTCCGTGGGAAGCCAGAAGTTAAATACAATTTTCGGACAACTTAGGATGCTGCACACCCTTGGCTGAACACGGTTTGCAACATCCTAAGTAGTCCGAAAATGGTGGTGGAAAATTGTGTATTAAAGACAGTACACATATTTTTCCTGTTTTAGAAGATCCTGACCCTACCATTACAGGTGTTTACACTGAGCTGGGAACACAATCATAATTACATTAAGACCGTATGGAGCCGGCGTGAGATTTGGGTCAGAAAACGTACCTCAATGCAGGGATGGGATATGCCACTGTACTCCAAATTGTACCTTTATCCACACTGCTCCATTGAGAAGATACTGCTAGTTTTCCTGGGAAAACTGTCAGCTGAGGATGAAAAGTGACGTTTTCTTGGAAAACTAGCAGTATTTCAATCTTCTCGATGGAGCAGTGTGGATAAAGGTAACATTTGGAGTACAGTGGCATATCCCATCCCTGCAATTAAGTAGGTTTTCTGACCCATATCTCGCGCCGACTCCAAGGTGTGTTAATGTAACCATGATTGCGTTACGACCTCCGGTGCAAACAAGAGTAACTGTAGGGATGGTATCTTCTAACTGTCAAGCCTAAGGCGCTTGCTACATCGTTTGATAACTAACTAGAACAGGGGGTGGGTATAATTTGTGGAACTTTCCAACAGGAATCTGTTCCAAAAACGTCGTAAATAACAAGGTTTCCAACAAACAACGCGTACAAAGGTGTATTGCGGCCGAATAAGATACCGGGTAGGGAGTGGGCTATTTCATTGTGTTTAACTCACCACGTTTATTCCGAAAAAAATCTGTCCTCACTCTGGTAGCCTATGGACAAACATTAAGAATAAACTACGTGGTGAGTTGATGCCTATTCGTTAGCAAGGTTAATTGATCGTGCTACATTATATGCGTTATTTGTTGGCAACGACGTTTTTGGAACATATTCCTGTTGGAACGTTCCACAAATTATACCCACCCATAACTTGAAATATTTGCAATTGTCACTGCACAATAAATATGTACAAGATAGTTTAACTAGCTAGCTAACTCGCCATCTAAGCTTTTAGCATGCCAGCCAATCATTAACGTTAGCTAATTGAGCATGAATGGTGCACTGGGTATTGTATGCTCATGTATTTGAGGTCTTGCAAACTCTACCTGTGTAATCTGCTCCGATTTCTCTACTGATGCCAATTATTTCAATTAGTTGGCTATTATTCCCATTATGAGCTGTCACTGGCTGCACATATCCAATGAAAATAACGCTAAAGTTGCTAGCTAGCTAGGTAGCCAGCTTGCTACTTCCCTACATACACGTCAGCAGCGTGCAATCTGAGCGATTACGTCATTAAAGACGCCGCTGTACGTACACTGTCAAAAAAAACATTTGAACTAGCCCTAGATAGACCACACCCCGTCGTTTCCAATGGGCGAAAAGTAATCATAGTGGGCAGAACAAGCTCGGTGGGCAGAGCCGAGCACGAGTTAGCGAAATCCTATTGGTGCGTTCTTGCCTACATTTGCATATTTCCGTTAGGTAACGTCTACTCTGTGGAGTGTGTGTGTGCAATAACTCAATTTGTTCTTGCGCTACTAAACAACGCATTTTTATACATGTATTTTTAACTTTGGCAAAGGGTAAAGTCTACAAAACTTGGTCCACTCTGTTCATAACAGATTCTAGTTTGGGGAACAGAAAACTGTATTAAGATCAAAATCCAAAATCCATCTCACTCCATCTTCTCCCACTGCCAGCCACTGGGCTTCCTCTCATAACCATATTTGGTGGTGAACGGAAATGCCAACCGGTGGCTTCAGATTTATATATCCGGTGAAACATATATCTCATTTTTCTGTGACACTGTATTGATTTAACTGTATTGTTGTTTTTTTTCTAAACACAATAAACATTTTTAAAAGCATTGCAAAACAAGAGACAAATATTTGCAAACAAATATTTTACATAGATGTATTCTATTCTACATAGAGCTAAAACCTTCTGTAGATCTGGACAGCAGAAAATATTTGCACAGGCCTATATTGGCCAAACAATGTATTGATAATAACACTTTCCTCATGCAAATAATATGTTTTTCTTTGTCCTCTGTGGCCAATGCCATGGAAAACAATATGCACATCTGATGTTCTATTCTGATTCCTCCCAACAGGGTCATTCAAATAGTTACAGTGTATTGGCTTAATCACATTAGAGGGATGGTGAAAAAAATTGTCTCTCTAAAACAATAGTGATACTGAGAGCATGATTGTGATATTGTTATAGGACAATGTTCATTTATGAATCTAAAGAAAACCCTCACCTGATGAGAGACATGGTTAGACACAATAAACAGGATTAATTTGTCAGTCCCCTTCCCTTGCCCATTTCTACTGGGAAGAGATCATTCTGAAAACCGGACTTGTATAATCCGCTTTAGCAAACCAATCAATTGTTATGCCTCTGAATAAAATCATGACATTACATAATCATCTGTCAACTGTTAAAGGATGTGCCCTAATCCATTGCCTCCCATAATCTGTGTCTAATTTTGCACACCATCGCCATCTGTCCTACCTCAGCCTTTGCTGGTGGTAAAGAGCACTGTTTAATAATTATTGTTGGCTGTTCTCTGGGGAAATCTGTCTCTCCACGGCAACATCAGTCTTGGGATCCAGCAATTAATGAATCACTTTTACAGAGTGTTACCTACAAGCCTCATCTATTTCAATGGGCTGCATCGAGGCACATATCAGTAGCGGTAGGTTAATTCTCCATTCTCAAAAACATGTCCACATGTGTTCTCGTGGTCTCTAACCTCTGCTTCTTTAACAAAATTCAAATTGATACATCATGCACTTAAAAAATGAGGCAAAAGTAAGATCAAGGGGTGTGTTTATGGGAGGGGGGGGGGCATGGTGACAAGGGAGAGGACCTTGTGATACGGGGTATCAAACACCCCAAGCTATAGAGGAATGAGTTCAGTGGGAAGTATGATTGTTCAATTTGGGCCTGAGAGGAAGGGAGTTGTTGATGAGTTTGTTTCCAGTAAAAAAAGGTCAATGGTCTGGGTATTGACCACAGGTTCAATACAGGGTTTCAGTGGAATAATCAATACAGGTCTAATGGCAGTGTCAACGAAAGAAGCCTGTCTCGGCAGGTTCGGCACAGCCAGTAGTGTTTCTGGGACACAAACAAATGACCAGACACAACAACCTGAACGCATCTCATAGTCAAAAAATAATAATGAACAACGACGCCATATGGTGCATGAACAGCCCTGGAGCACATAGACTAGACTCAGTTCCTGCTCCACACACACACACTGTTTGGCATTTTACTGCATTGTTAGGCGCTAGTAACAAGCATTTCGCTGCACCCGCTATATGATTTTCTAAACTGTGTAAGTGACCTTTGACTTAAACTAGGGTGGGCGTTCGCAAAATAAACTGATGTTGTGTAATGGACTGCTGCTCTTGTTTGGATTGTTCAAGCCGATGCGGGAACAGTTGTGGATAAGTACGCTATCAATTGTTCCCTCCCAAAGACTGGTTCAAGTGACATGCATATTTCTTTTACGGTGTTTGTTGGATCCAGGGGTAGGCCCAAACTTCGAACATTTTTTTCTTCTTTTTTTAAACCTTTATTTAACTGTAGAAGTTGATCATTTGGTGTGATAATGGTCAGAGTCAATTAGTGCACTCAGATATTGTGCTGGTATGGCTAGGAGGCGGGAAAACATTATGCGAACTTTAATTTCAATTAATCCATAATATGAAATCAAGTGTCATGTTAGTTCATCCAGTCATAATGAATAACCATATGCTATTTACATTTAGTTATCCTATTTGGAATTGTCTGTCCTAATTTCTGACTTTGTACATGGGAGGCAAGGGGGTGATCTAAAGACTGGGACGGGCTTATCATGGGTGAAAGTGAAGATCGAGGGCGAAAAAGCAG
Organism: Oncorhynchus mykiss; assembly: GCF_013265735.2. NCBI lineage: Eukaryota > Metazoa > Chordata > Actinopteri > Salmoniformes > Salmonidae > Oncorhynchus > Oncorhynchus mykiss. Next base: position 43,088,442 of record NC_048566.1, on the reverse strand, counting down.
AGCTGTTCCGTGTTTTCTGCAGAAGGCGAGAGTCCATTGTAGTCTATTACTCGTCGAGAGGGACATGTTCATGTTATTCTTATAACAAACACCCCAAACGCACTGTTTTGATTACAAGTGACATCTAATCCTTAAAAGAGCGAGCACCACCTATAGGAGATCGAAAGTGGCTTTTTCATGGCTCTGTAAGCGGATGCAACAATATGCGGATGGTTTTTACAGCATCTGGTACACAATCTCTGTTCACATGCGGCATTTTAAAAGGGATAGATAGACAGGAGATGCCAAACGTCGAGTCACTGGAGAATGAAAACCTACATTGAAAGATCACGTTCATCTTTGGCCATCACCACATGTTAAATGGATACTGAATGGGTAAATAATGACGCTTATTATTTTCAGTCATTCGATCATTTAAGTGGGTATGACAATAGCAGTCCTCTAGCACCTTTTCGAAATAGAAATGTAGCCACGCGATTTAACCCTGAAATCACAGGCAACAAACTCATCAATATGTGTAATGAGGGCAAGAAATATGTAAATATGATGTCCTTATACTGTAGGCTGGGAAACCGTGTTGCTTAATAACACGGCAAAACATACTTAAGTATTTTAAATGGATAGTCTCGATGGTGTCATTTTGGACATCCATTTTACAAGTTCTAACGTTTTTGTCTTTTTCATAGAGCGCAACATGTAGCCGATTTCCTGTGTGCACTGTAAAATCAGAAGTCCCGCATAGTGCTCCGGGGTTACTATCAACTGAGGACAGAGGCGCAGTTTTCTCAAGCTAAATATTGGAAGGGAACGAAAGACATTGCTCTCGGGATCAGTCTGTCAACTGCAAAGAAGAAACGAATCTAGGCCTCTTTTGCAAAACTTGCAAAGGCTGTCCATATTTTCCAGTAATTTTCTTAAAAATCCCTGTTTTTCCCAACGTGGATTGCTAGTCAGGCGTTATCTCAGGTGGAGGGGCCACAATTCATGATCAAACAGCATTCCATGAGTTTTCACCATGGAAACCCCATGTGAACATTGGTGATGACCTTGATGCAATGAATATGGAGAGAAGGGTGGCAATGTAAACAAAGTTTTGTATTTGAAAAGAAACAAAGCTATATTATCTTTATACTTTATTCTTAGTGAATTTTCCATGGGCTCCTTTTGCCTTAGGCCTACATTTAGAGAACATTGGTGAATCAACTGACACTGTCAGAGGCGTGTAACTAACAAATATGTGAGCAAAGCTATTCCAAAGTGCAGATCCTGATAATCAAGACACTACGTGGGATTTAAAGGACATTCGTGACACCTCAGGGCAAAGGGTTCAGTTTACACACAGGAGAATAAAAGGAAACCCGATGAGAGAGCACGATGTAGGCCTACGTTTGAACCTTACAACAGTACCTTGAGGAGTTTTACACCTGTAGAACTACAAACAGATTTCCACTTTTTTACGACGAGGTCACAGGAAGAATACAAAACGTAGTCATTATTCACGATGCCTCGCAACCGGGCCTTTTCAGAGCCGGAGTACTCAGCAGAGTATTCCGCGGACTGCTCTGTGACCCTACCATCGGACCCAGGCCATGCCGTGGGGCGCTCGCACGAGGTAACGGTTCGCAGCCAAGGGTGCTGCCTCTGCCTCCCACGCTTCATGCGTCTCACCTTTGCACCCGAGTCTCTGGAGAACCTCTATCAGACCTATTTCCGGCGGCAGCGACACGAAACCCTACTGGTTCTGGTTGTGTTTGCTGCCCTGTTTGACAGCTACATCATTGTCATGTGCGCTGTGGTCTACACAGGCGAAAAGCTGGCCTCTGTGGTGGTGGCATCACTGGGCCTGGCATCAGACATCCTACTCTATGTGTTGTGCCGCTACGGCCTGCTACCCGACCGCATCTCGAGACGTGTGGTGCCCTACGCCCTGTGGGTTCTCATAGCGGCCCAGATCTTCTGCTACCTGGGCCTGAACTATGCCCGCTTCCACCAGGCCAGTGACACAGTGGGCTGGCAGGCATTCTTTAGCTTCTCCTTCTTCCTGACACTGCCCTTGCGGCTCACGCCCATTGTGCTGATCACATCCGTGTCGTGCGGGGTCCACACCCTAGTGCTGGGGGTCACCATTGCTCAGCAGCAGCAGGAGGATATCCAGGGGGCTGCCCTCGGGAGACAGGTGAGAGTGGGGATGGGGCTGAGGACACACCTTGGGTGGAGGATGAATTGCAGTGGGAGTGGGAGTGGGTGAGTTGTGATGGGGATTGAAGTTGCAGGTAGAGTGGGAGACGGGTAAGAATGGGGGCTGAGGACACATGCAGGAGGGGAAGGAAGTTGCAGATGGAGAGGGAGACGGGTGAGAGTGGTTCAGGAAACACCTGGGGTGGGTGGACACATAAGAGTTGGATGAAGTTGCAGGTGGAGTTGGAGACAGGCAGATGTGTGTGTGTGGGGGGGAGGCACGGTATATAGTAGGGTGGCAGGTAGAGAGATGTGAACATATCTTGTGAAGTAGCTCATAAAATAACTAGGAACAGTGCAACATGCCATACTTGCAACTCAAGGAATTATGAGCGATTACTAGGGTATATACAGCAGATTTAATAATGTTAAAATGACAGTGCAGGTAAGTCATGCAAGCTTTCCTGATCACAACAAATGGTGTGTTGAAATAATTTCATCATGCAGAAGATTAGCCTCAAGTCTATGTACTATTTATGTCACATTATGCCCTGTAATTGTCTTACAGCATCTACAATGAGTAGGTGTTACTGATGAGTCTGCAAATAGGCTGACGCTATCAAATGTTTCGGTGACAGAGCAGAGGCTGGGGTCTCAGTGTCTCCTACCAACTAAAAGAGTCTTAGGTAGAATTATCAATGGCAAAAAAAAAGCCTCTGTGGTTTTGTCATTTTTCTATATTTGTTATTTTAAAGGTCATTCTCTTGTTTGACATCAATACTGTTCTCAAATGGTCCACAGTTTTTGGTTCTCAGTATGCTCATGTCTTTATCATAATGTCACATTAATCCAATGAGAGGCAGGCAGCCCAATAAAATGCCAACCACCCTATCAGAGCTTCAAGATGAGCGAATCAAAATATTATTCAATCAAAACAGTGCAGTATCCAAACCTTGTTTGAAATTGAACTCATCAGTAGCCACCTCATTGCAACCTATAAGAGTTTGGTAATGGTTTATTTAGAGTGCTGGTTTCTTTTTGCCTGTCTGCCACATTCATGGCTGCAGCAATTCAGTAAGATACCACTAGCCTAGATCATGATAAGTCTACACAAGGCTCCTCCCCACAGCGTTCAGATTGTGTCCGTATGTCAAATCAAATTTGTATTTGTCACATGCTTCGTAAACAACAGGTGTAGACTAACAGTGAAAGGCTATTGTGCGTGCCTGTTTGTGTGTTTGTTATAGTGCAGGTGGTGTGTGCATGTCGTGTGTAAATGTGTGTGTCTAATGACTCTGGCGTTCTCCAGCTGCTGGCCAACATAGTGATCTATGTGTGTGCCATCACTGTGGGCGTCATGTCCTACTACATGGCAGACCGGAAACACCGCAAGGCCTTCCTGGAAGCACGGCAGTCCCTGGAGGTCAAACTCAATCTGGAGGAACAGAGCCAGCAACAGGTGAGACTGACAGACTGAGACAGGGAGGAAGTGTTGGCAAAAACATATGGCGGGAGGACAGAGGGGCATATACAATATAGGGCAGGAGACAACATGTGCAGAGAGAGAAAAGTGACAGAGGTTGGTAGGTTTGAGTGGTAGGTTAGAGAATGGGGGGCAATAAGGATCATGTGGCAGTGCCAGAGTAGTGGCCTGGTTTGAATGTATGTGATTCTGATTCAGGCCTGTTTTATTTATGTTGAAGCCAAAGGGAATTTAAACCAAATTCTTAGTATCTATAGCTCCATTTGATCTACGGTTACAGTACACGTACACTAAGCTAATTACGTGTGTGTGTGTGTGTGTGTGTGTGCTTGTGCATATTTTGTCTGTTTGAGTTAGCACTGTGTCAGCAGTCATTTCCCCTCCCTCCCCGTCTCACAGCTGTGGCCATTGGGCATTCTTGATTGCTACTATTTATGGAACAGACGGTCACTGCTATATAGAGCTCAGAAAGAGGGAGAGGGCTGAGAGGAAAGGGGTGATTATGGAAGTGAGGGAGAGAGAGAGAGAGAGAGACTCTCCCAGAATACTAATGGAGAAGCATGGGCTGCCGGGATACAAGGGCCGCCAGCCAATCAAGGAGCATCCGGTCGCTGCAGGTTACTATGGCGACCGGCCTCCTGAGACGATGTCCGCAGTAATCACTCTGCTGACTCGCTTGCCCATTTTTTTTGTCTCTCTCCGTCAGGTTTTGATAAGAACGTAGAAAAACCCCGCCACGTTATTTGTTTTCCTCCCTCCACGTGTGTGTGAACTCAAGGCTTTTTGTTTGCCTGATGCGTTTGTGTTTTCCAATGTTTATGTTTCTGGTCTTGGGTCATCAAGGGTGGAATCTGTTCAGATGGACTTACGTGGCGATGAGTGATAGTTTTAGGCCAATCAGATTTGTGTATAGGGACAGTGCTTTTAACAGGGAGAAAAGCTATAGGTCTATATCTCTATGTACTGTGTAATATGTGATTATATATCATGTTTGTCCGTTGGATGTTTATTTTTAATCAGGGAGTCATACTGAGACCAAGGTCTCTTTTACAGATAAGCCCTGCATTACAGAAATAACAGAAAATTCACACATCAAAATGCAAGCAGAAAGAAACACGGTTGTAAAATACAAACACATTCATCAGTAATAAGCCTTTGTCAGGTTAAAAAATAGCAAATAAGGTTCTCAATCAGCTTACTGAATTTCCCTAGAGGCACCCAGATATCAAATGTAAGAACATTTTGAAGATTATTCCATAAATAAGGTGCAATGAAACTAAAAGCTGATTTACCTAACTCAGTAGCAACCAAAGGATTTTCCAGAGTTAGCAAGCCCTTTGACAGAATGTGGTAACTCGTATGTCTAAAGTTTAGTAAAGAAGTTAGGTACAGTGGGACGTTTTGTAAAAGGGCTTTCTAAATAAAAACATAGCAATGTATCAACCTACGTGACATCAGAGGGCCAACCAATTGTCTGTCGGACCCCAGTAAGACAAGCTGTCGCTAATGGGGATACTAATAAATCAAAAGAATGCAGTGACTACGAGTACAAACATTTTAGCCCATATTAAAGCGCAGTGCACTATGTTAAACTGCATCTAACAGCTTTAATGAAGTGGCAGCTGACTTCATATAGATGATGTCGCCATAGTCTAGGACCAATAGGAACGTCGACTGAATAATCTACTTTCTACTAGAGAGGCTGGACTTATTTCTATAGATGTTATGAGAATTTTGTTCTCAATGTTCATAAACTGAACTTCACTTAAAATACTCTGTCTATTACTAAGAATTTGTAAGGTTCTTATTGAAATGAAATATACAGAGGCCAGTTTACAACAGTCAGTAAGGTTTATTTACCAGAGCGCTCCTGTACATATACAAAGACATTCCTTTAATAACTTTCTCTTACCCTACACACATACATACACACCAACATAGGGATTTTCTCATGAGTTTCACCACAGTTTATTACCACTCAGCTGACAGTTCCAGTCTCCCCCAGATACGAGAGCTCTGGAGGGGCTCTCCCCGTCCTATCTTATCTTCCCCAGAGTTACAGCCGGGTCGGTTCAAACATAGGTTAATGTTTCTCTTCGGTCTCTTTTGACACACACATACATTCCTTTCTTATGTTAAATGTATACATAATTTAGTCATTATTCATAAAAATCACAACAATAGAAGACCATTTTTATTATCAGCTTCATAACTCATCAATATGCTTTTTAAAAGACAGCTTTAAATCTAACCAGATATTTGTAAGCAGGGACACAATCAATATGGACACTATCCAAATGACATGCTTCAATCATCAGAGTTATTTTTATGTGCTCTAGAGAACAGTTTTACCTGCATGCAATACTAATTCCATGGTCAATAAAGTTTTTCTGTAATACAATGAAGGAAGACTGTAGTTCAGCTAGAGTCTGCTCAACCGTGGGAGCAATAGCATACACAACAGTATCATCGGCATACAAGTGCAGTTTCTACTTCTTTTTTTTTAAAAACATGTCGATATTGTTAATGTTAAAAAGCACAGGGCCAGAATCGACCCCTGTAGGACACCTTTCGTAATATCCAGGAAACCTTATTTAACACCATCAGTAGATATACACATTGAGTTTTATCTGTCAATACATTTTAAAACCAGTTACATGCAATCTGGTCTAGGTCAATTGAGGAAAGACTTAGCCATGAGTGATCAAAAGTATCTAAAGCCTTTTATCCATACAGTTAACTACATCATTTATAACTAGGGATCCAGCAGAGATAGTGCTATGAGCTGGTCTAAAACCCGACTGATGTACATTTAGACTACATTTTAAAAATAAGAAAGATCTTATCTGAGAATTAATCAAAGATTCTAATATTTTAGCCAGGCAAGAAAGTTTAGAAATAGGGTGATTTAATGATTTAGATCACAAGGGTCTGCACGTTTGTGAAGGGGGAGTACATGGGCCGCCTTCCAAACCTTGGGGATAGTACCAGATATAATCGTCAGGTAAAAAATATGGGTTATTGATTCAGTAATCAGTGGGGCAGAGAGCTGCAGCAAGAATCGAACAAGAATATCAGCCCCAGTGGATTTTTTTTTACCAGTCTTAAACAAGGCATTTAGCACATCACATATAGTAAATTGTTGAAATGAAAACAAAGATTTACTAGAAGTTGATGGGTTAACCATCGAGGCTGGCAGAGGAAGAGCAGTTGATTAACTTACCGGGGTAAATTTAACCACAATTTCTGGCAAATAAAAAGCCTGCTTGGATAAAATTATGATTAAAAGCATCGCTCATCCGATTCTTCTCAGTTATGATGCCAGAGTCAGACAGAACTTTCTTAGGCAGGGAAGAAGAGGAATTTGTACGCTTCAGTGCATTTACTGTTTTTCAAAATTTTGAAGGATCACCAGCAGTCGGATATAGAGTTTAAAAGGTTAAAAAAGTTTGATTTAGCTTTCTTAATCAAGACAGTACATCTGTTTCGCAATTGTCTGAAACATTTCCAGTCCTTTTTCCTTGCGTTGGCCCAGGTCTGATTTCGCATCTGAATGAGCTTAGATTAGAGGTCGACCGATTAATCGGAATGGCCCATTAATTAGGGCCGATTTCAAGTTTTCATAATAATGAGAAATCTGTATTTTTGGATGCCGATTTTGCCGATATTTGCCAATATTTTTTACAACTTTATTTAACAAGGCAAGTCAGTTAAGAACACATTCTTATTTTCAATGACGGCCTAGGAACGGTGGGTTGGGGCAGAATGACAGATTTTCACCTTGTCAGCTCAGGCTTTCAATCTTGCAACCTTACGGTTAACTAGTCCAACGCTCTAACCACCTGCCGCACGAGGAGCCTGCCTGTTACGCAGTAAGAAGCCAAGGAAAGTTGCTAGCGAGTATTAAACTTATCTTATAAAAAACAATCAATCAATCAATCATAATCAGTAGTTATAACTGCACATGGTGGATGATATTACTAGTTTATCTAGCGTGTCCTTTGTTGCATATAATTGATGCGGTGCGCATTCTCAAAAAAGGACTGTCGTTGCTCCAATGTGTACCTAACCATAAACATCAATGCCTTTCTTAAAATCAATACACAGAAGTATACATTTTTAAACCGGCATATTTAGCTAAAAGAAAGGTTAGCAGGCAATATTAACCAGATGAAATTGTGTCACTTCTCTTGCGTTCATTGCACGCAGAGTCAGGGTATATAGACCAGTTAGGGCCGCCTGGCTCATTGCAAACTAATTTGCTAGAATTGTATGTAATTATGACATAACATTGAAGGTTGTGCAATGTAACAGCAATATTTAGACTTAGCGATGCCATCCGTTAGATAAAATAAGGAACGGTTCCGTATTTCACTAAAAGAATAAACGTTTTGTTTTTGAAATGATAGTTTCCGGATTCTACTATATTAATGACCTAAGGCTCGTATTTCTGTGTGTTATTATGTTATAATTAAGTCTATGATTTGATAGAGCAGTCTGACTGAGCGATGGTAGGCACCAGCAGGCTCGTAAGCATTCATTCAAACAGCACTTTCGTGCGTTTTGCCAGCAGCTCTTCGATGTGCTTCAAGCATTGCGCTCTTTATGACTTCAAACCTATCAACTCCCGAGATGAGGCTTGTGTAACCGATGTGAAATGGCTAGCTAGTTAGCGGGGTGCGCGCTAATAGCGTTTCAAACGTCACTCGCTCTGAGACTTGGAGTAGTTGTTCCCCTTGCTCTGCATGGGTAACGCTGTTTCGAGGGTGGCTGTTGTCGATGTGTTCCTGGTTCGAGCCCAGATAGCGGCGAGGAGAGGGATGGATGCTATACTGTTACACTGGCAATACTAAAGTGCCTATAAGAACATCCAATAGTCAAAGGTATATGAAATACAAATGGTATAGAGAGAAATAGTCCTATAATTCCTATAATAACTACAACCTAAAACTTCTTACCTGGGAATATTGAAGTCTCATGTTAAAAGGAACCACCAACTTTCATATGTTCTCATGTTCTGAGCAAGGAACTTAAATGTTAGCTTTCTTACATGGCACATACTGCACTTTTACTTTCTTCTCCAACACTTTGTTTTTGCATTATTTAAACCAAATTGAACATGTTTCATTATTTATTTGAGGCTAAATTGATTTTATTAATGTATTATATTAAGTTAAAATAAGTGTTCATTCAGTATTGTTCTAATTGTCATTATTACAAATAAAAATATAAATTCGGCCGATTAATCGGTATCGGCTTTTTTTGGGGGGGTCCTCCAATAATCGGTATCGGCATTGAAAAATCATAATCGGTCGACCTCTAGCTCAGATAGCTCTGAAGATCTAACCCTTGGTTTTCTGTCTTTGACTCTGAATTGTTTAAAAGGGGCTTGTTTATATGCCAGAGGAATTACATGTGGAGGATACATTTTCTAGAGCCAACTCTGGGTCAGGAATACAGGAGACAGTGGCTAAATCAGAGTAGAACCAATGATTAGTATTTACATAAGTATTCAGACCCTTTACTCAGTACTTTGTTGAAGCACCTTTGGCAGCGATTACAGCCTCGAGTCTTCTCAGGTATGAAGCTACAAGCTTGGCTCACCTATATGTAGGGAATTTCTCCCATTCTTCTCTGCAGATCCTCTCAAGCTCTGTCAGGTTGGATGGGGAGTGTTGCTGCACGGCTATTTTCAGGTCTCTCCTAGGGCTATTTCGGTGACTGTACTACTGCCACACCTGCGGTCATGAAGGCAGTCAAATTCCACATGGCCATTTAGTCACGGTAATTAGGCTTCTCCAAGCTCAGATGCTGCTGCTGGTCATTAGTAGCCTACAAAACGTGCTAACTGCCTAGTACTCAGCACTGTATTGTCCCACTAATCACTCTGACATCAATGCAGAAGTATTTGAAAATCTAATCAAACACTTCATGTGAGCCCATGAGCTCATGTTGCGCAATGTTTCAATAGGCTATGCAATTGTGCAAGAAAACAGAGTGATGGCCTCTACTAAAAAGAGGAGGCTCCCATCAGCTTTCTATAGACTAGGCCTACTATTTATTTCTCAACTTTCCTAATATTGCGCACATTGCTTATATTTACAACAGGAGCATAGCCTACCTGGCTGGCATGAAAACAAACCACAGGGAAAAGCGTCCTCCATTCACTATTTAAGTGCATTAGGTGACATGTAATTTTTACCGCTGCCCTTGTTTTGAAACAGGTGCATGATAATGGTCCATTCTAAATCAAAACAAATTTCACACATATATTATTTATTACATGTAAATACAATATTAGCTTATCACTTGTGAATGATATATTATCAATTCTGAATGATGCCCAGCATAAGAAACAGTCTTTTTTTGCTACTTTTTAAAATCATTGTCATACACCTCATGTAGCCTAGCCCATGGGCCTATATGTTTTAATAATGTTTGTATCACAGGTAAAGTAGCCAAATAACTTCTTAAAATGAAGCACATTAATCCGCTTTACAAGGGGTGTAGAGCCTAACTGGCATACATACGTAAGCAGCTTGTGAGTTTCAAGTTTGGGGAAGATAATATTCACCATAAAAATGCAGCTTTATAAGAAAAGCATTACAGGCATAATTGCATTTGCGTTCGCTTTTGATAATGGTGTTTTCCGCTAATAGAACATTTGCACTTATAGCCTGTGTGTGCATTGCAATGTATAGCAATGTGTGCACTTATAATGTGAAGAAATACCCTAATAGTTTATCAACATTTTAAGCTAAGCATTCTGATCTGTTGCGTCAGCCACATTGCGTCAAAACGTTTTTTTTTTTGTATTCTTTTGGGATCTATCGCATCCCACAACTGTCCCAGACTATGTTTGGAATATTTATTACTCGCACAGAATAGAATAGGTAGACTTTTGTACTATGGGGAATAGTAGATTGACATAGGCTAGTGCTTTTGCTGTTTGTTATGCCTACTTATCTTGTTGGCTGACAAAAAGTAAATTTGAACAGTTCTTCCAATATCTTCAATATGCACCTAGGAATTGGGTAAGGACGCAAGCAGTTGTGTCCGCAATGTGTCTGTCTTCACTTGTAGCCTGTGAGAAAGTCCCGATCACTTGATGGAGCATGCAAAGGGGATGCTGCTGTGAAATTCTAGGCATTATCAATTGCTTATCAAATTGTGAATGAGTGACTGATGTAGTGTGTACAGCCTGCACAATAAACAAAGCAGAGCAGAGCTCATGTATTTCAAGCAACCTTTTTCAAATCATCATTAGAGTCACATCATGCAGCATTACAATGTAAACTCTGCAAAAATAGAAACGTCCTCTCACTGTCAACTGTGTTTACTTTCAGAAAACTTAACATGTTTAAATATTTATATGAACATAACAAGATTCAACAACTGAGACATAAACTGAACAAGTTCCACAGTCATGTGACTAACATAAATATAATGTGTCCCTGAACAAAGAGGGGGTCAAAATCAAAAGTAACAGTAAGTATCTGGTGTGGCCACTAGCTACATTAAGTCCTGCAGTGCATCTCCTCCTCATGGACTGCACCAGATTAGCCAGTTCTTGCTGTGAGATGTTACCCCACTCTTCCACCAAGGCACCTGCAAGTTTCCGGACATTTCTGGGGGAATGGCCCTAGCCCTCACCCTCCCATCCAACAGGTCCCAGACGTGCTCAATGGGATTGAGATCTGGTTTCTTCGCTGGCCATGGCAAAACACTGACATTCCTGTCTTGCAGGAAATCGCACACAGAACAAGCAGTATGGCTGGTGGCATTGTCATGCTGGAGGGTCATCTCAGGATGAGCCTGCAGGAAGGGTACCACATGAGGGAGTAGGATGTCTTCCCTGTAACGCTCAACATTGAGGATGCCTGCAATGACAACAAGCTCAGTCCAATGATGTTGTGACACACCGCCCCAGACCATGACGGATCCTCCACCTTCAAATCGATCCCACTCCAGAGTACAGGCCTCGGTGTAACATTCCTTCGACGATAAACGTGAATCCGAATATCACCCCTGGTGAGACAAAACAGCGACTCATCAGTGAAGAGCACTTCTTGCCCGTCCTGTCTGGTCCAGCAACGATGGGTTTGTGCCCATAGGCGACGTAGTTGCCGGTGATGTCTGGTGAGGACCTGCCTTACAACAGGCCTACAAGCCCTCAGTCCAGCCTCTCTCAGCCGAATGTGGACAGTCTAAGCACTGATGGAGGGATTGTACGTTCCTGGTGTAACTCGGGCAGTTGTTGTTGCCATCCTGTACCTGTCCCACAGATGTGATGTTCGGATGTACCAAACCTGTGCAGGTGTTGTTACACGTGGTCTGCCACTGCGAGGATGATCAGCTGTCCATCCTGTCTCCCTGTAGCGTTGTCTTAGGCGTCTCACAGTACGGACATTGCAATTCATTGCCCCGGCCACATCTGCAGTCCTCATGCCTCCTTGCAGCATGCCTAAGGCATGTTCACGCAGATGAAAAGGGACCCTGGGCATCTTTCTTTTGGTGTTTTTCAGAATTAGTAGAAAGGCCTAAGTTTTTATAACTGTGACCTTAATTGCCTAAGCTGTTAGTGTCTTAACAAACCTTCCACAGGTGCATGTTCATTAATTGTTTAAGGTTCATTGAACAAGCACTGGAAACATTTTTTAAACACTTTACAATGAAGATCTGTGAAGTTAATTTGTAAAAATCCAAATATCTTTGAAAGACCAGGTCCTGAAAAAGGAACATTTCTTTTTTTTGCTGAGTTTATTAACAATCAAATCATATAGCCCAACGTTTGTAGAACAACTAAAGTTACAATATTAACTCAAAATTAAGCATATAGGAGTACCTATTTCTTTGTTAACCACTCATCACAGAAGAGCCGCGTCCGCACTCCCTCAAATCGTTTGGAGAAAATATCCTTTCTATTTTATTCAGCTTTGTTCAATTGTATTCTTTATACTATAAAATAATGCCATGGAATTCAAAGCAAATCTTGTCTGCTGAATGAACTAGTGTAGCCCACAGCCATTTGGCATAGCCAGATCAGGACCTAACATAAGGAAAAATCAGAGTATGCTCTTCTGTTCTTCTGAAATTTACTACATTTTCTAAAATAGATCATGGATTTATTGTGAAGGTGGGGTCGTTGTCCTGTTGGAAGGTGAACCTTCACCCAAGTCTGAGGTTCTGAGTGCTCTCAAGCAGGGTTTCATCAAGAATCTCTCTGCGCTTTGCTCCGTTCATCTTTCCCTTGATCCTGACTAGTCTCCTAGTCCCTGCCGCTTTTAAATTTCCCCACTGCATGATGCTTCCACCACCTTGCTTCACCGTAGGGAGAGTGCCAGGTTTCCTCCAGATGCGACGATTGGCATTCAGGCCAAAGAGTTCAAACTTGGTTTCATCAGACCAGATAATCTTGTTTCTCATGGTCTGAGAGTCCTTTAGGTGCCTTTCGTCAAACTCCAAGTGGGCTGTCATGTGCCTTTTTACTGAGGAGTGGCTTCCGTCTGGCCACCCTCCCATAAAGGCCTGATTGGTGGAGTGCTGCAGAAATGGTTGTCCTTCTGGAAGGTTTTCCCATCTCCACATAGGAGCATTAGAGCTCTGTCAGAGTGACAGTCTGGTTCTTGGTTACCTCCCTGACCAAGGCCCTTCTCCCCTGATTGTTCAGTTTGTATGAGGGGCCAGCTCAAGGAAGTCTTGGTGGTTTCAAACTTCTTCCATTTAATAATGATGGAGGTCACTGTGTTCTTGGGGACCTTCAATGCTGCAGCAATGTTTTGGTACCCTTCCACAGATCTGTGTTTCGAGACAATCCTGTCTCGGAGCTCTACGGACAATTCCTTTGACCTCATGGCTTGATTTTTGCTCTGACATGCACTGTCAGCTGTGGGACCTTATATAGACAGGTTTGTGCCTTTCCAAATCATGTCTAATCAATTGAATTTACCACAGGTGCACTCCAATCAAGTTGTAGAAACATCTTTAAGGATGATCATTGGTAACAGGATGCACCTGATCTCAATTTCGAGTCTCATAACAATGGGTCTGAGTACTTATGTAAATAAGGTATTTCTGGTTTTTATTTGCAAAAATGTACAAAAATAAACGTAAAAAACTGTTTTAGCTCTGTCATTATGGGGTATTGTGTGTAAATTGATGAGGGGAAACAGTTATTTTTTAAATCTATTTTAGAATAAGGCTGTAATTTAACAAAATGTTGAAAAAGTCAAGGGGTCAGAATACTTTCCAAATGCACTGTATGTACTGTTTGAGCACATCTATTGGTTGAAGGGTGATAGAAGTAGATATAAATGGAAGTGGAGGCATTTGGGATGGCAACGGACAGTTTCCTTTGGACAGTTTCCAACTGACGGTTTCCTTTGTTATAGAAAGTGGTTTGATCAGGTCACTGAATCTTTTCTGATTCTGATTGAGTCATTGATTGATTCTGCTGCCAATCACACACAATGAAGTGCCTTTATTGTAAGCTGTGCATGCGTCTACTGAGGCTCTTTAGAGTCTCGTCATATCGACTGAAACCTCACCACTCTCCCTGTCATCCACAGGAGCGTCTCTTGCTGTCCATCCTGCCCAAGCATATAGCAGACGAGATGTTACAGGACATGAAGAAGAAAGAAGCCAGTCAGACTGGACAGAAGGAGATGCAGCAGTTCAACACCATGTACATGTATCGCCACGAAAACGTCAGGTAAGACTATAGACCTATGGCTAGGAGAACATAACTTATAGAGTATACTATGTTATATAACACAGAGGCAGGATGACGTGATGACTGCATGTAAATCCCCTTTCTCCTGCAGTATTTTGTTTGCAGACATTGTGGGATTCACTCAGCTGTCATCATCATGCAGTGCCCATGAGCTGGTCAAGCTCCTCAATGAACTGTTTGCCCGCTTTGACAAGCTGGCTGCCGTGAGTCACTCACACACACACACACACAGACATAAATATATTACTTACTGACTAAAAATGTATATTGGTTGGCATGTATACTAATCTTTTAAACAGATTTATTTATAGATGAAAGTTAATTTAAATGAATAATCACATAATTTCACATACAGATGAAATCACTTATTTGAATGTTCCAGCCTCTCCACTACCTCACTGTGTGTGTGTGTGTTTCTGTGTGTGTGTTTCTGTGTAGAAATACCACCAATTGAGAATCAAGATCCTGGGAGACTGTTACTACTGCATCTGTGGCCTGCCAGACTACAGAGAGGACCACGCTGCCTGCTCCATCATGATGGGCCTGGCCATGGTGGAGGCCATTTCGTGAGTAGCACCCAATGGAAATGTGGACTGTAGAAACTTTAAAGTGGTTTGTGGTATAGGCTGCATGTGTCAAAGGACATCATATTCACCCACTTAGGGTCAAAGGGAGTATACTACTGTAGGACATATTACTTTCATGTGCTGAAAAAAGGTCTGACATCTATAGTATCTGGATAAATGCTGAGAAAATAAAACACAATTCATATTTTCTTAAAAGGTTTGATGTGCTTTTAAGTCAAAACCTTTCAGTATTCCAATTGACTTCCTTTTCAGACGTGTTCACATCTCAGAGGTCCTTCTGTACTTGTGGTGGTGAATAGGGTGTCATTTGAGATTTGCGCATAGAGTAGGAATAATGTGATGTGCTGGAGGCAAAACAAATGGTAGGGGAAAGACTGGCTAGGGTGGTTCTTCTTGGTTCTGTGACTGGGTTGTCCTGTAGGTATGTTCGTGAGAAGACCGGGACAGATGTGGACATGCGTGTGGGGGTACACACTGGCACTGTCCTGGGGGGCGTCCTGGGACAGAAGCGGTGGCAGTATGACGTCTGGTCCACTGACGTCACCGTGGCCAATAAGATGGAGGCGGGGGGAATACCGGGGTAAGAAGGAACTGGTTAAACCCTTCTAAGTTATTACATTTTCCCTAACTCTATTTATAGATCTTTACAACAACCTTAGATGACGCACAGGCAAGATTTACCTGCCTCATGCACTCATATTTGTCAAATGTGTTTGTGCCCAATACAAACCCTACATACCAATACAAAATTAATTATTGCTAGCAATAAGTTATGAAGTCTGTAAGGAAATGTTGATGTACTGTATATCAAATAAGAGGGTGACAGCAGGAATTATTCAGTTTGCAATAGGGAGGGCATAGGGTCAGCCTCCACCCGCCCTGCCATTGATATGCCAGGCTCTCTGACCTATAACCTATAACCCCTGACCTTTGTGGCAGGCGTGTGCACATCTCCCAAGCCACCATGGAGTGTCTGCACGGGGAGTTTGATATGGAGCCGGGGAACGGGGGGGACCGCTGTGAGTACCTGAAGGAGAGGGGCATCGACTCCTACCTGGTGGTGGTGCCCAAGGGCCCCCTGGGAAAGAACGGCATCAACGGGGTGGTGAGTATTGCCTCAGCACCTAGTTTTATTCAACCTTTATTCTTACAGGTTCGTCTCACTGAGATAAAACCTCTGTAAAACTTTATTTTACAACCAGGTAGTAGTTACTAAGAAATAACTTTTGTCTGTAACTTTGGTACCAGTCACCAATTTAGTTGAATTCTTTGAGGTATTTACCAGCGTAGCTTCCTAGTTAATACCATGAAAATACCAGGTAAGTAACAGCTTACAACAGGCTGTAAAAGAAAGCGTTACAAAAATGTCAATATTTTCTTCTCTCCAGATTCCTCCTGTCAACACACCACAGTCACTGTAACACACCTCACATTCTCTCTCTCTCCTCCTTCCTGTCTCTTCGTTTCCTATCAGAAGTTGTCTGTGATGTCATCCAATGGGAACTCTCCATTGTTGATCAACACCACTGAGTGTAATGGAAGTGTCCACACAGCCTGCACCACACCAGACGAGCCAGAGGAGCTGGACACACGGGTAACATATGACCTTTACTGTAACCCCTAACACACAGGATTGCAACTCTGTGTCCTACAAGTGCACAGTGTGTGCAGGCCTTTGTTCCAGTTTAGGATTAGTACACCTATTCAAATGATTAACTCATCATTGTCTTATAATTTAGACCTCGATATGTAAATTCAGGGGTGTGCTGGCTAGTACAAAAACCTCCAAACACGTTGGCTGTCTCCAAGACAGGAGTTGCTCCACGTGTGCTACCTTCTCCACTTCAAACCTGAATGAAGAGTGGCTACTTCCAGATTCTCCACCCTTCTCATTAAATGTGCACTTGCACACTCTCCATCATGGATCTAAAAGCATTGAATTGGTGTAAGTATTGGCTGGAGAGAGTTTCGACCATTGTTAAATCCACGAGGGAGTGTGCAAGAAGAAGTGTGGAGAATCGGGGTGCATCCAGTGGGTGGTGTAATGACAGAACAGGAATGCCACCTTGTGACTCCAGGTGGTGAACCCTTCGTTCCCCAACCCTCGGCGGAGGCTAAGACTGCGGGACCTGGCCGAGAGGGTGATTGATGCGCAAGAGAACGAACAGGAGCTCAACAAACTGCTCAATGAGGCACTGCTGGAGAGAGAGACCGTACAAGCGTGAGTAGACAGAGAGTGAGAGTGAGGGTGTGTGTTGGGTTACAAAATTCCAGGAACTTTAAATAAATTCCCTGCTTTTCCTGTAATCCTGTTTGGCGGATTCTGGATTTCATGCTTATTCCCTCCTGATTCCGGGAATCCCCCAGCCAGGCATTTTGGGAAAACCAGGGAATTTATTTTAAATTCACAGAATTTTGCCAGCCTGTGTGTATCTATGTATGCGTGTGTGTGTGATAGTCATAGAGAAACAACCAGTAGCAGAGGGTGTGTGAGTGAACCCTGTGCAGCCAGGTATGAATCCTATGGTTATGTGAGTAGACAGACCGTGTGAACCCTCCCTCTGCCCTGTCAGTTTGAAGGGGAAACGCACCAACCGTCTGTCCCTGCGCTTTGTGGACCCTGAGCTGGAGACCCGCTACTCTGTAGAAAAGGAGAAGCAGAGCGGAGCTGCCTTCAGCTGTTCCTGTGTAGTGCTCTTGTTCACTGCAGCCATGGAGGTCCTCATAGACCCTCGGTGAGTGCACCTAAACACTCTCTCTGTCTCTGTCTCTGTCTCTGTCTCTGTCTCTGTCTCTCTCTCTCTCTCTCTCTCTCTCTCTCTCTCTCTCTCTCTCGTGTTCCTTATGTTCTGTGTGGTCTTGCGGTTGACAGGATGATAGCAAACTACGTGACCCTAGCTGTGGGAGAGGTCCTGCTGCTCATCCTAACTGTCTGCTCTCTGGCGGCCATCTTCCCTCGAGTGAGTGCCCCTTCCCCCCCACTCCACTATCACACTTTGCTCAACATCCAACCAAAGAGAAGCAAGCCTTTCAGAGCGAGCAACAGTTAACCCACAGCCAAATCATATTTTATCATAGAACATTTTCCACAACATAATAAATCTGTAGATATGAAGATATTTGTTGTGGTATACTCTTGACTAAAAATAACGTAGTTGTGATAGTGGATCGTAGTTAAATAACTTAGATGTGCTAAGCATCTCATGATGCTGTGCATTTGATGTGTACATACACTCCCAATGTTATGCAAGCTGAATGTGGTAAAGAATGTGTCTAATCAGCACCCCATACGTTCGTTCTTTTGTCACGCATCAGCACTTTTGATCTGACTTCATGAGCCAGGTCATGGAAAGTCACATTTATTGACTGCTACAGACAGTTATGTAGCTACCACTATCGACTGCTACTATCACCCTAACAGCAACACACCTCCCCCATCCTCACATTGCCCACAAGGGTTTTGGACCCCATGCACTGTATCCGTGCACCGTGTGCGCACAGACACACACACACACACACACACACACACACACACACACACACACACACACACACACACACACACACACACACACAGACACACACAAATACAGTGCATTCAGAAAGTATTCAGACCCCTTGGCATATTCAACATTTTGTTAAGTTACAGCCTTATTCTAAAATTTATGAAAATGTTTCTCCTCATCAATCTGCACACAATACCCTATAATGACAAAGAACTAGAGAATCTTGTGAGTCCTTTAGGTGCCTTTTGGAAAACTCCAAGCGGGCTGTCATGTGTCTTTTACTGAGAAGTGGCTTCCATCTGGCCACTCTACCATAAAGACCTGATTGGTGGAGTGCTGCAGAGATGGTTGTCCTTCTGGAAGGTTTTCTCAACTCCACAGAGAAACTCTGGAGCTCTGTCAGAATGATCATCGGGTTCTTGGTCATCTCCCTGACCAAGGCCCTTCTCCCCCGATTGCTCAGTTTGGCCGGGCGGTCAGCTCTAGGAAGAGTCTTGGTGGTTCCACATTTCTTCCATTTAAGAATGATGGAGGCCTCTCTGTTTTTTGGGGACCTTCATTGCTGCAGAAATGTTTTGGTACCCTTCCCCAGATCTGTGCCTCGACACAATCCTGTCTCGAAGCTCTACAGACAATTCCTTTGACCTCATGGCTTGGTTTTTGCTCTGACATGCACTGTCAACTGTGGAACCTTATATAGACAGATTTGTGCCTTTCCAAATCATGCCCAATCAGTTGAATTTACCACAGGTGGACTCCAAACAGGTTGTAGAAACATCTCAAGGATGATCAATGGAAACAGAATGCACCTGAGCACCTATTTCGTGTCTCATAACAAAGGGTCTGAGTACTTATGTAAATTAGCTCCCGAGTGGCGCAGTGGTCTAAGGCACTGCATCTCAATGTTAGAGGCATCACTACAGACCCTGGTTCAATCCCGGGCTGTATCACAACCGGCTGTGATTGGGAGTCCCATAGGGCGGCGCACAATTGGCCCAGCGTCGTCTGGTTTGGCCGGGGTAGGCCGTCATTGTAAATAACAATTTGTTCTTAACTGGCTTGCCTAGTTAACAATCTATTTTAGAATAAGGTATTTCTGTTTTTTTTATATATATATATTTACAACAATTTATATTGTGTGTAGATTGAGGAAATGAGGAAAAATATAATATAAAAATATAAGGTCACAAAATGTGGAAAAAGGGAAGTGGTCTGAATACTTTCCGAATGCACTGTACACACATAAACAAACAGATAAACAACTACTATATCGAGGGCGAAATGCATGTCCATGTCGACATGTCTGTGCCTGTTACAATACAATGTCAACCACATGAACACCAGAAACCACACACACTCACATATACAATTCACCCCAGAACCATTTAAAAAGAGCTTTTAGTGCTACATAATGAAATGCTTTTACTTGAAGCTAAATGGACCAGGTTATTGTTCAGCTGCTGAGAGAATGTACTGTACCCAATGAGATCAGATTTAACCTTGGATATCTGAGTCCCCTCGCGCGACAGTAGTTCCACTCCAGTGACTATTCTTTATCTATGGAAAAATCAATCCCTGCACATCATAGATGTTCATAGAGAAGCCCTCTGGTTGGACTGATGTATGACTCCTAATGGCATGATTGATGGTTCAATGAGGAAAACCAATATGTCTCGTCCTCGGTTTGTCACAGCTCATCTGAAATGACCGTTGACAGATACAGCACTATATAGTAGTATACTGTACTGTCACTAACATGAAAGTCACTAATAGTACAGATGTAGGCTCTGAACACCCTGTTTTAAGTTCACCTTTATTTAACTAGGCAAGTTAGTTAAGAACAAATTATTATTTACAATGATGGCCTACTGTTGCAGGAGAACTTTCCTGCAATGCAGGAAATGTACAACTTGTAGTGTATTTGAGGTTTAGAAATGCTTCTGGAGTTTACCACTTTGACATTTCAGACTTGATTTTCTCTTATGAGAAATGCATCAATCCCGACAGAAATGTCCAATAACTATAATCCACATAATCATTTCTTCTTTTTTTTTTAATGCTGTAGCAAACTGGCGCAAATGAATAATCTTCATCTGTACAAACTCACTCGGAGAAATACCCTGACCTCTACTATGGTTTCCATCTGACGATGCGTTTGAAAACTGAACCTGATAACGATGATGATTACAATTGTATTACTTTGTTGGTTACAGCGAGCAAAGACGGCCGTCACCATCAATCATAGTTAAAACGTTTTTCATGTTCCGCCATTGCCCCACATATACCACAGGTGTCATAAAAGAGTGTTGTAAAACATTACTCAAAATACAACAATGGTGGTGGTGATGATGATGATGATGATGATGATGATATATATTACTGGTAGTTCACGTGACTGGTTAATGATATTTCTGTTGATGACCAACATGTTATTTTTCCTCCTAGGTTTTCCCTAAGAGGCTGGTGTCTTTCTCCACATGGATCGACCACACCCGCTGGGCACGGAACACATGGGCCATGGCAGCAATCTTCATCCTCACCATGGCCGACATTGTGGACATGGTGAGAAACGTTCATCGTTAGTCCAGTAGAAAAAAAAATCACAACACTGAGAACAATGGCTTTCTGGTGTTGAATTATGCAGTAGCATGCCAACACACAAGCCTTCCCATAAACCATGGTTTGCTTAAGGGTCCGTTTTTGGTATTGACATGCATGCATACCATTGCAGTTAAATGTTTTAAATTCATAATAAAGCCACAAGATGGGAGTGAAACCAAGGATTTTTAAAAGGGGTCCAGGTAAGTTTGGAGGAAGCACTAGAACTCGATTGAGTGGTGGCTCGGGCCTTGCATTGACATTTGGCCTCTATCCCCTCTCTGTCCACGCCCTGTAGCTGAGCTGTCCCCGTCCCTCGGGAAACGCCACAATTGCCCCTCCTTCCTCTGTTGTCCAATCCGGGGCAGAGGGCTGTCTGGACAACCCCAAGTACTACAGCTACATCGCTGTGCTGGCACTCATGGCGACCACCATGCTGGTGCAGGTCAGCCACATGGTCAAGGTCACACTCATGCTCCTCATCACCATAGCGACGGGCATCGTCAACATCTACAGCTGGAGGGACATATTTGACCGCTACGATATGGCCCGCTTCCAGGACTACAGGTGGATGTGGTTGTGGTGTTATAAGCTGTAGAACAGGTGTGGGTGGTGGTCATCAGTTTATGGATGTGTGGTCATCATTTATTTTCAATTAGTAAAACTGTAATTGGAATTTCAGTTGACTGAATTGAAATGAAATGAACCGCAACTCTGATTGCCATATTTAGTGTGATATTGCTGTTCTGTAAACAATGTGAGCATGCCGGTGATTTCTGATTATATCTGTGCTCTGTTTTTAGGTCTTACCTGGTTCCCTCCAAATATGCCATGACTGTGATGATCTTCATCATGATGATCAGTTTCTACTACTTTTCTCGACATGTAAGTTGCTGTGGCAGAAATCTACTAGTTATATACCTTCCAACCTCACTAAGTCATCACTAGCTTCTCTATTTTACACATGTTCTGCTTCCTCTCCATTCTTGTTAACCTCCCCACCTCTATTTGAACCTATTTCCTGTCTCCTGCCACCATGTCCCTGACTTTAGGTGGAGAAGCTAGCCCGTACTCTGTTCTTGTGGAAGATTGAGGTCCATGAGCAGAAGGAGAAGGTGTATGAGATGAGGCGCTGGAACGAGGCGCTGGTCACTAACATGCTGCCAGAGCACGTAGCACGCCACTTCCTGGGCTCCAAGAAAAGGGACGAGGTGAGACAGCTTTACTACTGTAGAAGCAGTACCTGGTTCCCCCTTCATGGTAAATATACAGTGCCACAAAAAAGTATTTGCCCTTTCTAATTTTCTCTACTATTGCACATTCTCTACTATTGCATATTTTTTATACTGCATATTTTTTATACAGATATTCAACCAAAACCTAATACTAGATAAATGGAACCTGAGTGAACAAATAACACAACAATTACATACTTATTTTATTTATGTAATAAAGTTATGCAACACCCATTTCCCCTGTGTGAAAAAGTAATTCCCACTCACACTCAGCAACTGCTTGTGCCACCATTAGCTGCAATGACTCAAACCAAGCACTTCCTGTAGTTGATTATCAGTCTCTCACGTCGCTGTGGAGGAATTTTGTTCCACTCTTCCATGCAGATCTGCTGTAATTCAGCAACATTTGTGGGTTTTCAAGCATGAAGTGCTTTTTTCAAGTCCTGCCACAATATCCCAATTGGGATCCAGTCTGGACTTTGAGTAGGCCATTCAAAAATGTTGACTTGTTTGCCTTTTAGCCATTTTCATGTAGGCTTTGTGTTTTTTGGATTCTCATCTTGCTGCATGACCCAGTTGTACTTCAGCTCACAGACTGTAGAATGATCTGATACAGAGCAAAATTAATGGTTTGTTCTATTAAGGCAAGTCGTCCAGGTCCTGAGGCAGCAAAGCATCCCCAAACCATCCCACTACCTGCTTGACCGTTGTTATGAGGTTCTTACTGTGGAATGCAGCGTTTGGTTTTTGCCAGACATAATGGGACCTATGTCGTCCAAAAAGTTGACTAAAGTTATACTTTTCAGTCATCTGTCCATATAACATTCTCCCAAGAGTCTTGATGATCTTCCAGTTGTGTTTTGGCAAACATGAATCAACTTTTTGGACGACATGGGTCCCATTATGCCTGGCGAAAATCAAACACTGCATTCCACAGTAAGAACCTCAAACCAACATTCAAGCATGGTGGCGGTAGTGTGATGGTTTGGGGTCGTATCCATTTTTTTTTTTTTTGTAAATTCAGGTTCCCCTTATGTAATATTAGGTTTTGGTCTGATAACATTCAGTATAAAAAAATATGCAAAATTATATAAAAACCCAGAGCTCTAAATTAAAAAATGTCATTTGATAGCACTGAAAATATTTTTTTTTCATCGATTAAGATATAGCCTAATGTATATTGGGCCTTGAAGTATTCTAGCTACTTCTGAAGCACACGTTGTGTCCTTGAAAGTAATATGTAACCCTGTAAATGCATTTAGGACCATATGTGACCAGAATTGTCACACTTTATAGCCCTGACCGCACCTACCACGTAGCAACAATGTAAATTATAGGGCTGAGACGGTAGAATTTTGGATGACAGTTATTAGTCAGCCAAATAAACGTGTTCACCGTTATAACCGTTCGAATAGCAAAACAGTTATAATAGATGTACGAAACATGTGAACACTAAGTGTACAAAACATTAGGAACCCCTTCCTAATATTGAGTTGCACCCCCTTTTCCTCTCAGAACAGCCTGGACTCTACATGGTGTCGAAGGTGTTCCACAGGGATGCTGGCCCATGTTGACTCCAATACTTCCCACAGTTGTGTGAAGTTGGCTGGATGTCCTTTGGGTTGTGCAGCATTCTTGATACACACAGGAAATTGTTGAGCGTGAAAAACCCAGCAGTGTTGCAGTTTTTGACATACTCAAACCGGTGAGCCTGGCACCTACTACCATACCATGTTCAAAGGCACTTAAATATTTGTCTTGCCCATTCACCCTCTGAATGGCACACATACACAAACCATGTCTCAAGGCTTAAAAATCCTTCTTTAACCTGTCTCCTTCACCTTCATCTACACTGATTTGAAGTGGATTTAACTGGTGATATCAACAAGGGATCATAGCTTTCACCTGGATTCACCTGGTCAGTCTGTCATGGAAAGAGAAGGTGTCCCTAATGTTTTGTACACTCAGTGTATATATATTTTTTAAAGGCACATTTTCTCCTCTGCTCCTAACTGCATTGTGCTGCTGCTGCAGGGAGTGGGGTGTTGCCTAGGCAACCGAAGCCTTGTTTGCTACAACACCTTGCATGTTTCAGCAAGGAGCAACAAAGTTTCATCACGTTGTAGAGTGCATGTTAACAGCAGAAACTGACTCAACTGCACGAATGGCCGACATCAAAACTATGAAATAACACATATGGAATCATGTAGTAAGCAAAAAAGTGTTAAACAAATCAAAATATAATTTCTATTTGAAATTCTTCAAAGTAACCACCCTTTTCCTTGATGACAGCTTTGCACACACTTGGCATTCTCTCAACCAGCTTCACCGGGAATGTTTTCCAACAGTCTTGAAGGAGTTCCCACACATGCTGAGCATGTTTGGGAAGACTCATCGCAAACCATCTCAATTGGGTTGAGGTCGAGTGATTGTGGGGGCCACGTCATCTGATGCAGCACTCCATCACTCTCCTTCTTGGTCAAATAGCCCTTACACAGCCTTGAGGTGTGTTGGGTCATAGTCCTGTTGAAAAACAAATGATAGTACCACTAAGCGCAAACCAGATGGGATGGCGTATCGCTGCAGAATGCTGTGGTAGCCATGCTGGTTAAGTGTGCCTTGAATTTTAAATAAATCACAGACAGTGTCACCAGCAAAGCACCTCCACACCATCACACCTCCTCCATGCTTCAAGGTGGAAACAACACATGCGGAGATCATTCGTTCACCAACTCTGAGTTTTACAGAGACACGGCGGCTAGAGACAAAAATCTCAAATTTGTAATCATCAGACCAAAGGACAGATTTCTGCCGGTCTAATGTCCATTACTCGTGTTTCTTGGCTGAAGCAAGTCTCTTATTATTGGCGTCTTTTAGTAGTGGTTTCTTTGCAGCGATTCGACCACGAAGGCCTGATTCATGCAGTCACCTCTGAACAGTTGTTGATGAGATGTGTCTGTTACATTTATTTGGGCTGCAATATGAGGTGCAGTTAACTCTAATTAACTTATACTCTGCAGCAGAGGTAACTGTGGGTCTTCCTTTCCTGTGGCGGTCCTCACGAGAGCCAGTTTCATCATAGCGCTTAATGGTTTTTGCGACTGCACTTGAAGAAACTTTGAAAGGTCTTGCAGTTTTCCAGATTGACTGACCTTCATGTCTTAAAGTAATGACGTACTGTTGTTTCTTGTTGCTTATTTGAGCTTATCTTGCCATAATATTGGCTTGGTCTTTTACCAAATAGGGCTATCTACTGTGTACCACCCCTAACTTGTCACAACACCACTCATTAAGGAAAGAAATTCCACAAATTAACTTTTAACAAGGCACACCTGTTAATTGAAATACATTCCAGGTGACTACCTCATGAAGCTGGTTGAGAGAATGCCAAGAATGTGCAAAGCTGTTATCAAGGCAAAGGGTGGCTACTTTAAGTAATATAAATTGATTTGTTTAACACTTGTTTGCTTACTATATGATTCCATATGTGTTATTTCATAGTTTTGATGTCTTCACTATTATCCTACAATGTAGAAAATAGTAAAAAATAAAGAAAAAACGTTCAATGAGTAGGTTTTTTCCAAACGTGTATATATATTTATTTAATGGATATGACAGTTATTTAATTGTCATGATGGTGTTCATCCATAGCCATTGGTTATATGGTAATTGTGCCAGCCCTAGTAAATACATAGGTTTTAAGGCAGTCAATGTGAAGTGGGACCAATACATGTATAGTTCCTGAAGTTGAGAAAGAGGTATCAGCCACGGTCACTGTGTGCGGTGATCAGCCCCCATGTTATCACAGTGGTACTATCAAGGCACAAGGAGAGACCCAAATGCAGACACAGGAGGCAGATGGTTGGAGTCATACAATGTTTATTAATCCAAAGGGGTAGGCAAGAGAATGGTATGTGGACAGGCGAAAAGGTAAAAACCAGATCAGAGTCCAGGAGGTACAGATTGGCAGACAGGCTCGTGGTCAGGCAGGCAGGTAGAAAGTCCAGAAACAGGCAAGGGTCAAAACCGGGAGGACTAGAAAAATGAGAATGCAAAAAGCAGAACGGGGAAAACGCTGGTTGACTTGGAAACATACAAGACGAACTGGCACAGAGAGACAGGAAACACAGAGATAAATACACTGGGGAAAATAAGCGACACCTGGAGGGGGTGGAGACAATCACAAGGACAGGTGAAACAGATCAGGGCATAACAGGTAAGGTTTGTTTAGCTATTGCAATGGTTACAGCTGGAGTTATACTCTTGAGTTATCTATGTCTGTTAATCCGAAATGTATGCCCCTTCCAGGAGCTGTACAGCCAGTCATATGATGAGATTGGGGTGATGTTCGCCTCCATCCCCAACTTCTCGGACTTCTACACAGAGGAGAGCATCAACAACGGGGGGATTGAGTGCCTCAGGTTCCTAAACGAAATCATCTCCGATTTTGACAGTGTAAGAAGCTCATGAATGCATAATTTCATTTTGTGACTTGTAACAGTCGTGCAAATGTTGGAACTAGCATGCTATAACAATGGAGGTACTGTATGTTATTACTCCCTATTCCCGATGCATGCCACTGTATAGGAATTAAAGATGCTGCCCAACACTTTGAGACTTGACCTTTCAACCCGTGACCTTTAACCTCTGACAGCTCCTGGACGAGTCTCAGTTCCGCTGCATCACCAAAATCAAAACCATTGGCAGCACCTACATGGCAGCATCAGGTGTCACTCCCAACGTCAGCAACGGCTACGCCTGTCTGAAGGTCAGCTCATTATCATGGTCATCAGCCAATGGGTCTGGGTCAGGGGAGGCTTAAACTAGCCGTGTAAACTATATTAGGTAAACTCCTATAGTATGACATAATCATGTGAACTCCTATAGCTAAACAGCAGAACTCCTGATGAACTCAGTCTAGAGCATCTTCTACTGTTTGTGGTAGCAGGTCAGAAATGTGATCTAGAGCTTTAAGTACTGATGTTTTACCCTCTAATTTTATGGGTGATGATGATCGTGGTGGTGGCGGTGGTGGTGGTGATCAAATTAATTCACTTAACTTGATGATGGTGATGAAGATGGTTAAGGTAGAGGGCTCTGTTGTGCAGAAAGAGGAGCTGACTGACAGAGAGCGCTGGCAGCATTTGGCAGATCTGGCTGACTTTGCTCTGGCCATGAAGGTCACGCTCATGAACATCAACTACCAGTCCTTCAACAACTTTATGCTACGCATAGGTCAGTGCTAACCTTTCAGCCATATATTTTAAGGTGAGAAGAGAATGGAGAAAGTGTCCTAGTTTTGTACTGCATGCATATCATGTATCCCATACTTCCTCCTCTCCCCAGGTTTGAATAAAGGGGGGGTGCTGGCAGGAGTGATTGGCGCCCGGAAGCCTCACTATGACATCTGGGGCAACACTGTGAATGTGGCCAGTCGCATGGAGTCCACAGGGGTTATGGGTAACATCCAGGTAAGTCTCCATAACAGGGTGCGACGAGATGCAGGATGTGATAAGTAGTGAGGTGACAACCAGACAATCAGTTATAGCTGTAGCGCATTGGCCCGTAAGGTCGTTGATGTACCTGATTTCAGGTGAGGACTGAGCAGGAACACTTGATAGCCTACAATGATTGATGCATTGCAGTCACCTGCAAGATCTCAAACCCACATATAGCAATCTGATACCCGACTGCGCAGTCGATGATGTGGCATGAAACCATTGGTTGACTGAAATGTAGTCGGCCTGGAATGCAGCCATTGTCTCCCAGATGGCTATAATAACACAATAATAATCCTACTTTGTTTGATTACTATTTAGATCGTGGGATGTGACATCAGGGAATATCTTTAAGTGGATTACCAAATCTGGGCAGAAAACATGTGTTGGCTGGATCTGTATGCATATTGAGATTAATCACCTAAAATTCAATGTGATTCTGCTTCCCCCAGGTGGTGGAAGATTGCTACCACATCTTGAAGGAGTACGGATTCCGTTTTGTGAGGAGGGGACCCATCTTTGTGAAGGGGAAAGGAGAGCTGCTTACCTACTTTCTGAAGGGTAGAGAAAAACAGGGATCCTTCATCAACGGCTCCTCGGTCACCCTGCCACACCAAGTGGTGGACAACTCCTGACCTGCGTGTCAACGCTCACAGAAACACAAACGCACACACATAATCAGAAATATACATTCTAATGTATAAGTGAGATCTGAAATAATGCTTATACCAACACTCCATCTTTCAGAATTGCAAAGAATGTAAGAAGATATGTACATCTTGCAAAGAGAGAAGATTTGTCCCGCCTCCCCTACCCTGCCTGTTCAAATATTTTTTTTGCAAACTTCAAAGCTTTTCAAAATAGTGCTCAGCTACTTCCACTACAGACTTATGAACACATATCACGCTACTGTATAGTTACACATATTTACACACATTCTTAGACAAACACTCTTCAGACACAGACCGTCTGACAAACACATTAATGAATTCACTACAATGCCATCACTCAAGCCAGATGCAGCCAGGCTGTTGGACTAAATGCCTCATTTTGAATACTTCCCCCCTTTTACAAAATACTTTATATTTGGAAAATAATGGATTTCATTGTGTTTATTACAGTATCTCCAAACTGCTTGGAGATGAAGATGACCTGAGATAAGATGGTAGAGAGTTTGAAAGTTAGTGCAGTGTGTGTGTGTGTGTGTGTGTGTGTGTGTGTGTGTGTGTGTGTGTGTGTGTGTGTGTGTGTGTGTGTGTGTGTGTGTGTGTGTGTGTGTGTGTGTGTGTGTGTGTGTGTGTGTGTGTGTGTGTACTGTATAAGCCTGCAGTGAAAGTGTTCTTTCTCACTTTTTTTCCGATCTGGAATCAAGTAATGTTGCAATGCCCTCTTTCTGTTTGCTATGAATTTGGAACACATGCCTTCTCTGCTCTTCCCCCCTGGGCTTACATTGGCACATTTTACTTCTTTACGGCATCTGAGGCTATTCTGACAGTGGGTACAGAACCCAGGTGTGAGTCCTCAGGTGCGAAATTGGAGACAGGTTGAATGTTTTTGTGGTTTTTTTGGAGGCATTGCAGGTGTGTGCATGCATGTTGTAAAGCATGAGTGATTCATGGTATTTTAGAGTTTGTGGTCACCAGGTCTTTGTGAGTAGCTGACACCTGTGGCCATTATGGGTATTCCGGTGGGTAGAAATGCAGTGCCCTGAAAAGGTATTTGCCCCCTTTTTGGATTTTCTCTATTTTTACATGTTTTGGATACTGAACTAGCAGATCTTCAACCATAATCTAATATTAGATCAAGGGAACACCAGTTTACAAATAACAAACAAATGTATACTTATTTTATTTATTTAAATAACAAAGTTACCTAAGTTACCACCTATTCCCCTGTGTGAAAAATGAATTGCCCCCTTACACTCAATAAGGGTAGCCTAGTGGTTAGAGCGTTGGACTAGTAACTGGAAGGTTGCAAGTTCAAACCCCTGAGCTGACAAGGTACAAATCTGTTGTTCTGCCCCTGAACAGGCAGTTAACCCACTGTTCCTAGGCCGTCATTGAAAATAAGAATCAGTTCTTAACTGACTTGCCTGGTTAAATAAAGGTAAAATAAAAAAAACTCCTGGTTGTGCCAACTTTAGCTGCCATGATTGCAACCAAATGCTTCCTGTAGTTGTTGATCAGTGTCTCACATCGCTGTGGAAGAATTTTGTCCCACTCTTGCATGCAGAACTGCTTTAACTCAGTGACATATGTGGGTCTTCAAGCATGAATTGCTCCTTTCAATTCCTGCCACAACATCTCAATTGGGGTTAGGTCTAGACTTTGACTAGGCTATTCCAAAACTTCAATGTTGTTGCTTTTTAGCCATTTTCAAGTAGACTTGACTGTTTTGGATTACATTTGACTTAAATTTGCCACAAAAAAAACACCTGGAAGCACTTGGATGACTTGCCGTAATAGAAGGAAGGAACCATAAATTATGCTCTGTATCAAATAAAATGTTATTGGTCACATACACATATTTAGCAGATGTTATTGCGAGTGTAGCGAAATACTTGCTGTATCAGTGAATTCTACAGGAGAATGTCAGACTGTCTGTGAGCTGAAACTGAAGCACAGCTGGGTCATGCAGCAAGACAATAATCCAAAACACACAATCAATGGCTAAAAAGCAACACAGTTGAAGTTTTGGAATGGCCTAGTCAAAAGTCCAGACCTAATCCCAATTGAGATGTGGCAGGACTTTAAATGAGCAGTTCATGCTTGAAAACTCACACATGTCGCTGAGTTAAAGCAGTTCTGCATGGAAGAGTGGGCCAAAATTCCTCCACAGTGACATGAGAGACTGATCAACAACTCCAGGAAGCGTTTGGTTGGAGTCATTGTAGCTAAAGGTGTCACAAGCAGTTCTTGAGTGTAAGGGGGAATTACTTTTTCACACGGGCATTGGGTGTTGCATAACTTTGTTTATGAAATAAGTATGTAATTGTTGTGTTATTTGTTCACTCAGGTTCCCATGATCTAATATTAGGTTTTGGTTGAAGATCTGATCAAATTCAGTATGAAAAATGTGCAAACGTACTTTTTCAAAGCACCATATGTTTGTTTGTTTGACTGTATGTAAGGTGAACAGTATTGCAGATGCGGGTATGTTTATTTTGCTCGTATTGTATCCCCATCAGTGTCTTTTCTCCAAAATTGGATGAAAGTGCAATAGTTTATTCTTCTACAACCCGCTACCCTCGCTTGCCCCTAACACAAATTAAAACATTGCTGGCCCTTTAATTAATATTTTTATAACTAAGTTTCATTCATTCTGAGATTATATTTAAAGTGAAGGGATAAAGGACTAATGAGTCTGAGTTGTACATACAGTTTACTGTTCATTAAATTAATTTATTGCAGATGTCAGGGACAGATTTCCTTTTTTTAAACCAATGTAAAAGTGCCAATGTTGAAGGAATGGCTTTGGTCCCTGAAAATGTGGCCAAAATGCAGGTCTTTGCTGTTTCTCGATTTGTATTTTAAAGAACCTCAGGCTTGGGAATAAAATGGCACTTTGAATGGTCTGTAAACTATTTGTGTTTGAGTTTAAAGTTAAGTTAATAATGTATTTAATTTAAATGATTTGTCATTTTCAAGTGTATTGATAAAAAAAAAGAATTTAAACCATTGTCTCTAATACTTTCTTTATTCAGTGTGTTTTGGGTAGGTCTGTTGTCTCCTCTTTGGATAGCATAAAGTTGTTGCATATGTGTGAGAGTGTGATGTCTGATCCATTGCATGCAGAAATTGCAGAACCCAATGAGCACAATATGTTGAAAATACATTTGAATTCATTTTGCTTACTGAGAAGAGTTCCCCTTTTTGATGTACCTTGAAAAAAACTTAGAGGGGCAACCTGCAATTGAACTTCCATTTTTAGACTTAAATTAATGGTATATATAATAATAATCCATTGATTATTGAAGAATATAACATATTGTCTCATGATCTTAGGTCAATTGTCATACTCCATCAGAACTGAAAATATAAGCTGTTTTACTCCAGTGTTTGTAAACAATGTAATTTGAAACAAAAGCTGTACAGCCTCAACTGGTTAATTCTATAATTTTGACGTCATGGATGGTCAGTCCATGCAGACATAGCTCTATGAATTTGAGAGTGGTTGCGTTTGGCTACCGTGGTTACATACAGGACGGGCGATGTTATTGTTTAAACTGAAGATTTATATTAAACAAGTTATATTTTTCCCGAGAGATAATTAAACAATTAAAATATAAAACAAATACATATACATTTAAAAAGGTATATTAACTTGTGAAACAAACAGTTCAGTATGATCTTCAAGGGCACCACCTATGGACTACCCGGACACAAGGGAGTGTCGGAATTTCCGGTGACGTCACCGCGTCTCAATATCCATAATGGGTCTGCAGCTGTCTGGAGAGCAACAATAACAAGAGAAGCTCAGCGATAAAACGAGTTATTGTCTCGTCTCTGACACCTTTGCTAGCCCCAACTTTACATCATTCTGTCACCAACACCCTCGGAGAATTAACTCTGGCCTCCGCTTCCTCCGACTCAGAAACCGTCGGAGCGTCGCCGCCACTGCGAAAGAAATACCGAGCTTCGGTGGCGGAGGGAGCAGGGGGGCTTGGGGCTGCAATTGGGTCAGCGGCCCTGTCTACAGTTGTGGGGATTTGAACTTTTCCCAATTCACCCGTTGCTCCTATCATTCGATTCAAGCCTCACAGTGTAGCCCACATCAACATTAATAACATGCAGGCCAACGGGGCAGGGCAGGGTCAAGATTCGGAGCTGTCCTGCCTAAACAACAGTGCGCAAAACGGAGAGTCGTCCTCCGCCGGGGAAGCTCACACTAACGTTAATGGACTATCCACAACAAACAATGGGAACTCTGTCAGTAACAACGACGGTATCCCAGCCCCAGCAGCATCCAACAACACCGTGTCTTCGGATGCAAACTCCGTGAAAAAGAAGAAACGTCTTTCTCAGTCAGAGGAAGATGTCATTAGACTTATAGGGCAACATTTACACGATTTAGGACTTAAGTAAGTAACGTTAGCTAACGTTCGCTTCCTAGCTAGCTGTCAGCTGATGCTAAATCATGTTCTTCATAATAAACGCGAATAAAGCAAGTCATCATGTTGACAGCGACTAGTTCGGTGAGATAAACAGAGGGGCTTTGTAGAGGTAAATAGAATACAGCACGGGTCCTTTAGAAAATTGATGAAGGGAGAAAGATGGCCCATTATTACACAATTTAGCTAGTCTTGGTAGGAAGCTAGTTACTTTGGGGTCCAGAAATGGGACTTCATGAAATGACAAGAACATGCAGTTTTCTCGTTAAGTAGCCTAAAGAAACAACACTTCCCTAATCATCAGCCATATGCATACTTATGTTTTATGTGTAATTAAAAATATGCTCATAATGACATTACTCTTGGGAGTTGCCAAGACCATGGGAACTGGAAAATCTAGTCCAGAATGCTTTGAGAATGTTTGGTTACTCGATAGTATTTGCATGTCAATCAAGCCACAAGGTCACGTGAGATCGATCTGTTTCGTTAAAGAAATTAGAAAATTGAACGGTCACAACATTTGCCTCCAACGTTAAAGATATGTCTACATATTTGATACAGCACAAGTCGAATTGTTTAGGACTTTGGCAAGCCATTGATAAAGATACAATGATCAGGCATTGTGATGTTGTACTTGACCAAGTAATAAGTTAGTAAACATGATTCAAATTAATTATTACTTTTTTATAACTTGGTCAGGGCTCTGACAAAATAAGAAACTGAACAAAAATTTGAGTGTTGAATATCTGTACATAAAATAATGGTATTTGCAAATACTTTGTATTCCTCCTTTGCAAGTGCTCCCCCTCCCCCTCTCATCTACAGTCAGACAGTGGACCTGTTGATGCAGGAGTCTGGCTGCAGACTGGAGCATCCCTCTGCCACGAAGTTCCGCAACCATGTGGTGGAAGGAGAGTGGGACAAGGTGATGAAACCATTTGAGATGTTTTTATTTTTAATCATCTAACCTTAGAGGTTCACAACACATCTATTCTACTTGTTGACTTATTTTATAAATTTCTCCCAAACGTTTTAAACAGTTTTGCTTATTAAGTTGAAATGTACAGTAGTTAGAAAACAGAAAATAACCTGTGTCTATTTTTTTGGTTTGAATATAGGCTGAAAGTGACCTGAATGAGCTAAAAGCATTGATGCATTCTCCAAGTGCTATTGTGGTAAGCCCAACAGTGCTACAGTTAGTGCTGAGTGATTGGTGCATTTTGAGGTCCATTTCGGTTTTGATTATATATCAAAAATAAAATAAAAAAACACTTTTCAATTCTTGTTCTTCACAGTAAATAAGGCATACTTTTATTACTGCTACCATCTATCAATCTTAGATTATGTATTTTCAGGTAGCGATATCACACAAAGCAACTGCTCTCTATCCCTATTGATTGTGTGTTCTTCTGTCTCTTGATTATGGTCATTGTAGGTAATTACCATGTTTTCTACACCAAACTATGTAGAATATTGGCCTGTTGGAAACTAACTACTACATTCCGCAGTTCAGGATTGATCTGATTTATCTCTAGAGAAATTGCACTCATAGAAAAAAAACGGAATAAAATGGAATTCAAATAATTGAACTGAAATCGGTCAATTAGTTGTTTAAAAAGCCAAAAATAACCAACATTTCGGTTAGTCACTCAGCACTAGCTACAGTAGAATGCGGACAAGACATTGACAACTATTGCTTGTCAGAGTAAAAGAGTAGGATGTGTAGGCTTCATTTTCTTCATAGACAACCATTTTGATATGTTTTAAGATGCATGTGCTTAACTCATAATGCACTCATATTTTCCTCCCCTGTCTGTCTTATTTTCTCCTCTATAGCGGATGAAGTTCCTGCTTCTGCAGCAGAAGTACCTGGAGTGTCTGGAGGATGCCAAGGTCCTGGAGGCGCTGCAGGTCCTGAGAGCTGAGCTCACTCCCCTCAAGTACAACACAGAGCGTATCCACATCCTGAGCGGGTAGCTACCTCTGATCAACAGTCCTAATGCCCTACCACACCCATAAAGAAATGGCCTAGATCACAGAGATATAGCTAAGCCTCTTTTGAAATTGAAACCGCTGTCACTTGTCGTACCTTTTAAAACTAATTTGATCCACGTCCATTGCAATGTGACAACTAACTATTCCATCAGTGAGGAGTGTTTGTGTTGGAATATAGCCAAATCCTCATTCCGTATGGCCGATGGTATGGATTTGTTAAAGACAAATTTTTTGCTCCTCTTTAATTTTAGCTGATTTTGAGTTAGACAGGGAATCCCATTATTCTAGCTGACTGTCTCCGTGGTGCTGGGGGTGAGTCCTGCAGGGCAGCCTAATACCGATGTCATCTATTTCCAAGGTACCTGATGTGCAGCCATGCAGAGGACCTGAGAGCAAAGGCAGAGTGGGAGGGCAAAGGCACTGCCTCCCGCACTAAACTCCTTGACAAGTTACAGAGTGAGTGCCATCTTACACGCACACATACACACACACACGCACATCTCACACACACACACATACCACACACACACACATACCAAAAAAGACACAGTCTGGAACGAGTCAACGTGACAGCCGTGAGTTGGGAAGGAGTGAGCACTTTGGGGCAGAGGTCAGGTCAGATGAAGTGAGGAAGAACGGGTATCACTAAGGTTCTGTCTAGCAACCGCGATGCATTGGCTGTTCAGATGTGTAGGAGGAGACTCAGCGTAGGAGAAGGGTTAAATATCAGTGCTTGTGTGAAAATGTTTGGTTTGAGCTTTATTGACCGTCCGTGAGTTTTAATAGGTTCATTCAGAACCTAACACTCTCCAGATTAGAAACGGAATTGATGGTCTGTAAACACATATTTTGTTCTTCTTCTTTTCCGAGTGACATTTTAAGAATATACTTTCTTTTAAACAATGTATCTCTCTCCCTCTCTCTTTGTTCCCCTCATTCCTATCTTATCACACTGTGCCTCATTCCCTCCCTTCTCCTGTCTGCAGCGTACCTGCCTCCCTCTGTGATGCTGCCTCCGCGCCGGCTGCAGACCCTGCTGAGGCAGGCTGTGGAGCTGCAGAGAGAGCGTTGCCTCTACCACAACACCAAACTGGACAGTGGCCTGGACTCTGTGTCCCTCCTCCTGGACCACGCCTGCAGCCGGTAAGGCTCTGTCTATATTTGTCTGTCCTTTCTGTGTTCATTCCATTAATTGGGCCATCAAAATTGCCTTGCCTTGGACCGTAGCTGTAGCTGTAATGGTCTTAATTCCCAGTAATAGTTTGTTTTGCTTCTATTATGGTTATGTCACAAGATTGTTTGTATAGATTAGAGGTCGACCGATTAATCGGAATGGCCGATTAATTAGGGCCGATTTCAAGTTTTCATAACAATCGGAAATCGGTATTTTTGGGCGCAGATTTCCGATTATAAAAAAATAATAATATTTTTTGTTTTTATACCTTTTATTTAACTAGGCAAGTCAGTTAAGAACGCATTCTTATTTTCAATGACTGCCTAGGAACTGTGGGTTAACTGCCTTGTTCAGGGGCAGAACGACAGATTTTCACCTTGTCAGCTCAGGGGTTCCAATCTTGCAACCGCACAGTTAACTAGTCCAACGCTCTAACCATTGCACTCCACGAGTAGCCTGCCTGTTACGCGAACGCAGTAGAAGCCAAGGTAAATTGCTAGCTAGCATTAAACTTATCTTATAAAAAACAATCAATCATAATCACTAGTTATAACTACTGATCCAGTTTAGCAGGCAGTATTAACCAGGTGAAATTGTGTCATTGCACACAAGAGTCAGGGTATATGGGCTGCCTGGCTCATTGCGAACTAATTTGCCACAATTTTACGTAATTATGACATACATTGAAAGTTGTGCAATGTAACAGGAATATTTAGACTTAGGGATGCCATCCGTTAGATTTAAAAAAAATACAGAACGGTTCCGTATTTCACTGAAATAATAAACGTTTTGTTTTCGAAATGATAGTTTCCGGATTTGATCATATTAATGACCAAAGGCTCGTATTTCTGTGTGTTATTATGTTATAATTAAGTCTGATTTGATAGAGCGGTCTGACTGAGCAGCAGCAGGCCCGTAATCATTCATTCAAACAGCACTTTCGTGCGTTTTGCCAGCAACTCTTCACAAGCACAGCGCTGTTTATGACTTCAAGCCTATCAGCCTAATGGCTGGTGTAACCAATGTGAAATGGCTAGCTAGTTAGCTGGGTGTGCGCTAATACTGTTTCAAACGTCACTCGCTTTTAGATTTGGAGTAGTTATTCCCCTTGCGCTGTAAGGGCCGCGGCTTTTGTGGAGCGATGGGTAACGATGCTTCGAGTGTGGCAATAGTAGTATAGTGCCTTATAGTGCCTATAAGAACATCCAATAGTCAAAGGTATATGAAATACAAATGGTATAGAGAGAAATAGTCCTATAAATACTATATTAACTACAACCTAAAAACTCTTACCTTGGAATATTGAAGTCTCATGTTAAAAGGAACCACCAACTTTCATATGTTCTCATGTTCTGAGCAAGGAACATAAACGTTAGCTTTTTTACATGGCACACATTTTTACATGGCACATATTACTTTCTTCTCCAACACTTTGTTTTTGCATTATTTAAACCAAATTGAACATGTTTCATTATTTAT
Organism: Oncorhynchus mykiss; assembly: GCF_013265735.2. NCBI lineage: Eukaryota > Metazoa > Chordata > Actinopteri > Salmoniformes > Salmonidae > Oncorhynchus > Oncorhynchus mykiss. Next base: position 43,050,867 of record NC_048566.1, on the reverse strand, counting down.
TTGAGGCTAAATTGATTTTATTGATGTTTTATATTAAGTTAAAATAAGTGTTGATTCAGTATTGTTGTAATTGTCCTTATTACAAATAAAAGAAATGTAAAAAAATCGGCCGATTAATCGGTATCGGCTTTTTTTGGTCATCCAATAATCGGTATCGGCGTTGAAAAATCATAATCGGTCAAACTCTAGTATAGATCATATGTATTCACGCGCCATTGACTAATGTTCGTTTTCTGACTGTCACATTTTCTAACTGGATAGGAAATTAAGTGATTCCTTTAAACCAATGCTAAAACCTTAGCGCATTGTCATTATCTGCCCTGGTTTAAAAATATATAAATTAGGTACCCACACTAGCTGGGTAGAACGTTCAGGGTGATACGGTCTATTCCTGGAATTTACAAAACCTTATTCTCTCCTATATGTCCTCTCTCCCTGACGTCTACAGGAAACAGTTCCCTTGCTACACCCAGCAGATCCTCACCGAACACTGCAATGAAGTGTGGTTCTGTAAGTTCTCCAATGACGGCACCAAACTGGCCACGGGATCCAAAGACACCACAGTCATCGTGTGGCATGTCAACACAGTAGGAACCTTTCTCATTACAGATGAACCATTATCATGCTGATAAGTGTATCAGGTTTTAGTAAACAGCATATCAGAGAGGGGGGTTTCAAAGGGGTGGCGGGGGCAGGAAGATGTGAACTTTGGGGGAAATTATTAGCTGAGGTGATAACTGTGCTGCTGATTGACAGGAGAGTCACCAGTTGAAGCTGATGAAGACTCTAGAGGGCCACGCCTACGGTGTCTCATACCTGGCCTGGAGCCCTGATGACACTTACTTGATTGCCTGTGGCCCCGATGACTGCTCAGAGCTGTGGCTGTGGAACGTACAGGTAATGTTGGATTTACTTTTTATCCAGAAAGCTTGCTGTTGGAAAGATCAAAAGTCCTCTACAAAGTTCTATTCGTCAATGATTGTGTTGCGGGTAAATTAGAGATGACTTCCACGTCTTACTCTCACCAGGATGAAAATGGTAGTTGTTATTGTCATGTTATTACTAGGCATTAAAAAAGTTTAAAGGTTTTTAAAAAAGTCCTCCCTGCTCACTCACCCATGTCTCTTGTCATTGGCCAGACGGGTGAGTTGCGGACAAAAATGAGCCAATCACACGAGGACAGTCTGACCAGTGTGGCTTGGAATCCAGACGGCAAACGCTTCGTCACCGGAGGCCAGAGGGGCCAATTCTACCAGTGTGTGAGTGTCTTCCATCAGGGTGTAACTTGTCTGTCTCAGCATAAGGGCAGATTGAGCTATTGTGTGTGTTGGGACTAATCAGTGCATTTAGGTTGATATAACCTTATCCCCAGGATCTGGATGGTAACCTGCTGGACTCGTGGGAAGGAGTAAGGGTTCAATGCCTGTGGTGCCTGGGTGACACTCGGACCGTCCTAGCATCAGACACACACCAGCGTATCCGTGGTTACAACTTTGAGGACCTTACGGACAGAAACATGTGAGTTAGTCCCATTCATTGTCATATCTAATCATTGTTTCTATATGCACAAGGCCCATCCTGTGCTTATGCAAGTTCTGTGTTTGTGCTGCATTTCCAGAGTCCAGGAGGACCATCCAATCATGTCTTTCACAGTTTCAAAGAACGGGAGGTTAGCTCTGCTGAATGTGGCTACTCAGGTGAGTGGTTTGGCTTTTCTTTGGGGGGGGGTTTGGTCAGGTTTATGTCGAGCTGTCTGAGAGTGCACCGGTTAATATTCTGCCTGTCTGTAGGGTGTGCACCTGTGGGACCTACATGACCGGGTGCTGGTGAGGAAGTATCAGGGTGTGACACAGGGCTTCTACACCATCCACTCCTGCTTTGGAGGACACAACGAAGACTTCATCGCCAGTGGGAGTGAGGGTAAGGCCACGTCCTCTTCTAGTCGATGTGTCCAAATTATGCTTTGACATTACTTTCAGTATTCTTTGTAAACCTGTCAGTATAACCACACTTACTCACTCACACATCAGGGCTGTTTATTAGCTCATGCAACAGAAAACGTTTTCAAACAATTTGCAAAGGAAAAAGGCCAGGTAGTCCCTCCCTGTTTGTCTGTTTTCTTCCATTTGTTGCCTAATGAACATGACCCAGGAAAAGGTAGAGGTGAATGTTTAACACTCACATGGTCTGGTTTATACTGTGTGTCCTCCATCTACAGATCACAAAGTGTACATCTGGCACAGGCGCAGTGAGCTGCCCATCGCAGAGTTGACAGGTCATTCACGTACAGTGAACTGTGTGAGCTGGAATCCTGTAGTGCCCGGTCTCCTGGCCAGCGCCTCAGACGACGGCACTGTCCGAATCTGGGGCCCCGCCCCTTTCCTTGATGTCCAGGACGCTGAGGGGCTAAACGGTAAGGATTTATTTGACTGGTCATCATACTTTAACTAGTGGCCTAGAGCCCTCTTTATATCTGCCATATGTTTTTGGGTTCAGTGTATATTATTACCATAGTCTCTACACTGTAATTATGAGACAAGGTGATGTAAAATTCAATTTGAAAGGTTTTTAAGTCTATTGTGTAGGGGTGGACCAAGAAGTTAAAGGTAATATACATGCAAGTGCCTCTTCTATAATTAACTCTACATATGGCATTGTTGGGAGATTTGGAAAGCCAAAATCAATCAACAATATAATTGTACTTTGGGTAAAAATGTGTATCTTTAACATACAATCTGTAGATCCTATAGGATTAGACAGGTTCAGAATTTATGTGAAACGGCACAGTTGAAAAATATATGGCACATGGAAATCATACGAGGGCAGTTTACGGCGATAGGTGGGATGGTCTGAGAGTAGCTGAGGGGTGGGGTTAAGGTGATAGGTGGGATGGTCTGAGAGTAGCTGAGGGGTGGGGTTAAGGTGATAGGTGGGATGGTCTGAGAGTAGCTGAGGGGTGGGGTTAAGGTGATAGGTGGGATGGTCTGAGAGTAGCTGAGGGGTGGGGTTAAGGTGATAGGTGGGATGGTCTGAGAGTAGCTGAGGGGTGGGGTTAAGGTGATAGGTGGGATGGTCTGAGAGTAGCTGAGGGGTGGGGTTAAGGTGATAGGTGGGATGGTCTGAGAGTAGCTGAGGGGTGGGGTTAAGGTGATAGGTGGGATGGTCTGAGAGTAGCTGAGGGGTGGGGTTAAGGTGATAGGTGGGATGGTCTGAGAGTAGCTGAGGGGTGGGGTTAAAAGCTCATGTTCTATAATAGTTATGACTGACAACGTAATGTATAAATAAGTACTATTCTATATAGATGTAATGTATATAAAAATATCAAATTATTTTATTCTTGCTATGTAACTACTGTAAAGAAAATCAAAAGTGGCATCTATGTAAAACGTGTGTAGACTACATGTAACAAGAAAATAAAAGACTGAAAGAACAATGTTTATTTTTGTCATCCGAAGAAGGGGATGTTCAAAAAATAAACAATAAATGAAAATGCTGTTCTGTTTCTCTCTCTCCCTGAAAGAATGTTGTAGCATGGACAGCTGATGGTGACCCTGGAGCAGAAGACACTACTTCTCGAATCCAGGAGAAAAACACTAAACTCTAACGAATGAAGCAGAGAAACTATTGCGTTTTGACAGCTGCTTTCTGAAGGTTTTGCTCTGGGGCTGTGCTCCAGTGGCAGGTGATAGCGTCACACACACGGAGATGTCAGACAAATCACTTAAATTAACTGATTACCAAGCAGGCACCTTGACTGACCTCCCACCTCTTCTTACCTGTGTGGCTCACAGTGTCTGATGTCTGTTGCACCTCCTGTGTTCAGCCAGGCCCCATCCTCTTTCGTCTTGGAGCTAACCCCAGGTCTGCCACCTTTCACCTGCCTCGTCGAGAGTTTATTATTTATTATTGATAGTATTATTTATTGTCATGATTAGTACGTTGATATATAGAGAGAGGGCTGTAGTGGTGGAGAGTGGTATGGGTATATACAGTGCTGTGAACAAGTATTTGCCCCTTTTTAATTCTCTACTTTTGCATATTTTTGATACTAAATGTTATCAGATCTTCAACCAAAACCGAATATTAGATAAAGGGAACCTGAGTGAACAAATACCACAACAATTACATACTTATTTCATAAACAAAGTTATGCAACACCCAATTCCCCTGTGTGAAAAAATAATTGCACCCTTACAGTCAGTAACTGGTTGTGCCATCTTTAGCTACAATGACTCGAACCAAACTCTTCCTGTAGTTGTTGATCAGTCTCTCATGTCGCTGTGGAGAAATTTTGGCCCACTCTTCCATGCAGAACTGCTTTAACTCAGCGACATTGTAGGTTTTCCAGCATGAACTGCATGTTTCAAGTCCTGCCACAACATCTCAATTGGGATTAGGTCTGGACTTTGACTAGGCCATTCCAAAACTTCAAATTTGTTGCTTTTTAGCCATTTTCATGAAGACTTGATTGTGTGTTTTGGATCTTGCTGCATGACCCAGCTGCACTTCAGCTTCAGCTCACGGATGGATAGCCTGACATTCTCCTGTAGAATTCTCTGATACAGAGCATAATTCATGGTTTGTTCTATTAAGGCAAGTCACCCAGGTCCTGAGGCAGCAAAGCATCCCCAAACTATCACACTACCACCATCATACTTAAGGTTTTTATTGTGGCATGCAATGTTTGGTTTTCACCAGGCGTAATGGTACACATGTCATTATAAAAGTTATACTTTTGAATCAATTGTCCATAGAACATTCTTCCAAGAGTCTTAATGGAAGTCCATGTGCATTTTGGCAAACTTGAGTCTTTGTGAATAAGGGTCCCATTATGTCTAACGAAAACCAAACACTGCATTCCACAGTAAGAAACTCATAGCAACGGTCAAGCATGGTGCTGGTAGTGGGATGGTTTGGGGATGCTTTGCTGCCTTAGGAGCTGGACGACTTGCCTTTAATAGAAGGAACCATGAATTCTGCTCTGTATCAGAGAATTCTACAGGAGAATATCAGGCCATCAGTCTGTGAGCTGAAGCGCAGCTGAGGGGTGGTGGTGACCTGTCAACTCTGCGATGGGCTGGGTCATGCAGCAAGACAATGATCCAAAACACCCAATCAAGTCTACATGAAAATGGTTAAAAAGTAACAAATGTTATGTTTTGGAATGGATTAGTCAAAGTCCAGACCTAATCCCAATTGAGATGTTGTGGCAGGACTTGACAAAAGCAGTTCATGCTTGAAAATCCCAAAATATCGCTAAAGCATATCGTTAAAGCAGTTCTGCATGCAAGAGTGGGTGAAAATTCCTCCACAGCGATGTGAGACACTGATCAACAACTAGAGGAAGCATTTGGTTGCAGTCATTGCAGCTAAAGTTGGTACAACCAGTTATGGAGTGTAATGGGGCAATTCGTTTTTCACACAGGGTAATTGGGTGTTGCATAACTTTGTTAATATTTTTTTTTGTAAATTCGGGTTCCCTTTATCTAATACTGGGTTTTGATTGAAGATCTGATAACATTCGGTATCAAAAATATGCCAAAATCAGGAAGGGGGCAAATACTTATCACGGCACTGTATATCTATGTTGTTCTTCCAACAGGAAAGTAATTTTTATTGGTTTATTTATTGCCTCTAATAAACCTCTCAAAGTATATGAGATTGGGGTTTTCACACGCTGAAAATAATGACATATTTTATTTCACCTCAAACTTTTAGCTATTTTTAAATGACAGGACTTACAGGCATTTTAACTGAATCGGATGGATATAAAATCCACAAATCTAAGTGAATCTTGGAGATGCTTGTATGGTTATGATGATTACGTTTGTTTAGTGTTTTTTAACACAGTTAAATACCCTTTTAAATTGGATGTAGCTTTGTTTCCCCAAAGGATGGGATGGTGAGATTGATGTGCATGTTGCTTAGGCCTCACTGCTGCCAGAAGAAACCATTTTGACCACCTGTGGTTCAGCTAAATAGCATTTGATTATATGGTGGTTATGCTCTTACTCTTCAGAGTCCATGCTAGACCTAGTGAAGCACGTGCTGAGGCTAACTTTCTAATGGGAATGTTTAGGAGGTTAAAAACTGAGCAAAAAAAGAAACGTCTCATTGTTAACTGCGTTTATTTTCAGCAAACTTAACATGTGTAAATATATGTATGAACATTACAAGATTCAACAACTGAGACATAAACTGAACAAGTTCCACAGACAGGTGACTAACAAAAATTGAATAATGTGTCCCTGATCAAAGGGGGGGGGGGTCAAAAGTAGCAGTCAGTATCTGGTGTGGCACCAGATTTGCCAGTTCTTGCTGTGAGATGGTACCCCACTCTTCCACCAAGGCACCTGCAAGTTCCCGGACATTTCTGGGGAGAATGGCCCTAGCCCTCACCCTCCGATCCAACAGGTCCCAGACGTGCTCAATGGGATTGAGATCCGGCCTCTTCACTGGCCATGGCAAACACTGACATTCCTGTCTTGCAGGAAATCACGCACAGAACGAGCAGTATGGCATTGACATGCTGGAGGGTCATGTCAGGATGAGCCTGCAGGAAGGGTACCACATGAGGGAGGAGGATGTCTTCCCTGTAACGCACAGAGTTGATTGCCTGCAATGACAACAAGCTCAGTCCGACGATGCTGTGACACACCGCCCCAGACCATGACGGACCCTCCACCTCCAAATCGATCCCACTCCAGAGTACAGGCCTCAGTGTAACGCTCATTCCTTCGACGATAAACGCGAGTCCGACCATCACACCTGGTGAGACAAAACAGCGACTCGTCAGTGAAGAGCACTTTTTGCCAGTCCAGCGACAGTGGGTTTGTGCCCATAGGCGACGTTGTTGCCGGTGATGTCTGGTGAGGACCTGCCTTACAACAGGCCTACAAGCCCTCAGTCCAGTCTCTCTCAGCCTATTGCGGACAGTCTGAGCACTGATAGAGGGATTGTGCATTTCTGGTCTAACTCGGGCAGTTGTTGTTGCCATCCTGTTCCTGTCCCGCAGGTGTGATGTTCGGATGTACCGACCCTGTGCAGGTGTTGTTACACGTGGTCTGCCACTGTGAGGATGATCAGCTGTCTGTCCTGTCTCCCTGTAGTGCTGACTTAGGCGTCTCACAGTACGGACATTGCAATTCATTGCCCTGCCCACATCTGCAGTCCTCATGCCTCCTTGCAGCATGCCTAAGGCACGTTCACGCAGATAAGCTTGGGCATATTTCTTTTGGTGTTTTTCAGAGTCTGTGGAAAGGCCTCTTTAGTGTCCTAAGTTTTCATAACTGTGACCTTAATTGCCTACTGTCTGTAAGCTGTTAGTGTCTTAATGACCGTTCCACAGGTGCATGTTCATTAGTTGTTTATGGTTCATTGAACAAGCATGGGAAACAGTGTTTAAACCCTTTACAATGAAGATGTGTGAAGTTATTTAGATTTTTACGAATGATCTTTGAAAGACCGGGTCCTGAAAAAGGGACGTTTCTTTTTTTGCTGAGTTTAGTTGTGGAGTGGTTAGGTGTTGAAGGAATTGCTTAAACTTGCTGTTTGATCAACGGGGTTAACTGGGTTTTCCTTGACTTTGATCTCGTTTATGTGTCCTCCATTTCCCTCGTCTCTCACTTGTTCCCTTCTCTCCTATCCCTCACATTTTTGGTGTATCCACTTTTTTCTCTAGCTGTGGTGAAATTAGCATTTATTTGCTTTGTTTTTCCTTTTCCTGATTTATGTATTCAATACAGGCTGACATAAAATGTATTTGAAAAAACTTGCTTATCTGTTTATGGCTTTTGTTTTTTTCTCTGTACTATCATTGGCCTCTTCAACCATGTATTTTTCCACGTACAAATTGTTCCTGATGTATAATGAGAGTAAGAGCAGCGTATAGGCTAAGCATTTTTCTGTGACAGATCTCCCCTGCATCAGGCGAGCGCCTGCCCACAGGTCATTATAGCCACCACCAGCTTGTTTTATTACAGAAGACCGATAGATATAAAAAAAATATGTATACACACACCACACACCTCAGTACAGATCAAACAATCACAGATGGTTCAGTTTATGCAAGTTCTTGAGACGTACCTTCTTTCCTTCTCCTTGCTGTAAACGCTTGGCGAGGTGAGAAGCCATTTATTAGGTTTGTTAGCAGCTAGGTTCGGAAGAATCCGTTTTGCATTTAAGTGTTATTACAAAAAGTGATTGTACTGTTACGTAACGTTATGTATGCATATTTTCAATAAAGCATTCAGGGTTTTAAGACCATGAGTGATGGCTTTAATGATTAGCAGCTTACGAAACAGTCACGGAAATTATATTTTCAAAACATGACTTTGGACTACAGTATTAGCCCTACCACAATATAATCTCACAAGAAAAATACACCAATTGTTCTCTTTCAAGTTTATTTAAGAAACCCCACAAATTATTTTCAAAAGCACAAAAAACAAGTAATTTTAGTTTGATTTAATACAATCTGAACACGCACCCTTTCCCCATGGAGAAATACATTTGGCTGGAACATGGTCATTCTCAAACAACATACATAGTGATGTGTAGTAAATGTGCTTCTGTCATACATAGTGAAATGTAATACAACTATAATACAGACATGGGATTTGATTCAAGCTGAAGCACTACACAAATTTAAAGACTTACATATCAGCTCAATTGGAAATTACCTTCAATGAAATTGCTCTTCAGTGCTACGGATTGAATCGAGGTTATATTGCCCATTGATACACAGTCGAGTGATGCAAAATCGGATACAAATCCAATCCAGGTGCATGTATTCCCCTGAGAACACTATTTTATAATACCAATCAAATGTGCACCTTTCAGCAGCAGATCTACAACTTATTGATGTTAAGAGACCAAGAAAATATAGAAATAAATCGCCAAAACACAGGTTAGTATTCTGCAAAGGATATTCAAGGATTTAAGGATTTTCCAGCATGTTGACAAGAGACAAAAATAAATATGACAATCAAATATGGCATTGACATATCAAAGATGATGTTTGGCAGGCTGCAAGAGGATGTGCTAGCTGTTGTTCTTGGCTGAAAATATGTTAGCCAATCGTATGCACCATCTAGCCTGTATGATTGTCATGTTTTCCATCTGCCCAGAGGAGCCGTGCATGGACAGCATTGTTGGACACAGGCTGAACGAAAGCACGCACGCACACAATTCCAGGGCAGTTATGAGAACACAGAAGTACGTAATGGAGGGGAGGGGGGGGGCTGAGCAATGATTAGGTGTCCAAGGGGAGTGTCAGCTGAAGTGTCAGGTGACTTCAGCTGAGCTGAGGACCAGGACATATTGAACACCACATTCTGAATAGTTTGTGATTTGGCCGATTGGATTAAAACGGCCATGGGGATCTCAATCGTTGATCAGTGCCAGGATCATGCTGTGGAGGAGAAAGGAATCGTGTGACAAGTGAAGAAATTACTTTAAAACAAAACTTAAGCTCAGGCTAAACATACGTTATCCTGTACTAAGCAATAAATAAAGGAGCAGTAAGATTAGCTATGTTAGTACTGTAACGTGACAGCGGCTAGCATATAGAATCCCAGACAGCAAGGGCCAGTCTCTTACCTGTACAGGTAGATGAAGAAGCAGAGCAGGTGGAAGCCGAGTTTGATCATGGACTCTTTCATGTGAGACTTTAGTTGTCCCCGGTTGTGGATTTCAGTGGGGTCAAACACCCCCATGTTTCCCATGGGCACCTTCCAAACCCTGTCAGATAAACAATAGGTAGACAACACTCAAGACACTAGAACAACCATAGCATTGTAGGTAACAGCTTGGGTGTGGGCTATATCTCTAAGAGTTGGAGAGTTTGTAAGGGGCTTACATGGGCTAGGGTAGTTATAGTATGACTTGTGGGTGCTGGACTTCCTGCTGAGCAGGAAGCAGTGTGTCAAGTTCAACAACATCACTCCCTCTGTGTAAATCTACCGGTTCCCCAAAAGGAACTGTCATCTCTACAGTGCTATTATTCATATGCACCAATGACCTGAAAGGCTCTGATGGGAACTGCTTGGCAGTGAAATATGCAGATACCACCAGGCACCCTCAGATGACACACTGCATTTCCAAACAGACAGGCTTCATGACTGGTGCAATAACTACCCCAAACTCAACAAAACTGCTTACTGATTTCATGGGGAAGGCAGACTCAGTGAGCCACCTAGTCCTGATTGATAAAGAGATAGTGTTGAGTTGTAGGTACCTGGGAACCATCATGGACAGCACACCCTTTTAATGGCAACATTCAGAACATCAATAAAAAATACCAATAACGACTGTACCTCCTGCGCAGACAGACAACTGAACGTCAACACCTAGATACTCTCTAACTACTACACCTGCCATTTGGAGTGTGCTGACTTTGTTTCCTGGCCTGGTACGGTGGGCAGTCAGTGGCTAATAAGTGTATCCTCAGGCGGACTGTGAACCTGGGGTCCAAGCTCTACGGGCTGCAATGCAGGGGTCTTCAGAGCCACTATGATAAACAGGCCAGGGACAAGGCCAAGAGCATCATAGAGGACCCCACACAATCTTGCCCAATGATTTGAGCTGCTGCCCTCCAGAAGGAGATTAGGGTCTCACTTTTCAGTAAGAATAGGAGCAGGGCCTGCCAACAGTGGGACATAGGAGAGATGCAGGACAGATGTAGGCCCAATACACTGTCGGACAGTAGAATATGAGTGAATTGCATACTAACTTTCCAGTTTTCAGTACCGCATGTAATACAGTTAAAGTAGGAAGTTTACATACACTTAGGTTGGAGTCATTAAAATGTGTTTTTCAACTACTCCACACATTTTTTGTTAACAAACTATAGTTTCGGCAAGTCAGTTACGACATCTACTTTGTGCATGACAAGTAATTTTTCCAACAATTGTTTACAGACAGATTATTTAACTTATAATTCACTGTATCGCAATTCCAGTGGGTCAGAAGTTTACATACACTAAGTTGACTGTGCCTTTAAACAGCTTTGAAAATTCCAGAAAACTATGTAATGGCTTTAGAAGCTTCTGACAGGCTAATTGACATACTTTGAGTCAATTGGAGGTGTACCTGTGGATGTATTTCAAGGCATACCTTAAACTCAGTGCCTCTTTGCTTGACATGCTGGAGGAAACAGGTACAAAAGTATCTATATCCACAGTAAAACGAGTCCTATATCGACATAAACTGAAAGGCCGCTCAGCAAGGAAGAAGCCACTGCTCCAAAACTGCCATAAAAAAGGCAGACTACGGTTTGCAACTGCATATGGGGAAAAAGATTGTACTATTTGGAGAAATGTCCTCTGGTCTGATGAAACAAAAATAGAACTGTTTGGCCATGATGACCATCCTTTGGAGGAAAAAGGGGGAGGCTTTCAAGCCGAAGAACACCATCCCAATCATGAAGCACGGGGGTGGCAGCAGCATATTGTGGGGGTGCTTTGCTGCAGGAGGGACTGGTGCACTTCACAAAATAGATGGCATCATGAGGTAGAAAAAGTATGTGGATATATTGAAGCAACATCTCAAGACATCAGTCAGTCAGTTAAAGCTTGGCTGCAAATGGGTCTTCCAAACGGACAATGACCCCAAGCATACTTCCAAAGTTGTGGAAAAATGGCTTAAGGACAACAAAGTCAAGGTATGGGAGTGGCCATCACAAAGCCCTGACTTTAATCCTATAGAACATTTGTGGGCAGAACTGAAAAAGCATGTGCAAGCAAGGAGGCCTACAAACCTAACTCAGTTACACCAGCTCTGTCAGGAGGAATGGGCCAAAATTCACCCAACTTATTGTGGGAAGTTTGTGGAAGGCTACCAGAAACGCTTGACCCAAGTAAAAAAAAAATTAAAGGCAATGCTACCAAACACTAATTGAGTGTATGTAAACTTCTGACCCACTGGGAATGTGATGAAAGAAATAAAAGCTGAAATAAATCACTCTACTATTATTCTGACATTTCTTAAAATAAAGTGGTGATCCTAACTTGACCTAAGAATTTTTACTGGCATTAAATGTCAGGAATTGTGGAAAAACTGAGTTTAAATGTATTTGCTAAGGTGTATGTAAATTTCTGACTTCAAGTGTTCATATGCTGACGTCGAGAAATGAATTTTAATATTAATGTAAAATAAAGTATATCTTTTTTTTTTGTTTGAATTTTTACCCCTTTTTCTCTCTCCCCAATTTCGTGGTGTCCAATTGTTGTAGTAGCTACTATCTTGTCTCATCGCTGCAACTCCCGTACGGGCTCGGGAGAGACGAAGGCTGAATGTCATGCGTCCTCCGATACACAACCCAACCAGCCGTACTGCTTCTTAACACAGTGCGCATCCAACCCGGAAGCCAGCCGCACCAATGTGTCGGAGGAAACACCGTGCACCTGGCAACCTTGGCTAGCGCGCACTGCGCCCGGCCCCGCCACAGGAGTCACTGGTGCGCGATGAGACAAGGACATCCCTACCGACCAAGCTCTCCCTAACCCGGATGACGCTGGGACGCTGCGTCGCCCCATGGACCTCCCGGTCGCGGCCGGTTACAACAGAGCCTGGGCGCGAACCCAGAGTCTCTGATGGCACAGCTGGCGCTGCAGTACAGCGCCCTTAACCACTGCGCCACCCGGGAGGCCTAAAATAAAAATAAAGTATATCTTATTGTAAGATTCACAACACAGCCACTGATGACAGCTCTGAGCGGAACCTCTCACTCCTCAGACACAAAAGTGTCTTTACTGTCCACATAGGAAAAGAAGATGCCGTTGATCATTCAGTTGTCATCAAAAACAAAAGGTACAACGTACTTACCTGTACATGTTCCAGGCGGCCACAGGCAGGTTGAGTAGGAAGACAAACCAGTGCAGGGAGACAAGCATCAGCACTGTTGCCAGGGCCTGGCCTACCAGCTCTGGTACAACCCACTGCAGATGCACATTATGAAAAGTATATGAGCACAAGCATACAGGACACAATAAATAAAAGACAATGGGCCACAGAGGTATAAGTCAGGAAGCTGAAAGTTACTACCTACATGTAGGGTAAATCCATTTGAATTCAGTAACTTTTTGACTGCACACCTTTTGATTTGAACAAAGCCTTCCATACATAGGCCTATTTAACCATTGGAAAAGTGCTCAGAAAGTGACTTTAGGGACCTGAATTCCAAAACATTCACGAGGTCAAGGTGCTCACAGTTAACCCATTTTGCATGTCGTTTTCCATGTCGTCATCACTGGAAAAGATACAACAGTTGAGATTTATATAATTTAAAACCTTACAAAACAGGGTTGTCAAATTGTTTGACAATTTCTAGATTTATAATTTTATAAATGTCCTTTAACATCAATTATCTAAAAACGCTATTCGCATATGTTGTACCTTAAACCCTATTATACATAGTCTAAGATGTTTGTGTTGTGTCATCGGTTAAGACAACATGCTCTTGAATACAAGGTGGGTGTCATGTTTTGGCTGATACATGTTCAAATATGGGAATAAAATTGAAATGTCAAATCTTGAATGGTACCACAAAGATAGTTGGATGTCCACACATCAGAGAATGTTGACTTGAATGGGAATATCTGTTGTTTTAAATTATACTGTCAATCATCCATAGGAAACCTACTGTCAATAGTGTACCAGCTAAATTACAGTGGTCTGAAGGGTTGGTTCCATTCTATGAATTATATTTCTATGATTGAAATTACACACACACCCCCACCCTCCCCCCCCCATGTATTCAAGGGCATGTGTCTCAACCAAAAACCTCAGATGATGTGAAATAGGATATATGAGAACGAAGAAAAATTATTTTGACACTTTTTTTTGATAATTGATGTTCAAGGTTTCAAAATGACATTCTGTATTCAAAAATATTTTTCAAATAAATAAAATAGTTTGACCACACTGTTTGTAAGCTTTTAAAATGATATCACACTAAACTATCTTTCTAGTGAAGAAGACCTGGATGTCTCATGGTATGGTGGGGTACGAATAATTGGTAAACTCTTGGCACCTATCTCCTGAACCTTTTGGCAATCAGGTCCAAAAAGTCACTTTCAGACCACTTTTTCCATGGACAACCATGTCTGGAAAGTTTTACTTAAATCAAAAGGGATCCTGCCAAAAAGCGATTTGATTTCAAATGGATTTAGGGATGGATTGACATTTATAGAATGGTTACCTGGAGGAAAATGGGGAAGGTCATGCTTTTTTAATTAGTCAAGTGGAGGGTTTAGTATTTTATTAAATATAGTCCAGGGGAGGGTCATGTCATTTGTAATTGATTGAAATGTAAATATTTATTTGTGTTTTAGAAGTAGTTGCTTGTTTAGGCAATAAATCAATATGTGCCCGATCCCGCCCCTCATCTCAGATTCTCCGCTGGGCACTCAATATCAAGTGCGCCTATAGGCTATTTAGTGTGTTCTCAATCAAACGATCCATAGCCTATTGGCTACGAAGTGCATGCTCGAAAAGCACAGAGCAAAGTTATATTTCTAAGATAGCTGCTGGGATGGTGTCCGATTTTCTCCATGTAAACCTTATTTTAAGTATTGTTCACTCCCTTAACCTATACCAACATTAACAAAATATGACGTTCTTTCTCATGTCTGCTCGGCACTCAGGTGCACAGCTTGTACTTATCATGAGTCCTATAGAATACCACAGTACGAGTCATAATACCCATTAAACCTGGCGGCCGAACAGGGAAACGGTTCCAAGAATTTTTCCACCATTCATTTTTCTCATAGGGGATTTTAGAAACACTTCAAATAAATGCTGTTTCTCAAGTTGAGTGACTTCTTGATAACTGTGTAAATCTCTCTAGGACAGGCCTGGGCAATTATTTTCCATGGAGAGCCTCATTAGAATATATTTTAGCCATCGCAGGCCTAAATCATATTACAGGATTATACATCATGTGTATGACTGTTGACAGATATATCTACTGTAAATCACATCCAGATATGCTACTTATTTTACTTTTTTTAAATGCAGATATAAACCACATCCATGCTCTCCTTTTGGTAGTTATTTTCATTATTAAACATGCAATGCACTACTCGGAGGGAAAAGTACACTGTGCATTCAGCACCACGGACAGAACTCTTGTTAACGGGTATGTACAAAAACACAAGAGAGAGAACTCAACAGTACATTTCAACTACTCAATCAGTAAGGAGTGAAGACTCTGATGGGCATTAACTACAGCAGTTCAGTCAGGTTTAGTTTCTGACATCGCTATGTGCAGGATTTCTGAGAGGTGTGAGTCAGTAAGAGATGATCTGTGCCTTGACTTGTTACATTTCATCACTGAAAATGTCTGTTCACATACATAGGTTGACCCAAACAGTACAAACATCTGAGCATGACTCCTAATCTTTGGAAAGTTTTGTTCATCGAGAGATGCATAGAACCTCATCAGGGACATTGTTCTGAATAGTTCTCCAATCACTGCATCAGACTGAAGATCGATAAGCTCAAGTTGCAGGTCAGTGGGAGCGTTATCCACATTGAAGTTGAAAGGAAACCAACAGCATGTTATTTTCCAACATTTGAAATACTCAAAAACGACAAACTGACCGTTCAAAGCACGCAGCAGTGATGTATACTTCTCCCACTGGTCATCTGATAAGGAACAGACTAGTAGTGTCGGAAGGTCATCTGATAGGGAACAGACTAGTAGTGTCGGAAGGTCATCTGATAGGGAACAGACTAGTAGTGTCGGAAGGTGGGTGATATTGTTGGCTTCTACTTGGCAGGTCAGGAAGAGTAACTTACCCTTGAAGGCTTTGACAAGGCTGTACATCGGATGTGCAAAAAGGCCCTTCCTTGTAGTTTGGAATTCAGTTCATTCATGAAGGCCATGATGTCCACAGTGAAGGCCAAAATCAGCCAACCATTCTTTATCTGGCAGTTGATGGAAATCCCCATATTTTCCTTTAATTTGCAAAAACTCAGCAATCTCCGACTTCAGGTCCCACACCCTTTTAAGCACCTTCCCCAAACTGAGCCATCTCACTTTTGTGTGTAAGGGGAAATCTGCATGATCCGACTCTGTCTCTTCCAACAGACAAATTTCCTGTGGTTTAAAGATTTTGCTCTTATGAAGTTTACCACTTTAGTGACTGCATGCACAACATGGCTCATTTTCAGAACACATTTACAGAGCACCTGCTGATTAATAATGCAATGCAGGAAAATAATGTTCTGATCTGGGTTCAGCTCAGCTACTTGATCTTGTATCATTTTCAAAAAGCCAAAGTTTTTTCCTGTGAAGTTTGGGCAACCATCAGTGGTCACACACTTATTAATCTCCTCCAATGAATCTTTCACTGTGGTTGTGCTCTTCACTGACTGCACCGAAGCAAAGTCCTCTGCCATTTCAAAGTCTGGGGTTATGCCTAATAAGAATATCAACAACTGCGCCGTGTCACATGCATCACTGCTCTCATCCAGGGCCAAGGAGAAATAGGTTAAATCCTTTGCCTTGTCTTTCAACTGTTGTTCCATATTCTCTGTGATGTCCTCAACATGCCGTGTCGCTGTTCGTCTTGACAGGGAAACATTTTCAAACAGCTTTCTTGTCGGGGCAAAGTATTGCTGCAGAGTCAATGAAACATTCTTTAATGAATTCGCCCTCAGCGAATGGCTTGCTATGTTTAGCAATTGTGTAGGACAGTACTTAGATAGCACTCGCAATTCCGTCGTTTGCTGAATGCAGTTTTGTGAAAAGTCCTTGCTGCTTTTGCAACTATTTCGATGCACTTGCCCTCTGCTCAGAAGACATATTCCTATATTTCTCAGCATGCTTCGTCTGAAAGTGTCGAGATAAGTTGTCGTCTTTCAAGACAGCGATGCTCTCCTTGCACACAGCTTTCCCTGATACCTCAATAAAGAAATATTTCTAAGTCCACTCTTGCTGGAACACCCTACATTCATTGTCTACTTTCCTTTTCTTTGGAAAAACTCATTTTAGCGCAATTTCTAGCTAGCTACTATTTGTAACGTGTGTGTCAGCCACTGCCTGTCCTCGTGCAGTTGTTACTTATACGTGCCTTCAAAATAAATGTCCCCCAAGCGGTCGGAGTTACATCATTACACAAAGGCGAGTATTCATTATGCGTTTTTTTTTATTTATTCTTTATGTCATCTGAGGTCCGCGGGCCATATTGAATCAGGTCGGCCTTTGCCACTCCTGCTCTAGGATAAAGTTACTTTTATCAATATATTTGCCTGTATCCCCCCCCCCAAAAAAAAAATGAATGGCTAGTTAGCTGCCAATGTGACTATCATAAAGGCTATCATAAAGAACTACAAATGTCATGATGATCTGGACGAGACTGCCGAATCAAGGCAAAATTAACTGGATTAATTATCTAATGTTAGGTCAATGTAGTAATGAATAAATTGGCTGAATTTCTTTTAAATTGACAATTCTGTGAACTGTCTCGTGCAAGTTTCAAATTCACACAGTACCTGTTAGCAAAGGTGTCAGCTTGCGATGGTTTGCAGGTGCTTGCAGGGATTTGTAGTTTTGCATGATGTCTACTATGATCTTAATTAGCATTTTCGAATCAGAGTTAATGGAACAGAATATATTGACAAATCACCTTGTTCGAGATAGAACATGGTTACCAAAACATAACGCCAGGGTAAGCCTACACGAAACACAGCACTTATTTTAAGAATTTCATTTTTCACATAGGGGATTTTTAGATGGGTGGAAAACGTTTGGAACCAATTTCCTGTTTGACCATTAGGTTATGGGTATTATGACACCTCCACTGTGGGGCTCTATGGCATTCCACATCCTTTTTGCAGTGGGAAATGTATTGACCCTACCCAAATGCTCTGTCTAAACGTAAATACGCCTCACTTGCGATTAGGTTTTGGAAATGTTTGGAACTTAATAAAAATGTCAGTTTCTGACAAAACAGCAAGTATAGTCTAGAGAATCATTGTACCATCTAAACCGTTGTGAAATATCTTCCATAACCAAAAATATTGTAATTTCATTTGTTTGAATGAAAATGGTGTACAAAACCTAAAGTAAAGACGCAAAAACGAAACATAAGCACAGAATTCGCACATAAAACATATCTACCTCTTCTTAGACTTGCTTTCAATGAGAATGACAGATCTATAACACACATTTCTATGGGAATTTGACCCAGTGGCCAAAAAGTTACATATTGCTGCTAACTTTCATATCAAAAATACACTTACTGTACAGTTTCTAAAAGTTACACCCTGCTGTGTAAAAAAAAAAAAAAATCCAATGGAGGGAGTTCGATTTAGCTCACCCGGTTGACCCGGTAGGGGGCGTTTATCCTTGTAAAAATGATTGCACTCGTTTTGACCGCAGGCTGCCTCCCGGCTTTGTGGAATGGGTAACAAAGTGGGATATCTCGCTTTATTAGCTGGGTGCTCTGCCGTATATAACTAACTTAAAACGAAATCCAAGAACATTGTCAAACGTCGGCACACCAAAATGTAGCCCGGTGATGCTCGATTTGCGATTCACAAATGTATCTTTTGGAATTTGAAATATGATTTATTGCTAATGTGAAAGTTAAGTCACAAATGTTTCCAAAACCTTATCGCAAACGAGATTGTATGTTTCGAACCGTTAAAACAGTGTCGGGATTATAGTTTACAGTGAGCCAGTTGTGGTCTACACCTTTAACCAAAAGCCGTAAAGGTGGGCTATGCCCCTGGGTTCTCGAGAGCTTGCTAGCTGCGTGTACAAGCAAAACTATATATTTGAAAGGAAATTACCCATGACAACTGTGCTTACTCTGTTTAACTTCGAACAGCAGGCTCGTGCATTGATGTAGTCACATTCTAGATCGGAGAGGGTAATTACCTATTAATGAAGTTAAGGTATGTAAACTGTCTTGGCAGAGATGTATAAGGCTAACGTTTAGCTATACAGTAACAGTTTCTCTATATTCTGAATGTCAGCTAACTCAAGCGAGGAAGCCATTGAATACTTAGGAATGTGTGAGTAACTAGGACTCACGGTCTGTTTAACCACTGAACTTTTGTTAGGAAAAAACAAGCAGCAGACACTGCATCTAAAATATGTCAACACTTCTGTTGACAGCCAGAAGATCGACATTTTAAAGTGCAAAGGACGAACAGGGGCGTTGGCTAACTGGCCCTTGCTTGCTAGTTCGCTAACGTTCGTTTATCAAGACACAGCAGTAGGGATTGGATTGATCCGTTTGATAATGTTAAATCACGGCCACCGTTAACTAGCACTTATCTGCCACAGACATGGACCCACAAAGCACGAGCGCTAAAACGTATGGATTGTAACAAAGAACAGTACTAGAGCTCCAGTACACAACGTATTAGCTAATGTTCAAGAAAAGGATACGAAGTACACCGCCAGAAAAATCAAAGCACAGCAGTCGACCAGCGATAGAATGAACACAGCCGCCTCCATCTTTTTTCTTCCGCATTCACTGCTATTTCCGGTTATTTTAAAATTGGTGTAAAGGGTCAGGTTTTACCTATACTGCCACCTTTCGAACTGTAGTAGATAGTTTGGAAGGGGGTGGAGCACCGCAAGTTTAAGACCATACTTAGTCATTGTTCTCCCTCTTTACGTCTGGTCTTTAACAAGAGATTGGTCACCTTTGTTTGATACTGTTTTCCTTGATTTATTTGGCGTGGGCTACGGCCAAACAGCCTGTGATGAGTTTAGTTAATAAATCGGTAATTCGTAAACGCAATCCTCTGTCTGGACATTTGTTCATTTAGGATCTAGCCAGGTCATTACAATATTTTTACTGACCAGAATATAACATATTTTTCTGACCACCATACGACTAGTTGGTCATAATTGTGACCACTATATTATGCAGCCTACTGGTCATAGTTAAGATCTCATCATAACCTGGTAATGACCACCTGACTACTGCTTATAACCTACACTTTTTTTTCTAAAAGGTTCCGAAAGGGTTATTCAACTGTCCCCATAGGAGAACCCTTTTTGGTTCCACGTAGAACCCTCTGTGGAAAGGGTCCTACATAGAACCCCAAAAGGTTCTACCTGCAACCAAAAAGGGTTCTTCAAAGGGTTATCCTATGGGGACAGCCGAATAAACCTGTTAGAAAAAAAGGTGCCACCTAGAACCTAAGAGTGTACTGTAAAATGTATTGCTGGGGATAAAGTTGGAGATTGAAAACATTGTTCATTACATTTCTATTTGTTTCCATAGTCACCAAATAAAGTTAATCTGCAACATATTCTTACATTTTAAATAGATCAAGCAATGGCAAAAACAAATCTACATCAGAATTTTTCGCACATCTGCATACAGTAATTGTTTCAAAATTCACCCACAGACATTACATGAATAGAAAGACTGGGACACAGAGTATAGAAAGGCCCATTGTCTTATTTGATTAATAATTAATAAGCATGGTTTGATGGGGCAGAGCCTCACAAGGTCTTCTGAGCACAGAAGGCGATCTGGGGCGTAGTGGCTCTATTGACGAGTCGTGTGATGTGTCAGCTCTGCAATGAAGAGAATCAGTGCATTACATCTGTATCAATTTTAGATTTTTAAAGAAAACTAGAAAAGGACATTCTTGAAGAAACTTTGTGGAATCAGCTGCCTATAGGTATTTCCATGGTGCTAGTTGACAAATTTTGTTGCAGTTGTAGCTTAAAGGTGTTCATATACATAGTTTGCATCCTTCTACACCACTGCAGCCAGGGGCATATTTTAGGACTTTACAGCAACAGCAACAGATCAGATTCTGGCTTTTCATGGCACTTACTGTAAGCATAAAAATAGAAGAAATGATAGGCATAATGTGGGCATGCAGGACCTTGTCGTGACTTTACCTTCAGTAATATGATTATTTATTTAATCCACTAACTACGTTGAATTGTTACCCGATTAAATTAATCATGTAACAATTAACTCATTAGGATTTGGGGCACCATGGAATAAATTGTTTAAAGAGTTACCATCTCCCGAATTATACTCTATAAAGTACAGTTGAAGTCGGAAGTTTACATACACTTAGGTTGGAGTCATTAAAACTTGTTTTTCAACCACTCCACACATTTCTTGTTAACAAATTATAATTTTGACAAGTCGGTTAGGACAACTACTTTGTGCAACAATTGTTTACATACAGATTATTTCACTGTATCACAATTCCAGTGGGTCTGAAGTTTACATACACTAAATTGACTGTGCCTTTAAACAGCTTGGAAAATTCCAGAAAATGATGTCATGGCTTTAGAATCTTCTGATAGGCTAATTGACATCATTTGAGTAAATTGGAGGTGTACCTGTGGGTGTATTTCAAGGCCTACCTTCAAACTCAGTGCCTCTTTGCTTGACATCAATGGAAAAGCAAACTAAATCAGCCAAGACCTCAGAAAAAATTGTAGACCTCCACAAGTCTGGTTCATCCTTGGGAGCAATTTCCAAACGCCTGAAGGTACCACTTTCATCTGCACAACAATAGTACGCAAGTATAAACCTCATGGGACCACGCAGCCGTCATACCGCTCAGGAAGGAGACGCATTCTGATGAACGTACTTTGGTGCGAAAAGTGCAAATCAATCTCAGAACAATAGCAAAGGACCTTGTGAAAATAATGGAGGAAACAGACACAAAAGTCTCAAAATCCACAGTAAAACGAGTCCTATATCGACATAACCTGAAAGGCCACTCAGCAAGGAAGAAGCCACTGCTGCAAAATAGCCATAAAAAAGCTAGACTATGGTTTGTAACTGCACATGGGGACAAATAACTTACTTTTTGGAGAAATGTCCTCTGGTCTGATGGAACTAAGATAGAACTGTTTGGCCATAATGACCATCCTTATGTTTGGAGGAAAAAGGGGGAGGCTTGTAAGCAGAAGAACACCGTCCCAACCATGAAGCATGGGGGTGGCAGCAGCATATTGTGGGGTGCTTTGCTGCAGGAGGGACTGGTGCACTTCACAAAATGGGCATCATGGGGAAGAAAAATTACGTGGATATATTGAAGCAACATCTCAAGACATCAGTCAGGAAGTTAAAGCTTGGTCGCAAATGGGTCTTCCAAATGGACAATGACCCCAAGCATACTTCCAAAGTTGTGGCAAAATGGCTTAAGGACAACAAAATCAAGGTATTGGAGTGGCCATCACAAAGCCCTGACCTCAATCCTATAGAACATTTGTGGACAGAACTGAAACATTGTGTGCGAGCAAGGAGGCCTACAAACCTGACTCAGTTACATCAGCTCTGTCAGGAGAAATGGGCCAAAATTCACCCAACCTCTTGTGGGAAGCTTGTGGAAAGCTACCCGATGCATTTGACCCAAGTTAATCAATTTAAAGGCAATGCTACCAAATACTAATTGAGTGTATGTAAACTTCTGACCCACTGGGAATGTGATGAAAGAAATAAAAGCTGAAATAAATCACTCTCTCTACTATAATTCTGACATTTCACATTCTTAAAATAACGTGGTGATCCTAACCTGACCTAAGACAGGGATTTTTTACTAGGATTAAATGTCAGGAATTGTGAAAACCGGGGTTTACTGAGTTTAAATGTACTTGGCTAAGGTGTATGTAAACTTCTGACTTTAACTGTATATATCTATTTCATCGATAAACGGTCAACTTATTAACCATTACCTCTTATCATATTCATCATTCTGAACCTCCTCCTCGTGTTGATTATTCAGGGTTCGGAATTCTGACCACTATGGACGTGAGCTGCAGCTTTTCATCTCTCTGGTCTAAAGGAAGATGAGTTTATTTCTTCACCTCGTGTTGAGGTTCAAAGTTCCAACCATTTCCGACGTGTAGCGATTGCTCCACACACACTTTTCTGGTCTAATGTGAATTTCATTACCAAGACTTGTTATGCACTCTTGCCAAAAGGACTGTTCCTTCCGTCTGACACGCTCTTCTGACCTCACTCAGGGTGTGGCTACTTAATGTGCAAAGGGTATGATTAGAAGTTATCCCTTATAACTCCTAAAATCAAATATCTATCCTAACAAAAATACTTTCAGCATTGTTCATGTCCTATGCACAACGTATTGGATGGAAACTTGACAGATAAAGGGGGTTTCCTTTCCTAGTTACAGAATTTCGTCCATACAGTTTGTTTTTAATGACATCACACAATGAAAAACAATATGACATTAGTTTTCTACATTTCCCCACTGACCATTCCCAAAATTCTTTATGTTAGAATTATTGTTCCATTATCCACTTTTTGGACATTAAGAGTTTTGGGTGGGCAAAAGTCTCTGGAGACAAAGGGACATTCCTTTAGCCAATACTGAAGGGTAGAGAGAGAGTCCTCTCCTGCTTAATTTACGACCGGGTGTGGAGGTATTATCAAAACACCCACACCAGTTCCATCCTCCCCTCTGCGGGTGGGAGAAGGTCTGGTTTTTGTCAGCCATTTCCAAGCTGATCTGACCCATTGTGATCCTCACAAGACAGTCATGACAACACGACAGAACAGTAACGCACAGTAAACTATCTTTAACAGAATCGACAAAAAGTCGTAGCAATGGCATGTTTGCTCCTCTGTCCCTTCATATTGAAGTGGGAATTTAATGAATTAGTCATCAATCTGAAACATTTTAAGAAAGAAGATATCAACGTTAGACAGAAGTTGGACAATGACCATTTTTAACCCATTTTAAATGGTAAAGTTTTGCTTAATCCTATTACATGTTGTGATATTCATTCAACCTTTTAGAAACACACACTCCATAATTCTGAGGACATTGTCCCTGACAGAGGTTCCCCCAATTGAGGACAGCTTGGCAGTCTTAAAAGAAGAAAGCTACTTGTAAAAATGTAAGTATGTGTAAAGAGGCAATAAAGAGACAATAACATATAATCTTGTTCAAAAGTTGTCTGACATATCATTTCAGCAACAAACATAGTTAGAAATGGAGGTTATTGGCAAATCTCTTCCTCTTCTCTGCAACTGCGCACGTATGTGAGTTTGAGTGAGCAAGAGAGAAAAGGAAGAAACTTTACATGACTCACCATGATAAGTGTCTGTTGAATCAGGACACAAGGGTTTTGCACCTGGAAAAAAAGGCGAGATTAAATAGGATTTTATTTGCTTTACAATGGTATTCTATTAGAAGTGGTGCTATATCAATTGGATCAACCTACACTACACTCTTAGTGTTCAAAAGGGGTTCTTCGGGTGTCTCCATAGGTGCACCCTTTGAAGGACCCTTTTTGTTTCCAGGTAGAACCCTTTGGGGTTCCATGTAGACTCCTCTGCGGAAAATGTTCTACATGGAACCAATAGGTTCTATCTGGAACCAAAAAGGGGTTTTCAAAGGGTTATCCTATGGGGACAGCCAATGAACTCTTTTAGGTTTGAGATACCACCTTTTTTTAAATTTGCAAATCAACTCAGCCAAATCTCAGAGTTCTATTTAACCAGGTCAGAAACTCAGTTGCTCTGCAACAACACAGCTGCTGTTAACATTATTAGCTAGCTAGCTTGCTTGTCCAAAGTCCAGCAGCTAACCTCTGTAGCTAGCTAACACCAGTCAGCTAGCTAGCTAACGAAAAGGAAAAGAAAGGGAGTTAGCTATATTTGTTTATGGAAGGTTTGTTACACAAATAACTTCAGCCATTAGCTAGCTAGCTAGAGCCAAACAACAACTGCTGACCTTGACACAGAAGCTAGCTAACATTAGTTTACATCCAAATGCCATAACACTACTAGTAGCTAGCTAATACATAGTCCAAGTTACAGTAAGAGCTACCTAACTTAGCCACATTTCACTGTCAGACAGGACACTAACGTTACTCAAACTGCTGAGAAAACAAATGGCTTGCTAAGGACATTAACAGCGCCTTTGGCTCTGTTGTGCACTGACTGCAGTGTGCAAATGCATGTTTGGTAGCATCAAAAAACTCACCAGTTTAACATCCATAACATTCTTAGCTCTTATTGCAGGACTTTGACTGTGGGGAATCACCTTTCCAATCATTCTATTGTGTGTATTGGCCATTCATACTGCTCTCTGCAGCCTAACCTATGAATTGTGCACCCGTGAAATGGGGTATCCGCCTACTTAGTGACACTCACAGAACACAACTGTGTAGAGTTTACCACAAATATTGAGGTCTTAGCTCTTATTGTGCTGAAAAACACCAATTAGTATAACAAAGAGAAACAAAAAATCATAGCAGAGTGTGTCCACAACATAAACACATGAAGAGTAAGAAATAGGTACTCACATTTCTGAAGGACGCATACGGGCCTTGGCAAAAACAAAGAATGCTACCTAAAAGAAATCCCAGGAGATGACTGGAACTTATAACTGAAATGGAAAATTCTCTGTGTCTGTGACACCCTCTGATTGGTGCGACGCAGACCCAGTGGTGAGCGTGGTGAAACTGAGAAGACATTGTCTGTCCTTTTGAGTTTTGAAGCAGAATCTTTACCTCATAAAGTCATTTTAGGATATGTCAGTTATCCAGTCAGTCCAAATAACTTGTGTCGGAACCACTAAGGTGTTTCAGATGCCAAGCTAATGGTCATGTTGCAGCAGTGTGTAGGAGGGAGATTAGGAGATGTGAGAAGTGTGCAGGAGGGCATGGGACGAACAAATTTGTAGTATCCGTGGAAAAAACTGTGTCAATTGTGGGGGTGCCCATGTTGCTGGGGATCAGAAGTGCCCGGTGTGAGAGAAAGGTTGAGGTTGCCAGGGTCAGAGTAGAACAGAAGGTGTTGTATACTGAGGCAGTGAAGAGAGTTGAGGATGATTGGTCAAGGGTGAGTAGTAGGCCTAGGCCAATACAGAGTGATACAAATGTGTTTGTCAGTAAGTTTGGCTTCTTAGCGTTCATTGCCATGGTTATCACCTGCAGAGAAGTACTTGGGTGTACAAGGTTTTACTGCAGAAGAGTTCAGGGTGTGTTGAACGACCGAGTCCCTTTCTCCTAGTCCGTTGGCCTGGTGTAGGATCAGTTAGGGACAAAGTACTGGAATGGGGTGGTGATTTAGATTTGTATTAAATAGTGGTGTGTATACAGTACCATTCAAAAGTGTGGACACACCTACTCATTCAAGGGCTTTTCTTTATTTGTACTGTTTTCTACATTGTAGACATCAAAACTACAAAATTACACAAAGGGAATCATGTGGTAACCAAAAAAGTGTTAAACATGTGTCACGCTCTGACCGTAGATTTGTATGTTTCTATTTTTTAGTTTGGTCAGGGTGTGATGTGGGTGGGTATTCTATGTTTGTATGTCTATGTGTTTGGCCTGGTATCAGAGGCAGCTGTCAATCGTTGTCTCTGATTGAGAACCATAGTAGCCTGTTCCCACCTGGTGTTTGTGGGTAGTTGTTTTCTGTCTTTGTGTGTCTGCACCAGACAGAACTGTTTTGGTTGTTCTCGTTGTTGTTTTGTTAATCAGTGTTCAGTTCCATTAATAAAAGGATGAACACGTACCACGCTGCACCTTGGTCCTCACCTTCTTCCACCAACAGCTGTTACAACATGTTATATTTTAGATTCTTCAAAGTAGCAACCCTTTGTCTTGATGACAGCTTTCCACACGCTTGGCATTCTCTCAACCAGCTTCATGAGGTAGTCACCTGGATTGCTTTTCCAACAGTCTTGAAGGAGTTTCCACATATACTGGGCACTTGTTGGCTGCTTTTCCTTCACTCTGCGGTCCAACTTATCCCAAAACATCTCAATTGCGTTGAGGTCGTGTGATTGTAGAGGCCAGGTCATCTGATGCAGCACTCTATCACTCTACTTGGTCAAATAGCCCTTACCCAGCCTGGAGGTGTGCTTTGGATTGAAAAACAAATGAAAGTCCCACTAAGTGCAAAACAGATGGCATGGCGTATTGCTGCAGAATGCTGTGGTAGCCATGCTGGTTAAGTGTGCCTTGAATTTTAAATAAAGCAAAGCACTCCCACACCATCACACCTCCTCCTCCATGCTTCACAGTGGGAATCACACATGCAGAGATCATCCGTTCACCAACTCTGCATCTCACAAAGACATTGCGGTTGGAACCAAAAATGTCAAATTTGGACTCATCAGACCAAAGGACAGATTTCCACTTGTCTAATGTCCATTGCGAGTGTTTCTTGGCCCAAGCAAGTTTCTTCTTATTATTGGTGTCCTTTAGTAGTGATTTCTTTCAGCAATTTGACCACGAAGGCCTGATTCACACAGTCTCCTCTGAAGAGTTGATGTTGAGATGTGTCTGTTTCTTGAACTCTGAAGCATTTATTTGGGCTGCATTCTGAGGTGCAGTTAATTGCCGATTTCTGAGGCTGGTAACTCGAATGAACTTATCCTCTGCAGCAGAGGTAACTCTGGATCATCCTTTCCTGTGGCAGTCCACATGAGAGCAAGTTTAATCACAGCGCTTGCTGGTTTTAGCGACTGCATTTGAAAAACTTTCAAAGTTCTTGAAATTTTCCAGATTGACTGACCTTCATGCCTTAACGTCTTACGGCTGAAATTCCGTTAACGGGATCGATATGACAACAGCCAGTGAAAGTGCAGGGCGCCAAATTCAAACAACAGAAATCTCATAATTAGAATTCCTCAAACATACAAGTATTATACACCATTTTAAAGATAAACTTGTTGTTAATCCCACCAATTTCCAAGTCCAATTTCAAAAAGGCTTCACGACAAAAGCATACCATGCAATTATGTTAGGTCAGCACCTAGTCACAGAAAAATACAGCCATTTTTCAAGCCAAAGAGAGGAGTCACAAAAAGCAGAAATAGAGATAAAATTAATCACTAACCTCTGATGATCTTCATCAGATGACACTCATAGGACTTCATGTTACACAATACATGTATGTTTTGTTCAATGAAGTTCATATTTATATCCAAAAATCTCAGTTTACGTTGGCGCGTTATGTTCAGTAATGTTTTGCTTCCAAAACATCTGGTGATTTTGCAGAGAGCCACATCAATTTACAGAAATACTCATCATAAATGTTGATGAAAATACAAGTGTTATACATGGAATTATATATATATATACTTCTCCTTAATGCAACCGCTGTGTCAGATTTCAAAAAAGCTTTACGGGAAAAAGCACACCATGCAATAATCTGAGTACAGCGCTCAGAGACCAAAACAAGCCATACAGATACCCGCCATGTGGTGGAGTCAACATAAGTCAGAAATAGCATTATAAATATTAACTTACCTTTGATTATCTTCATCAGAATGCACTCCCAGGAATCCCAGTTCCACAATAAATGTTTGTTTTGTTCGATAAAGTCCATAATTTATGTCCAAATACCTCCTTTTTGTTTACGCGTTTAGTTCACAAATCCAAATTCACGAGGCGAAGGCCAGACGAAAAGTCCATCACAGTTCGTAGAAACATGTCAAATGATGTATAGAATCAATCTTTAGGATGTTTTTAACATACATCTTCAATAATGTTTCAACCGGAGAATTCCTTTGTCTTTAGAAAGGAAATGGAACGCAGCTAACTCTCACGGGCGCACGCCTGACTGAGCTCATGGCATTCTGCCAGACCTCTTAGTCAATCAGCTCTTATTCTCTCCCCCTTCACAGTAGAAGCCTGAAACAAGGTTCTAAAGACTGTTGACATCTAGTGGAAGCCTTAGGAAGAGCAATATGACCCCATAGACACTGTATATTGGATAGGCAAAGACTTGAATACCTACAAACCTCAGATTTCCCACTTCCTGGTTGGATTTTTTCTCAGATTTTTACCTGCCATATGAGTTATGTTATACTCACAGACATCATTCAAACAATTTTAGAAACTTCAAAGTGTTTTCCATCCAAATCTACTAATAATATGCATATCTTAGCTTCTGGGCCTGAGTAGCAGGCAGTTTACTCTGGGCACCTTATTCATCCAAGCAACTCAATACTGCCCCCAGCCATAAGAAGTTAAAGTAATGGTGGACTTTCATTTCTCTTTGCTTATTTGAGCTGTTCTTGCCATAATATGGACTTGGTCTTTTACTATAGAGGCTGTCTTCTGTATACCAACCCTACCTTGTCACAACACAACTGATTGGCTCAAACGCATGAATAAAGAAAGAAATTCCATAACTTAACTTTTAACAAGGCACACCTGTTAATTGAAATGCATTCCAGGTGACTACCTCATGAAGCTGGTTGACTGGTACTGTGCGTGTAGGGTTAGTTGGTAGTGCAGTATTTTCCTTTCCTGCCTTTCTTTTTCATTGTTTAATCACAACACTACCGCACAGTAGGTGGCGGTATGCACAATCAAAATGTGCGAACGCCATGATAGCAAAGAAGAAGAAGTACACATAAGGCTTGCATTTAGTCCAAAAAGTGTATTCCTATGCTGTTTTTTTGCACATTACTTTAGTGCCTTGTTGCATACATATGCATATTTTTTCATTTATTTTCACTCTGTTAAGTCAGTATTGTGGAGTCACTATAATGTTGTTTACCAGTTCTCAGTTTTCTCCCATCACAGCCATTGAAGTCAACAATAAAACCACCAATGGTCTCATGGTGAAGCTGTTTCCTTCCTGTCCTGCAGCTCAGATCAGAAGGACGACTGCATCTTTGATGTGTCTGGGTGGTTTAATACATCATCCACAGCATAATTATTAACGTCACCATGCATAAAGATATGTTCAATGTCTAATTTGTTATTCTTACCCATCAACAAATCAGTGTCCTTCTTTATGAGGCTTTCGAAAAGCTCCTTTGTCTTTGTAGTTGAATTTTTGCTTGAAATTCAATACTTGACTGAGGGAACTTACAGATGTTGTATGTTTGGGGGACAGAGGAAGGGGTAGTTATTAAAACATCATGCCAACCCTTATTATTTCATACAGAGTGAGTCTATATAACGTCTCTGATTTGTTAAGCCAAATATTACTTCTGAACTCATTTAGGCTTGCCTAAAGAAATGGGGGAATACTAATGAAATTACTATATTTGAGTTATTTAATTTGTAGAATTTTCTTTTCACTTTGACATTATCGAGTATTTTGTGTATATCAATGACAAAAAATGCAATTAAATCTATTTCAATCCCACTTTGTAACTCACATTTTTGTTTTTTTGTTCAAGGGGGTGAAGACTTTCTATAAGCACTGTATGTACACTGAGGGAGAAAAATATTTGATCCCCTGCTGATTTTGTATGTTTGCCCCCTGACAAAGAAATGATCAGTCTATAATTTGAATGGTAGGTTTATTTGAACAGTGAGAGAAAGAATAACAACAAAAAAGTCCAGAAAAACGCATGTTAAAAATGTTATAAATTGATTTGCATTTTAATGAGGGAAATAGCATTGTACGATATCTTCAGTTTCTTGGCAATTTCTCGCATGGAATATTCTTCATTTCGCAGAACAAGACTAAACTGACAAGTTTAAGAAGGAAGTTATTTGTTTCTGGCCATTTTGAGACTGTTATCGAACCCACAAATGCTGATGCTCTAGATACTCAACTAATCTAAAGAAGGCCAGTTTTATTGCTTCTTTAATCAGGACCACAGTTTTCAGCTGTGCTAACATAATTGCAAAAGGGTTTTCTAATGATCAATTAGCCTTTTAAAATTATAAACTTGGATTAGCTAACACAACGTGCCATTGGAACACAGGAGTGATGGTTGCTGATAATGGGCCTCTGTACACCTATGTAGATATTGTAACGTTCTTCATCGGGCGAAAGAGAGGAGGACCAAAATGCAGCGTGATGATTATCCATTTTAATAGAATACTTGATCAACAAAAAAAAAAACTATAAACAGACAAAATGAACGAAGACGAAACAGTCCCGTAACGTGAACACTGGAAACAGGAACAATCACCCACAACCCACAATACAAAACAGGCTACCTAAATATGGTTCCCAATCAGAGACAACGACTAACACCTGCCTCTGATTGAGAACCATATCAGGCCAAACACAGAAACAGACAAACTAGACATCCAACATAGCATGCCCACTCAGATCACACCCTGACCAAACAAAACATAGAAACATACAAAGCAAACTATGGTCAGGGCGTGACCAACGCTCTTTTGCTGGGATGAATGCAGGAGCAGATTTCAGAAGCAGGACAAGACACCCTTTTTTTGACTGATGACTGACATAAGGGCATGTATGTGATAGGCCTATATGATTATGATGGTCATAATGCCTCTTGACAGTGTCATAAAGTGTATTTTCTTAGTCCAACTAAAGTGACATAGGATGGTCATAAAGCTTCTTGACAGTATCATAAAGTGCATTTTCTTAGTCCAAGTGAAGTGGCACAGGATGGTCATAATGCAGGTGTAAACATATGGGTCATGACAGTGTTATGACCATAATATGACAGGTTATGACAAGTTATGTTAGCTGTTATGACATATTATGACAGGGTTATGACTGTCATAACATGACATGAAGCTGGGTGTCAAGGAAAGTGTTACTTTACAATAGGCTAATTAGTATGAAAGAATTATGTTGTCATGCATGTGTTGTGCAGTTGAACATTCTGTCATTCTTTCCAAAGGAAAACCTATTTGTTATTTTTCAGATGTTGGGGTGCTGCTTTGTAGTGTTGCTATACAAGAGCAAAAAAGGTGTTGGCTCAGAATGTTTGCAAACCAATGTCAAATTAGTCCCTGAAACATCAAAATGTCTAGTCATTCTCTGGTGACTGGTCTGAATTTGACTGGAGCCTATCTGATCTACTATTATTGTGTAAATGTCATTACATGCCATAGTTTGGGTCTTGGGACCACAAATTATTTAACGTTCTAGATTATTGAAAATAATCTGCCAGATCATTTGTTTGGCCTCTATCTATGTCAGTACATTTGGTTACGTTTTTGTGTCAAAGGGTCATTTTGTGAGAGGGAAGCCCGAACTGAAAGGAACCCCAGGCTCCATTTTCCTTTGACCTTAGTGTTCAGTGATTGCAGATCTGTAAAACCCAGAAGGGTGTAAGCAATAATGCGTATGCTCCCCGAATGTTGTTATATTACCATATTGCTTGCACCTATCCTGTTTGTATAGATCTGCAAACCCCAAGAGGTTAGGACCTTGGAGGTGGCGAAAAATAGTTTTCGGACGGGTCCACAGAGACACAGCTCGCACTGGAGTATGCAGTGTCCTGGCATTACATCGCCGCATACATCATTCATCAGAGGCACATAGGGTGTTTCGCGCGGCAGGCATGGCGGCGCCCTTTGCGCATTTCGGTGATGAGTGGCACGATTTTAAGGAATTTGAGCCGGTTTCAGAGCAGGGGATTCGGATGGACCGAGTAAACTTGGTTGTCGAGCAGGTGACAGACGTTCTGAAGGTCCTTCCCGAGCTCAACAACAGCTTTTCGGACGAAATGGGCAGCTTAAAGTCCATGGAAGATCTGGTGAACAATTTAGACGAGAAATTGACAATGTGTTTCCGAAATTTCAACACCAAAGCTGAGAACATTGCCCCTGTAAACATTATCGCCGAGGACACAACACTGAGGAACGACGAGTGAGTAAGCTAAGTGACTCGTGGCCAAAGTTAGTTCGTCCCTTGCAACATACTATCACATTTCAATGTCTCGCTCTGCATAATTGCGTTCCACTCATACATGCTGTCACGCGTATTGATAGTTGATGCAAGCTGCCAACATTCAACATTGTATTAGATAGGCGTATATCATATTTACACCTATTCGAGAATATTGCTATAGGCTTACAGTAAGGCTACATAAATTTCACTAGAAGTTTACGTTTATAAGTATGTTTTTCATGCATTATTGTTGCTATGCTCACTGCCAGTTATGCTGATGACTTGTCAATAAGCAACGTTATCAGTGGTCATGTGACTTCTCCGTCAAACTAGATTTTAGAACTCACATAATCTCTGTTGAAAACATGTCCGTGCATGGTGTCCCAAATATGCCTAACAAAGACATCCCACTAAACTCTAGATTAGAATGTTGACCTAAATACCCTTCCCTGGAGTTCAGAATAGGACAATTCACATTTATCCCCTCCTAAAAGATGAAAGATTTGGATAATGCCTTGGGTAGAGATAGTTGATCCCACTGATCTGTCTGTGGTTAATAAATAGTTAGCCTAATACCATGCTGTTTATAAATGATATATTAGTTATTAATGTCTCACCTTTTCACTATTCATAATACTGTCTTAAAGCAGTGCGGCTGTAGCATTATCAACAGCCCAACCATATCGCACAGCTGCAGGATTAGTCCTCATTTTACTGCTTTCAATGTATGTTTTTGATCGAAAATGTACAGTATCATCTGGGTAAATCTTTTGTAAGATGTTTGTGACCTTGTGGCATCTGTCACTTGGTAACCAATATTTGGCTACATGCACAGTGCAGTGTCATTATCCCAAATATAACCACTGTTGACCATTATTAGAAGTTAGCTATCACTTCTTTACATGGGCTTTGGACCTAGAGACGGTGGTGTTCACTTTTATGTGTCTCTCATCTCATTTCCCACACAGGATCTGGAATGCTCTTGCAGATAATTATGGTAATGTCATGGCAGTAGACTGGAAACAGTCTAGAACCCGCACCCTCCAGCTCCCCAGTCTAAACCTCGAAAACAAACCAGTGGTGAGTCAAGTTCTTGCTTCATAGAGGGCTCTCTCTTTGCCCCTTTCCTTCCATCCCCACTCTCTCTTTCTCCCTATATCTCTACCACTCTCCCTCTCCCTGCCCCTACCTTCCTGTCCAATCTGTTTATAGCTCCAATCTAAAATTCAGATTTCATTGTGCCAGGATTTAGTTTTGATTAAATCCCCTCCCCTGAACTGTCAGAGGGTGGATGATGCAACACTGGAGCTGTCCGACGATGAGGAGCTGAGGGAACAGATGGACATGCACACCATCATCGTCTCCTGCCTCAATGACGAACCCCTCTTCACCGCAGAACAGGTAAGGCTACCCACCAATTTACCAACCTACCAACCCACAGCTCTGCCTGGAATAGACCAAGATTGACCTGCACTTTATCAAAGATAGAATACAGTGGAGCAGAGCTGGGTATGGGGCTTGTACCTGTTGCTTGAATGTGCTTCACATAGACAGATGACAGGTGGACTGAGCCGGTGTTTGTGTGTTAACCAGAGTTGGAGTCTATTCTATTGACATTTCCAGTCAATTCAGGAATAAAATGTCATTCCAAGAAATGGAATAGCACTACATAGAGAAATTATATGTCCAATGCAACAGACAGGAATATAAATGGAATTGATCCCAAATTTGTGGTGTTACCGTGTGTATTTTAGGTTATTGAGGAGATAGAGGAGATGATGCAGGACTCTCCTGACCTGGAGGCAGAGCAGAACCACCCCTCTCAGTCAGACCTCTCCATGCTCTCTTTAGACATCCAGCGTTCCAGAACATACCACAGCTATGAAGAGCGTGAGTATATCTCTGTCAGTTAGGTGTGTGTGTGCATGTGTGTGTGTGTGTGCAAATGGTGTGAGGGAGGGTTAGAGGGAGGTTGAAAGTGTGTTTGCATTCTTATGCTACATTTCTGTCTGTGTGTGGTTGTGTGTGTGTGTGTGTGTGTGTGTGTGTGTGCAGGCGAGAGGACCCTGTGTTTATCAGAGCTGAATGAACGGCTAGAGGAGGTGGAGACGGCCATCAGACGTTACAGTGAGGAGCTGATTCAACACCTGGCCCTCAGGGACGAACTGGACTTTGAAAAAGAGGTGAAGAACAGCTTCATCTCTATCCTGATAGATGTGCAGAACAGACAAAAGGAACACAAGGAACTACTGAAGAAAAAGAAAAAACTTAAGAGTGGTGCCGGGGCCCCGCAGGGCCGACCAGAGAGAACACAAGCACTAGGATCAGTGAGTGACACCATCCATGCTGTGCGTGCACACACACACACAAACACACACACAATGCCTGCTGATCCACTGTTTCATGGCATTGCTTACATTCAGAGTGGACAGTTTTAGTAACCTTTTAAAATGTATTCAAACCTTATACAACTTATTTATTGCTTGTGCAGATGTCCCCCTTATTACTATCTTGATACCTTATTACTTTGCTCTTTTTACAAACTAATTTACTGGTTTATTGTTTTGGCATTTTTGACCTTTTAAACCTTGCGTATGGTTCCTTCTCTCTTCACCTGCTTGTTTCCTGTTTGTGTGCCTCTTACTTCCCATTTCTCTGCATCACTTCCTTCCTCTCCAGCGCTTCAGCATGGAGGGCCTCTCCTCTGCCATTCAAAATGGCTTCTGGCAAACTTTTGGGAGTGGTGGCATTGAAAGACAGGTGCCTATATTTCTCTCTTTCTCTCTGTCTGTTGCCCTCTTCATTGGTGCTGTGTGTGTTTTTGTTGGTCAACTAGATGGTAATTGTACATGAAGTACAATTGATGGGACTTGCTTTAACTATTTAAAAGTATTTTTGTGTTAGTGGTAGAAGTTTAACACGTTTTACTTTACTATTTAAAGCAAAGCAGTTGCATATAGTCAAATTTTATTGTAGTAAAATAATTACTTTGATAAACTACTATATCAACTGTATTAATTTGGATTGTAGGGAAGTTAGATCACAAAAATGTCTCAGCTACAGTTGTTGCTTTGAAAACTTAACCTGTTGAGTGTAGGGGGCAGTATTTGGATGTTTGGATGAAAAGCATACCCAAATGAAACAGAATCTTGAATATGCATATAATTATCAGATTAGGATAGAAAACACTCTAAAGTTTCCAAAACTGTCAAAATATTGTCTGTGAGTATAACAGAACTGATATTGCAGGCGAAAACCTGAGGAAAATCCAACAAGGAAGTGCTGTTTTTCCTGAAAGCTCTCTGTTCCATTGCCTGCCTTCATTCCATTTAAAGGGATATCAACCAGATTCATTTTCCTATTGCTTCCCCATGGTGTGAACAGTCTTTAGACATAGTTTCAGGCTTTTATTTTGAAGAATTAGCAAGAAAGATCACATCGCGTCATTGTATTGCTGGGTGCCAGCAGCGTTTTGCATGCCCAACAGCTTGGAGCAGACATTTTCTCTCTTTCTCCTATTGAAGAAGCTACAGTCCCGGTTGAAATATTATCGATTGTAAAAACAACCTGAGGATTGATTATAAAAAACGTTTGACATGTTTCTACGAACTTTATGGATACTATTTGTGTAAGGATTGTTGTCGGGAGAAGGAGAAGAGGACCAAAGTGCAGCGTGGTACGTATTCATAATACTTTTAATGAAGATGAATACCAGAACAAAAACAACAAACCGACAAACGAACAGTTCTGTAAGGTGCAACAAAAACACTAAACAGAAAATAACTACCCACAAACACAGGTGGGAACAGGCTACCTAAGTATGGTTCTCAATCCGAGACAACGATTGACAGCTGCCTCTTATTGGGAACCATACCAGGCCAAACACATAGAAATACAACACACAGAACAAAACAAAGACTGAAAAACATTGAATGCCCACCCCAACTCACACCCTGACCAAACCAAAATAGAGGCCTAAAAAAGGAACTAAGGTCAGGACGTGACAATTTGGAAGTGACCACTCGAGCCTGGTAGTGACTGCTCAAGCTTGTGGATTTCTGAACATAACGCGCCAACCAAATGGAGGTATTTTGGATATAAAAATTATCTTTATGGAACAAAAGGAACATTTATTGTGTAACTGGGAGTCTCGTGAGTGCAAACATCCAAAGATCATCAAAGGTAAGCGATTCATTTTATTGCTTTTCTGACTTTTGTGACCAATCTACTTGGCGGCTAGCTGTTTGTAATGTTTTGTCTACCGAGAGAGATGTCCTTATATAAACGCTTGGTATGCTTTCACCGAAAAGCTTTTTTGAAATCAGACAACAAGCTAAGCTGTGTTTTGCTATATTGCACTTGTGATTTCATGAAAATTGAAAAAAAAATAGTCATTTAATTTGAATTTGGCGCTCTGCAATTCAGCGGATATTGACAAATGATCCCGGTAACGGGATGCGTGCATCAGGAAGTTAAAGAAGAAACACATAGAACAAAGCATTATTTTGTTAGAAGATGGGAATAAAAAGCCGGATCATGTGGGCAACACTCTTAGGAAAGCAAAGAAACTCTGAATCAATCATGCTGTGGGTTTCAGATAAATAGATGCACAATTTACATTCGAAGTTTGATTTTAGGTGAATGATGATGTAATGATTAGAAAGTTGTACGCTATTATTTTGGGAGAGAAATATCTAGTGGTGACAACTCTTTAAAAGTATTTGTGGCGCAGTGGTTAAGGGCAACGCACAATTGGCCTAGCGTCTTCCGGTAGGAAAATATCCTTGTCTCATTGGGCACCAGCGACTCCTGTGGCGGGCCGGGCGCAGTGCGCGCTAACCAAGGTTGCCTGGTGCACTGTGATTCCTCCGACACATTGGTGCGGCTGGCTTCCGGGTTGGATGCGCACTGTGTTAAGAAGCAGTGCGGCTTGGTCGGGTTGTGTATCGGAGGACGCATGACTTTCAACCTTCATCTCTCCCGAGCCCGTACGGGGGTTGTAGCGATGAGACAAGATAGTAGCTACTAAAAAAACAATTGGATACCACGAAATTGGGGAGAAAATGGGGTAAAATCCACACACACACAAAAAATAAAAAAGGTTTTGTGTGGTAGTTGAAGAACTACAGTGCCTTCAGAACGTATTCACACCCCTTGACTTTTTCCATATTTTGTTGTGTTACAGCCTGAATTTTAAATGGATTAAATTGAGATTTCGTGTCACTGGCCCACAATACTAGTTACTCCACAATACTAACCTAAATGACAGAGATTAAATATTCCAAAACATGCATCCTGTTTGCAATAAGGCACTAAATTATGTGCAAAAAATGTGGCAAAGAAATGAACTTCATGTCTTCAATACACAGTGTTGTGGGGCAAATCCAACACAACTGCATCATGTTATGGGTATGCTTGTCATCAGCAAGGACTAGGGAGTGTTTTAGAATAAAAAATAAATGTAACAGAGCTAAGCACAGGCAAAATCCTACAGGAAAACGTGGTTCAGTCTGCTTTCCTACAGACACTGGGAGACAAATTCACCTTTCAGCAGGACAATAACCTAAAACACAAGGCCAAGTCTACACTGGAGATGCTTACCATGATGACATTGAATGTTACAGTTTTGACTTAAATCGTCTTGAAAACCTATGGCAAGACTTAAAAATGGCTGTCTAGTAATGTTCAACAACCAACTTGAGAGAGCTTGAAGAATTTTTAAATAATAATGTGCAAATATTGTACAATCCAGGTGTGCAAAGCTCTTAGAGACTTACCCAGATAGACTCACAGCTGTAATTGTTGCCAGAGGGGATTCTAACATGTATTGACACAGGGGTGTTATTACTTATTTATGTAAATTAGATATTTCTGTATTTATTTTATTTTTTTAATTTACTAACATTTTCAAAAACATGTTTTCACTTTGTTGTTATGGGTTATTGTGTGTAGATGGGTGAGAAAAATAAATATTTAATCCATTTTGAATTCAGGCTGTGACACAACATAATGTGGAATAAGTCAAGGGGTATGAATACTTTCTGAAAGCAGTGTATTAAGGCTGACCCCAGTTAGTCGATTGTTTGGTCGATAGGCTGTTGGTCGACCGAGATTTATTTAGTCGAGCAGTGGAAAATATACACTACATGACCAAAAGTATGTGGATACCTGCTCGTCGAACATCTCAATTCAAAAATCATGGGCATTAATATGGAGTTGGTCCCCACCTTTGCTGCTATAATAGCCTCCACACTTCTGGGAAGGCGTTCCACTAGGGCTGGGCGATATGGCCTAAAACTCATATCTCGATTTTCTCAAACTTATGGGAGATTCGCAATATATATCTCAATTTAAAAAAAAATGTTTTCTCTAAATAAGCTTTGTTGTACAATTTAAAGGTAAAATACACCGTATTGTAATCAGTCAGCAATAATCTAATGAATTCAGAGCTTGTGAAATTATATCTAGGCATATATGCCTTCAACAACCATAAGACCCACTAATAATTTAATTATTTTATCACAATAGTTGTACCTTCTTTTTTTGTAATAATCACTGATATGGCTTTCCGGTCTGTCTATAAAAATGCTATTTTTGTTTAAACCAGAACTATGGATAATGCACATCAACTAGTAGTGTATCAGGCATTATAGAAAATGAACACCGGTCTCATAAACAATCTCTCAAGCACAAGCCCACGTGCTAGTAAGTAGCCAGCTAATATTTATATTTCAAGTTTAGCCAAATTGGATCTAGGTATAATTTCACAAGCTCTGAATTCAGCTGACAAGGCAAAACAGTTGAATTGTTACGAACACAACCTTCTGTTCGTCTCCAACTATTTCAACAAAGTAGCCTTCCTTCTCAGAATGAGAACGAGTTGTCAATTCCTTATGTAATTGTTTTATTCTTATTGCACATTTATAAAACAGACTAAACAGCTAGTATATCTATCTTTATTTGACAAAAATGCTGCTAGCGATACGTAGTAACGTAATGTGCGTGCTACAAACTGAGCATTCATTTTCCAGAATGAATGTTCATTGGTACATCCGTTTTAGTAGTGTCTGCTCTGCTTGAAATTTGAGGAGTTAAAACATAAACAGGGTATGGTTCGAAAGGTTACCTTCTCCTCTATTACAGTGAAATAATGTCTCCATGTGTTTCAATGTCCATGTGACCGATTCTGTTGGACCTAACCTCAAATGCAAATAGCAAGTTGAAACCGTTTGTCAGAGAGGAAGAGGTGATCGCTCATGTTTTTTTTTGTGAGTTGTAGGGGGGGGGGGGGGGGGGGGGGTTCTTGGGAGAAAGAGGCGAAATGAGAGGTTTCACTCTCGCTAAAATCTGTCCAAAATAAGGCCAATGCGTTTCTATGCGCTTATTTTGAACCTAAGCTTGTTGCCTGCCTTCCCTCCTTTCGAACAACTATACCTGTTGTTAGGGCGGAGACATGAGCATCTTGTCATTATATACAGATCTCTGGTGTAATGGGAAGGTGCACAGCACAGAAGGAGCGAACGAGACGAGACCAAAAAGACAACATGAGAACAAGCCGACATAAGTGCTCATGAAAACGAAAAATACAAAAACCTTGATTCTGCGATACAGGCATTTGGAATATCGCGCAAAAACATTAATTCGATATATAGCCTAGCCCCTATTTTCCACTAGATGTTGGACCATTGCTGCAGGGACTTGCTTCCATTCAGCCACAAGAGCATTAGTGAGGTCGGGCACAGATGTTGGGGGATTAGGCCAGGCTCGCAGTCTGCATTCCAATTCATCCCAAAGGTGTTCGATGGGGTTGAGGTCAGGGCTCTGTGCAGGCCAGTCAAGTTATTCCAAACCAATTTCGACCGACCATTTCTGTATGGACCTCGGTTTGTGCTTGGCATTGTCATGCGGAAACAGGAAAGGGCAATGCCCAAACTGTTGCCACAAAGTTGGAAGCAAAGAATCATCTTAAATATGCTGTAGCGTTAAGATTTCCCTTCACTGGAACTAAGGGGCCATGAAAAACAGCCCCAGACCATTATTCCTCCTCCACTGAACTTTACAGTTGGCACTATGCATTCAGGCAGGTAGCGTTCTCCTGGCATCAGTCAAACCCAGATTCGTCTGTCGAACTGCCAGATGGTGAAGCATGATTCATCACTCCAGAGAACGCAATTCCACTGACAGCGAACTTTACACCATTCCAGCCGACGCTTGGCATTGCGCATGGGGATCTTAAGCTTGTGTGTGGCTGCTCGGCCATGGAAACCCATTCATGAAGCTCCCAACGAACAGTTCTGGTGCTGACGTTGCTACCAGAGGCAGTTTGGAACTCGGCAGTGAGTTTTGCAACCAAAGACAGAGGATTTTTTATGCGCTACACACTTCAGCACTTGGTTGAGTCGTTGTTTGCGACTGAGCCGTTGTTGCTCCAGACGATTTTTACGCGCTATGTGCTTGAGCACTTGTGTGGCCTACCACTTCGCGGCTGAGCCATTGTTGCTCCTAGATGTTTCCACTTCACAATAAAAGCACTTACAGTTGACCGGGGCACCTCTAGCAGGGCAGAAATTTGACGAACTTACTTGTTGGAAAGGTGGCATCCTATAACGGTGCCACGTTGAAAGTCACTGAGCTCTTCATTCTACTGCCAATGTTTGTCTATGGAGATTGAATGGTGGTGTGCTTGATTTTTTACACCTGTCAGCAACGGGTGTGGCTGAAATAGCTAAATCCACTAATTTTAAGTGGTGTCCGCATACTTTTGGCCATGTAGAGTATATAAACAAATTATGGCACACAAGAAACCTGTCTGTCTAATCTATTGCGGAGACCGCGGGGATGGCACACCAGTATCACCGGAGGTACATTTACTCTTAACTCCCAGAATTTCTAATCTACAATGTTTGTTTGGCCTTGGTAATTTCTGTTAATGCACTCAATATATTATTATTTTTATTACAGTTTTACCGTTGTCATTGTAGGAGTGGACACGTTGTTTGCAGAGCGCACAACTTAGGCTGTGAGAAAAAAGTTATGGTTTATTTCATT
The DNA here is from genome assembly GCF_013265735.2 of Oncorhynchus mykiss. Classification (NCBI taxonomy): domain Eukaryota; kingdom Metazoa; phylum Chordata; class Actinopteri; order Salmoniformes; family Salmonidae; genus Oncorhynchus; species Oncorhynchus mykiss. The sequence continues at coordinate 43,009,258 of NC_048566.1, read as the reverse complement.
CCATTTGAGTTCCATCTTTTGTTTTGAGCACTCCTGTCAATCTTGAGTAAGGGACACACAACTGATTACGCATATAGAAGTAGGACTAGTCTACTTGGTCTGCGAGCAAATGTAGGTCTATAATTGTGCCCATTTGAGGATCTAATACTATTTATGATTGTCTTAACTCACCATCACTGTGGAATTTCTGAAAGTAATTTTTTCTTCACATCAAGCAGCGAGTAGACAACGTCTGTTTTTACATCCATTGAAAATTACAGTTGTTCCTCAACACAGCCTATTTGAAACATCTTTCCAGCTCGCTCCCTTTCGATTACCGCTCAGCATGAAAGGGGAAGAAATGTCATGCTCTGATCCGGTGGAAGCGTCATAAAATAGATCTACCTGATTACTTCTTATCCCTTGTGCAAAATAGCCTGCAGCTGTGTCGGTCTGTCTAGAGTTCACTGTAGCTGGAAACTCTGAGGACCCAGAATATTTTATACAATGTTGCAAGTTTGCTAGCAGGAGCTTCAGGCCAGACCAAGTTAATATAATAGCTGACACAATGCAAGTTCCTTGCAGACAGGTCATGCATAGCCAATGTGATTTAGATTATATTTATTTTGATCATTTTCTACCTGCAGGTTGCAGTGTTTTTATTTGTTGTCTTTATGTAGGCTATTTTTACATATTGGCAATGAAAATAAAAGTTACTTTTAGATTTGTATCATTTTCATTTAGATCTAATTTAGATTTACCACATAACATTAATTTTGAGATATGATGACTTTATAAATTACATTAAATTAAAGTTCCATGTAAATGTGCATATAAAAATCATAACTGGCATGTAAGATCAGTAGAAATGGTACGATAACTTGGCACTCCAAATGGAAAAGGTTGCCGACCACTGGTGTAGCCCATTACCGGCAAAGTCAGGAGCTTAACAGCAGAGACAGAATCTGAGAAAGCCAGCAACAACGGGAGGAGGAAGGTCAGGAACAGGTGTTTTTCTTCTGGGTAGGCTACATTGATCTCTGGCTCTCTCTTTAGTAATTAAAAATAAATACATTTTATTTCATCTTTATTTAACCAGGTAGGCAAATTGAGAACAGGTTCTCATTTACAATTGCGACCTGGCCAAGATAAAGCAAAGCAGTTTGACACATACAACGACACAGAGTTACACATGGAGTAAAACAAACATACAGTCAGTAATACAGTAGAAACAAGTCTATATACGATGTGAGCAAATGAAGTGAGCTAAGGGAGGTAAAGGCAAAAAAAAGGCCGTGGTGGCAAAGTAAATACAATATAGCAAGTAAAACACTGGAATGGTAGATTTGCAGTGGAAGAATGTGCAAAGTAGAAATAAAAATAATGGGGTGCAAAGGAGCAAAATAAATACAGTAGGGAAAGAGGTAGTTGTTTGGGCTAAATTATAGGTGGGCTATGTACAGGTGCAGTAATCTGTGAGCTGCTCTGACAGTTGGTGCTTAAAGCTAGTGAGGGAGATAAGTGTTTCCAGTTTCAGAGATTTTTGTAGCTCGTTCCAGTCATTGGCAGCAGAGAACTGGAAAGAGAGGCGGCCAAAGAAAGAATTGGTTTTGGGGGTGACTAGAGAGATATACCTGCTGGAGCGCGTGCTACGGGTGGGTGATGCTATGGTGACCAGCGAGCTGCGATAAGGGGGGACTTTACCTAGCAGGGTCTTGTAGATGACATGGAGCCAGTGGGTTTGGCGATGAGTATGAAGCGAGGGCCAGCCAACGAGAGCGTACAGGTCGCAATGGTGGGTAGTATATGGGGCTTTGGTGACAAAACGGATGGCACTGTGATAGACTGCATCCAATTTGTTGAGTAGGGTATTGGAGGTTATTTTGTAAATGACATCGCCGAAGTCGAGGATTGGTAGGATGGTCAGTTTTACAAGGGTATGTTTGGCAGCATGATTGAAGGATGCTTTGTTGCGAAATAGGAGGCCAATTCTAGAGATAACTTTGGATTGGAGATGTTTGATGTGGGTCTGGAAGGAGAGTTTACAGTCTAACCAGACACCTACAGTGGGCAAAAAAGTATTTAGTCAGCCACCAATTGTGCAAGTTCATTGTAGGTACACTTCAACTATGACAGACAAAATGAGAAAAAAATCCAGAAAATCACATTGTAGGAGTTTTTATGAATTTATTTGCAAATTATGGTGAAGTAGATTGCAACACCATTTGGCAGTTCTATCTTGTCTGAAAATGTTGTAGTTTGGGATGAACATTTCTGAATTTTTGGTAGTCTTCCTAAGCCAGGATTCAGACACAGCTAGAACATCCGGGTTGACAGAGTGCGCCAAATCAGTGAATATAACAAACTTAGGGAGGAGGCTTCTAATATTAACATGCATGAAACCAAGGCTATTCTGGTTACAGGGTAATCGCCTTGTGCCCTTATCCCCTTTGTGCATGTGCATAACTATAGATAAATCCCACAGGAGAGTTTGAGTGATGAAAGTTGAATAGAGGGTCTCAAAATCTCTGAGCAAGAAACACTTGGATGAACATAAAGAAATTAATGTTAGGCTCTTTTCTGGTAATTGTGCTGTTATTATATGCCAGATGTTAAGACTACGAACCGCCATTGACTTGTCATTTCAATAGGCATAGGCTTCAAACTAAATTCAGGGTTTTTGATTCTAATTCAATTTTACCACAGTTTGCTCAGATAAAGGCAGGTAGCCTATAGCCCCGTATAGGCCTTACATCTAATTTCAGATAGTCTACAGTATTCTAGACAAGATGTAGGCAAGATGTAAACTTGCTTCATTCAAATGAAGACTAATTTATTCAACATGAATAGCAAGGCAATTTTGCTAATATAAGTTCTTCTTTCCCCAATAGTCTGCTGGAATAGGCTACAGAGAATGGAGTCATAATTTCAATCACTAAATTAAATATGAATTATATATATATACAGTGCCTTGCGAAAGTATTCGGCCCCCTTGAACTTTGCGACCTTTTGCCACATTTCAGGCTTCAAACATAAAGATATAAAACTGTATTTATTTGTGAAGAATCAACAACAAGTGGGACACAATCATGAAGTGGAACGACATTTATTGGATATTTTAAACTTTTTTAACAAATCAAAAACTGAAAAATTGGGCGTGCAAAATTATTCAGCCCCTTTACTTTCAGTGCAGCAAACTCTCTCCAGAAGTTCAGTGAGGATCTCTGAATGATCCAATGTTGACCTAAATGACTAATGATGATAAATACAATCCACCTATGTGTAATCAAGTGTCCGTATAAATGCACCTGCACTGTGATTGTCTCAGAAGTCCGTTAAAAGCGCAGAGAGCATCATGAAGAACAAGGAACACACCAGGCAGGTCCAATATACTGTTGTGAAGAAGTTTAAAGCCGGATTTGGATACAAAAAGATTTCCCAAGCTTTAAACATCCCAAGAAGCACTGTGCAAGCGATAATATTGAAATGGAAGGAGTATCAGACCACTGCAAATCTACCAAGACCTGGCCGTCCCTCTAAACTTTCTGCTCATACAAGGAGAAGACTGATCAGAGATGCAGCCAAGAGGCCCATGATCACTCTGGATGAACTGCAGAGATCTACAGCTGAGGTGGGAGACTCTGTCCATAGGACAACAATCAGTCGTATATTGCACAAATCTGGCCTTTATGGAAGAGTGGCAAGAAGAAAGCCATTTCTTAAAGATATCCATAAAAAGTGTTGTTTAAAGTTTGCCACAAGCCACCTGGGAGACACACCAAACATGTGGCAGAAGGTGCTCTGGTCAGATGAAACCAAAATTGAACTTTTTGGCAACAATGCAAAACGTTATGTTTGGCGTAAAAGCAACACAGCTCATCACCCTGAACACACCATCCCCACTGTCAAACATGGTGGAGGCAGCATCATGGTTTGGGCCTGCTTTTCTTCAGCAGGGACAGGGAAGATGGTTAAAATTGATGGGAAGATGGATGGAGCCAAATACAGGACCATTCTGGAAGAAAACCTGATGGAGTCTGCAAAAGACCTGAGACTGGGACGGAGATTTGTCTTCCAACAAGACAATGATCCAAAACATAAAGCAAAATCTACAATGGAATGGTTCAAAAATAAACATATCCAGGTGTTAGAATGGCCAAGTCAAAGTCCAGACCTGAATCCAATCGAGAATCTGTGGAAAGAACTGAAAACTGCTGTTCACAAATGCTCTCCATCCAACCTCACTGAGCTCGAGCTGTTTTGCAAGGAGCAATGGGAAAAAATGTCAGTCTCTCGATGTGCAAAACTGATAGAGACATACCCCAAGCGACTTACAGCTGTAATCGCAGCAAAAGGTGGCGCTACAAAGTATTAACTTAAGGGGGCTGAATAATTTTGCACGCCCAATTTTTCAGTTTTTGATTTGTTAAAAAAGTTTGAAATATCCAATAAATGTCGTTCCACTTCATGATTGTGTCCCACTTGTTGTTGATTCTTCACAAAAAAATACAGTTTTCTATCTTTATGTTTGAAGCCTGAAATGTGGCAAAAGGTCGCAAAGTTCAAGGGGGCCGAATACTTTCGCAAGGCACTGTATATATATATATATATATATATATATATATATATATATATATATATATATATATATATATATATATATATATGAACTTAATATGCTTGTCAACAACAGCCAGTTTATTTTTCTGAATGTGTGTCACCTGTAGCCTAATATGACTACTGTTCATAATAACACAAGGCTACAACAACAAAGTTATAAACTATTTATTAAATTGGTTCGCCAGCCCCAGATAGGCTACACAGGTTGCACAAATTGATTTGCAAGGAGTCCAGTGATATCGTCATTTCAACATATCTATTGTATAAAATGGTAGCCTGCAATGGCATATATATTACTAGCTTTACTTGATGGCCAAAAGATGCAAATGTATAATTCTCCACATTTAGCCTAAAGTCAGTTTCATTGAGGACTTTTCCCCATAAAAATAACCAGATGAGGAAGTTCCATAGCTTCCATTTAAAATGTCCACTCGGGCGGCCCCCCGATACCCAGAAACTGAGCATGCATAAAGCACTTAAGCAGTCAACTTTAGAATGCCGTTTAAACCAAGCGGATTTATGTAATGCGTTCTAGTGCGCCCCAAAAGTCATTTTCCAGTGCCTGGTCTCCATTATTTTTTGATGTGCATCAGTTCTAGAGTATGAACATATTTTATGGAAAAAGGTGGCTCCACAATGACAATCTAAATAGCCTACCAACAACTGGTAAAAAGTTGTCACAACGTACACGCGTGCTGCTCTTGTTCCTCTCGCTCACCTGACTCAGCCAATAACTAGTGCTCTCTCAACACACACACCACTCCTGATCTTTCAATCACTCAGCAACAGCATGACTCACTGCCTACAGTCAGGAGCAGGTCACAGTGAAATATATATGTTTTAAATTGCTGCGGTGCAATTTAGAAATAGCCCAAAAAACAAAAACCCGCAACGAGTACATTTTCACCCGTGACATCGTTTTCCAAGTAGCCCAATTTTGGCCAGGAAACCACGAACATGGCAACACTGAGGAGAACTGTTTGAATGATGTCTTTGAGTATAACAGAACTTATTTGGCAGGCGAAACTCCGAGGACAAACCATCCAGGATTTGTTTTTAGGTCACTCTCTTTTCAATGGGGTTTCATTGGGAATCTAGAATTCTAAGGCAGTTGCTTGCAGTTCCTATTGCTTCCACTGGATGTCAACAGTCTTTAGAAATTGGTAGATGTTTTTCCTTTGTGTAATGATGAAATAGGGCTGTCCAGAACAAGGGTCGAGTGAAGTGTACAGTTTGATAGACCTGAAAAGCACGCTCCACTTTGTTTTCCTCCGGTATTGAACGCAGTTTATCCCGTCTTAAATTTTATTGATTATTTACGTTAAAAAATACCTAAAGTTGTGTTAGGAAAGTTGTTTGAAATGTTTGGACAAAGATTACAGGTAATTTATGAGATATTTTGTAGTGATGTTGGAACCAGTGTTTTTCTGGATCAAATGCGCCAAATAAATTGACATTTTGGATATATATCGATGGAATTAATCAAACAAAATGACCATTTGTGATGTTTATGGAACATATTGGAGTGCCAACAGAAGAAGCTCGTCAAAGGTAAGGCATGAGTTATATCTTTATTTCTAAGTTCCGTGTCGTGCCTGGCGGGTTGAATTATGATTGACTTTGTTTGATGGGGTGCTGTCCTCAGATAATAGCATGGTTTGCTTTCGCCATAAAGGCTTTTTGAAATCTGACACGTTGGCTGGATTAACAACAAGTGTAGCTTTAATTTGGTGCATTGCATGTGTGATTTCATGAAAGTTTCATATTTCTATATATTTAATTTGAATTTGGTGCTCTGCCATTTCATCGGATGTTGTCAAATCGATCCCACTAAAGGGATTTCATCCATAAGAAGTTCATGCTAACAAACATTTATGCTTTGAAACTAATAAATAAATACCGCACTCTGACCCAGAAAAGTTATTTGCTAGATTCATGATAGTGTTTTTAGACAAAGCAAGGAAAGTGAACTTCCAAACGTGTTTCAGTTTTAATGGAATATGCAGCTGTTGTTGGTAAGTAATGAACCTGCTAGCTTCTGACATGACTAACAGCATCTATAAAGAGAGCAGTTGATTGGTTACTAAAACAGCTCTATCGATTGATTGGTAGAAGCTATTCTTAATCCGTTACCAGATTTGAATAGCAGAGAAGTAGACGAAGATGTCATACCCATAACTTTTTGCCTAAATTTCAGTTGTGTATAAAAAGTTTCAGAAAATGTTGTTGATGCTGTTACTAAAATAGCTATTACTTTGTATCAGAATAAAATATTTTTGTTTTGCATTCAGATTTGAAAAGCAGAGAAGTAGATGAAGATTTCATATGCTCTAACATTTTGTAATAGTTGTTGACTAACTGCTTAAATTAGATGATTTGTGTAAAAAGTTGCATTGTTTCATTGACAGTGAATGGAATGTTGGAATTGATGATGTCACAAGGGGGCCTTTAGAATATTGAGGAAATTGCCATGAAAGTGGATGGAGGACAAAAAGGTCAAAAAAAATGTACAACTTAAAAAGTATAAAATGTAATTTTAAAAAAGTATTAAATATATATATATTTTTTAAAGTTGTATGTAAGCACACTGGTTCTGACCAGTATGTGCTAAATAATAATAATCAAATGTCAGAAGTATGACGAATATTTAAAGTCTGGACTTTTGCTTCGCAAGTCCCACCTAAAAATGCTGATTCATCCAGCGTCACATTTCCATAAACTGAACATGAATTACTCGCTGTCTCACCTCTCTGCTGTATTTAAGGAGTCTTAACAAACATCACCAATTGCCTTTCTACATGGGAGCAGCAATTGAACAATTGTTTTTAGCATGTACAGTGCCGAGTGAAAGTCTTCACACCCCTTGCACAGTTTTCATATTTTTCTGCCTTAAAATTACATGTAAAAAGGGATTAAATTAGATTTTTTCCCCCCTGACCAATCTACACAACCTACTACACAATTTCATTGTAAAGGAAAATTATAGAAAATGATCTTAATTAAATAGAACAAAAAACAAAGATGCCTTGATTGCATATGTCTTCACACACCATAGTTAATACTTGGTGGGAGAACTTTAGGCAGCCATTACAGCTGTGAGAAGAACATTTGTGTAAAGTTGGTAGGATCTCATTCAAAATGATTCACATCTGTAATGCCTGCCGATGGTGGTTCCACCAAGTATTAACTCTGGGGTGTGAAGACATGTGCAATCAAGACTTGTTTTTTTAATTTGTATTCATTTGGAAAATGTTCTATAATTCTTCTTTCACTTTGAAAATGTGGGATAGGTTGTGTAGATCAGTAGGAAAACAATATAATGTGTAATTGAATTTTAAGGCAGAAAAATGTGAAAAGTGTACAAGGGGTGTTTACACTTTCACTAGGCACTGTACTTATTCTCTCTCTTTTTCTCTATTGTTTCTACCCCATGGTCTCTCTTAGTATCTGACCACAGTCATCCCATATGAGAAGAAAGGAGGCCCTCCATCGGTGGAAGATCTTCAGATCCTTACCCAAAGTAAGTGGCACCTGTAAGGTGCAGAGCATTTATCCCCCACCCATCACACGACTCTTAAATAAATAAAAACATTTGTGCTACTTGAAGTACAGGGTACAGTTGTTTATCTAGTGTTATAGATGGTTGACATACCCTGGTCAAATACATTCCTGGAATAAATACATTTTTCTGATTGGTTTGTGTTTCTGTTGCAGTCCTGCAAGCTATGAGAGACGACAGTGACAAGGTGCCCAGCCTTCTGACAGACTACATTCTCAAAGGTGAATACACTCAGCCTCTCTCTATGTACATTTTAATATTAGTAGGCTATATTACATGTGTTGTTGGCATACTGTTGTCTCTGCATTTTTGTATAGTTGTTGTCTCTCAATTTTTGTAGAATTCAAGAACATAACGTTTATTGATAACTCATGATTTTCACATTAGGCTATTTTAAACTAGGCTGTTCTACTATTTAAGTTGTTGTGCCTTTTATTTTGTGTGTGTGGTACAGGGCAATTTACAGTTGAGTGATCTCCTTTTTCCTTCATTCATTTCTTTAAAAAAAAATCTCTCCATTCTCAATTTTCTGTTCAATGTCTCGCTGCATTGTACTTGCTAGCTCTGGTGTGAGAGCCATGGACAGAGAGGTTTGTGGCACACATTCAGACACTGTACTGTGTGGTGTAGTTCACTCATTGCGTGAGAGCACCCCTAGTGGCCACTGAGCTTTAGTGTAATGTATCCGTACCCTGCCGTTGTGTCCTGTCACTGCCCTGCCCCACCCCTCACTGTCACACTGCTGCTGTTTAGGGTATGGTAGACCCCATTGCTGCTCCTGTTGGTGTCACAAAGTTATCCCTGACCCACGACCTTGCTTTGCCTAACCCTTCACATCTTCAAGTCATCCTAAATGGACCTTACGGGTTCTACTAAAACGCTCCCTGGGAATCACTACTTTTACAACCATCGGAACCGGTTTCTCCCTCTGGGCTCACTGAATACTAAATGGCTGTATTGGCATATTGTGTATTGTTGTCGTATCTGTTTCAAGTGTGTTTGGATTCCTTGAGACTGTTTTCCTGATCAAACCTAGATACAGGTACTTGGTTATTTTATTTCTCCTGTTTTACTATTTTATTCCTTTTTCTCCACCCAAGCCTGTTCTATTTCTTACTTTATATTTTCCCGTAGTAGCCTAACTGGCATTCACACCTAGTCTCAGCCATACTCATTAATATGTGTTTTTTTCCCACAGTGCTTTGCCCAAAATAGACTGGAAGGACAATAACTGACATTTTGGAAACGAGGTGAGGGATCTGGTTTCAATGTCAACAAGCAAAATGAAGAGGACTTGCTCAGTGTATAAAAAAATAAAAACATAAGAACACTTAATTTATTCTTAATGATGCAATGGTATTTTACCAGTTGCTCCTTTTTGTGTAATACCCATATATGTTTTATAGCTCATTCAGTTTTATTTCCTCCGTGTTGAGCATGGTGATTTCACAAACCTTGTGTATTTGACTACTTCAAGTATTTAAAAAAAAATAGTTTTTACTTTATGTACAGTGTAAAATTCAGTTCTCAAAGTCATAAGAAAGATACTCATACATTCTAGTGTAGCGTCTACTGTATGTGGCTGATTTCAAACAGCCTTTTTGGACGAAAGGGAGCCTTACATTTTTGGCCCTGAAGTATGATCGAAGCTGCTCATATCCAAAGGTTTGTGTCTTAATTGGATTAACCTAATCTGAAGGTCTCAGAAACGACTGAGCTGCACTCCACAGCACTTGTAATATCAGGGATATGAAACATTTTAGATTAGTTTTTAAAGTGCTTAAATACATTTCAGTAATAAAACAAACCTTGAACTAAATACTAACATTTTTCTACACAACTCAGTCCACCATTTGGCCTCCCTAAAAGCACTGCACATGTATTTTGTAGTCATAGCTAAATACTGTAGTAGTACCATTGTTGTCATACTTAGAAGGAATTGCAAAGGTAATGTGAACGGAACTGTAATTAATTACAGAGCACTGATGTGACTACTAGCTATGCATTTGAGTAAATAATGGCTCACTGAAGCCCTGAATCAGAGGCACCATGCAGCCCAGACCTGGCCAGCCTGTGAAGGCTGTGCACACAAGCTGGGCATTATTATATTTCTATACACAATAAATTAAGATGCCTTTGCCTTTGCCAGAATTTTTTGTACATTGACTTATTTTTAACAAAATGTTATTATACTAAGCTACTTATCTGCTAAACTATTAATTTACTTTGTAAATATTTTATTTCAAATAAATGTATAAAGTCAATGAAAAACCCAATTTAATCTGGTTTTGTTTCATTACTGAGTCAACTCCCTTTTTTTTAATCCTTGCTCATACAGCATACTCCAGCTACTCGTCAATGACAATGATATGGACCAACATAGAAAACTTATTTTAGTTATGCAAACTCAACCTTGCTTTTAGCCAATACCCCCGGCCAGTACTTTTAATATTGTAACAGGGATCCATGCTCTTTCAATGCCACTGTAGTCTAATCCTCATTGGAACATGGGAAATCATAAAGCTAGTGTTATATTGAACACGAAACATTGACAGTTAACACATTTTTCAAACTCCAACTAGGAGAAAAACATTGGAAAGAGGAACAACAAATGGTTTGTGCAAATGTGAGAGATATGGCTCCTTTGGTAACAGTGTCTTTCACCTCAGCAGTAGGCGTCTTGATACTTGAGGATAAGAGTAACTCACACGTGCATATAATACACGTGAAATACAAAAACACACTCCAAAACACACTGTTGTTTCATTATCAGCTGGCCATGTGTCAGCCATGTCCAGCTAGCTGAGAGGAACCAGATGAAATAAATAAATGTAAGGGTATTTTGGCAGCTAGGCCAAGCTTGTAGGTACCTACTGGTGGGAACATGATTGCAGGATGAGTGGGATGATATATGCCAAATTAGGCCACGTGACAACCAAACCAACACATGGCACCCCATGAAGAACTTAATGATACCACAAGAATATCACTATTGTTTGGAATGAGAATGAAACACAAAGATCTAGAGATAGAGATGTCTAGAGATAATATCATATTATTCATATTTCACATTCATATTATATCGAAATGGAGTTACATTTCAAGATAGGAAACTGATATTGATATCTAAGATGATAAAATTTTCATCATGGTAAACTGAGATAAACTCATTCACTATTGCTAAATGGAGCATATGAATGGAGACATGTCATGACAGAATATCTCATGTTTAATAGAGGCCTCATCTGCAAAAAACATGAAGAGTTTCATACCAAAATTATATATGATTTGCCATATATATGTCGGTAAATTAACTTTTATTGTTTAATGAAATTAAAAGAGGTGTGTTTTTCACTATCTAATCATGGCATGGTGTGGTTCAATGACAGAATGACAGTTTAAAATCTATCACTTGAGGATTTCATTTCAGAGAGACAAATACTCATGAGAAATAACTCAACTCAGAGAAATAAGTAGTACTGCTCATTTTTACATAGTCAAATGTAATAAATAACTATGTTTTTTATACCCCCTTTTTTCTCCCCAATTGGTAGTAGTTACAGTCTTGTACAGTCTCGGACTCGGGAGAGGCGAAGGTCGAGAGCCATGCATCCTCCGAAATACAACCCAACCAAGCCATACTGCACATCCAACCCAGAAGCCAGCTGCACCAATGTGTCAGAGGAAACACCTGGCGACCTGGTCAGCATGCACCACAGGAGTCGCTAGTGAGACAAGGATATCCCTGCCGGCCAAACCCGGATGACGCTGGGCAGCCGGTTACGGCCGGCTGCGACAGAGCCTGGGCTCGAACCCAGAATCTCTGGTGGCACAGCTAGCACTGCGATGCAGTGCCTTAGACCACTCTGCCACCCGGGGGGCCATAACTACATTTTTAATAAAGAAATGTACAAATGGTACATTTGGTACAAAAGTATGTGGCCATCCCTTCAAGTTAATGGATTTGGCTACTTCAGCCAGACACGTTGCTGACAGGTGTATAAAATCGAGCACACAGCCATGCAATCTCCATATTCAAACATTAGCAGTAGAATGGCCTTACTGAAGAGCTCAGTGACTTTCAACGTGGCACCGTCATAGGATGCTACCTTTCCAACAAGTCATTTCGTCAAATTTCTGCCCTGCTAGAGCTGCCACGGTCAACTGTAAGTGCTTTAATTGTGAAGTGGAAACATCTAGGAGCAACAATGGCTCAGCCGCGAAGTGGTAGGCCACACAAGTGCTGAAGCACGTATCGCGTAAAAATCGCCTGTCCTCGGTTGCAACACTCACTCCCGAGTTCCAAACGGCCTCTGGAAGCAACTGTTTGTCAGGAGCTTCATAAAATGGGCAGCCGCACACAAGCCTAAGATCACCATGCGCAATGCCAAGCGATGGCTGGAGTGGAGTGCCCAGCGTCATCCGGGTTTGGCCGGCAGGGATATCCTTGTCTCACTAGCGACTCCTGTGGTGCATGCTGACCAGGTCGCCAGGTGTTTCCTCTGACACATTGGTGCAGCTGGCTTCTGGGTTGGATGTGCAGTATGGCTTGGTTGGGTTGTATTTCGGAGGATGCATGGCTCTCGACCTTCGCCTCTCCCGAGTCCGAGTCCAAGACTGTACAAGACTGTAACTCGCCGTCATTGGACTCTGGAGCATTGGAAACGCTTTCTCAGCAGTGATGAATCCCGCTTCACCATCTGGCAGTCCAACGGACGAACCTAGGTTTAGCGGATACCAGGAGAATGCTACCTGCCCGAATGCATAGTGCCAAGTGTAAAGTTTGGTGGAGGAGGAATAGTGGTGTGGGGCTGTTTTTCATGGTTTGGGCTAGACCCCTTAGTTCCAGTTACATTTTTTATTATGGGGGGGTAGATCAACTTTAATATTGCGGATAGATTGCAGCTGACGTCAATGTAATTGTCTGCGTCATTTCCAATCCCCCATCTATTTTTGGGGTGTATTTATATATATATATATACACATACACATACACACATACTGTACATACATAAACATTCATACATATACACATATATACATACGTACATACATACACATACCTACATAGATATGCATACTTATTTTAGAATATACCTTTATTATTCCCCGCAAACCCTACCACCCTTCCCCCAATTGGAGTAAACTAATAAACAATAACACTTAGGCTTCTACCTTCAGTTTATACATCTTATACACATTTTACAGACACAATCTATTTTACAATAGTTATATCTGGTTTGTTTTTAGTCCTTCCTCTATTTCTGATGTCCATCCAGGTTGATTTCTATGTGTAACTGTGCTATTTCACAACATTTCTGAACCTGGACAACCTTGTGGACAACCTTGTTTTACTCCTCTAGACAGTTTAGAACTTTCTGAGATGTAGCCATTATTTACTATTTGACACCTAGGGTTACTATACGTAACTTTAACCCATTTTATAAGAGACTCCCCAAAATTGAAATATTCTAGGCATTTATATATAAACTCCAGTCGTACTTTATCAAAAGCCTTTTCAAAATCAGCGATGAAAACCAGGCCTGGTGTCCCCGATATTTCATAGTATTGTATTGTTTCCAGTACTTGTCTTATATTATACATCTCCAATGTATCGTCCATGTAAAAACCTGTCTGATTAGGATGAATAATATCTGACAATACTTTTTAAATTCTATGTGCCAAGCATTTAGCTAGGATTTTTTGCATCACAACACTGAAGTGTAAGAGGCCTCCCATTTTTTAAATGGACTGTATCTTTATATATACCACTTGGGTCCTGATTCAGTAATAATGATATCAGAACTTCTTGTTGCGTGTCTGATAATCTACCATTTATATAGGAGTGGTTAAAACATGCTAATAATGGTCCTCTGAGTATATCAAAAAAAGTTTGATATACTTCCACTGGTATGCCATCCAGCCCTGGGGTTTTCCCAGCCTTAAAGGCTTTAATTGCATCAATAAGTTCCTCCTCTGTAATTTGGCCTTCACATTAGTATTTCTGTACAGATGTTAATTTTACATTATTAGGAAAAAAATCCATACAATTAGCTTCGGTTAGTGGAGATGGAGGAGACTGAAACGAAAACATATTCTTAAAGTACTTTACTGCCTCTTTCTAAATATCATTCAGTGAATAATGCGTGACTCCATCATTTGTAACAAGTTTCAATAAAAAATGGGTAGCATTTCTATGTTGAAGATTTAAAAAGAAATTGGTGCATTTTTCCCCATATTCCATCCAGTTCGCTTTATTTTTATAATATATTACACTGGATCTTTCTGGAATAAGTTCCTTTGTTTCTTTTTGTTTTTCCTCTAACTTATTCTGTGCCTCTATTGTACAGTTTTTATTGCTATCTAACTGTACTGTTAGTCCTTCAATTTCCTTTGTTGATATGGACTCTTATGGATGAGTACTGAATTGCATGGCCTCTAAATGCACATTTAAAAGTGTCCCATACAATAAGGGGATCTGCTGTACCTATGTTATGTCTGAAAAAGTCTGTTATAAATTATTCTGTCCTAGTTCTAAACAATTTATCATCTAGTAGGCTTTGATTACATTTCCAATATCCTCGCCCATGTGGAAATTCTGTAAGAGTAATATATATGCCAATTATGTGATGATCTGACCGCATTCTGTCCCTTATCAACACTTTTTAAACTTTTGGTGCTAGAGAGAATGACATAAGAAAGTAATCAAGATGACTAGCTTGATTAATCCTCCTCCATGTATATCTCACTAGGGCAGGGTATTTAAGTCTCCATACAGTATATCCACTAATTCCAATATATCCATGACATTCATGATTTCCTTAAGTGCCTGAGGGTGATAGTTTGTAGTGTGATTTCCTTTACGGTCCATAGAGGTATTTAAGACCTTATTAAAATCTCCCACCATAATAATAAAGTCTAGTGTTGCTTGTAGAGTTGATAAATTCTTATATATATTTTCAAAGAAGCTTGGATCATCATTATTCGGACCGTATAGGTTAATAAGCCATATCTGTTTATTGTACAATAACCTATTTTAAATAATCCATCTACCTTGATGACATGTTTGGATCAAAATTACTGTTAATTAATACCATCACCCCTTTTGAATTTCTTTGCCCATGGAAGAAATATATTTTGCCCCCCCCCCAGTCCATTTTCCACAAAACTTCATCTAATATTGTTGAATGAGTTCCCTGTAAACAATAGATATTATATTCCTTCTCTTTTAGCCAGGTAAATACTGATAGTTGTTTCTTATTACCTGCTTAGCCATTACAATTATGACTGGCTATACTTATTTCATCACTTACCATAATGAGACACAACTTTCAATTATATTTATCAAAATATATGTTTGTAAACGTACCATTAAAAAGTAACATGATGATTGAGTGTCTATATAGCTGTACCATGATATTTGCATTGCTACTAAGTAAACCTCCAATTGTTCCCCACTATTCCACCAACTAAAAGCCCTCCTCATCCCGAGTGGTGCTGTCATTCCAATGCCCGGCAGACCACCCCCGACCCCCGATTCCATAGCCCTGAAGAGAAAAAATGTGGACCGTTCCATCAATATAGGATCATACATAAATAAATTAGATGTATAATTCATTTTAAAAATGTAGTTCCCCATGATAGGACAATAAATAAATTAAATGTATATTTTATTTTAAAACGCTGTTCCACCATGATAGGACAATAAATAAATAAATAAAATGAACAATTCCTTATAAAAAGTATATCCAGCATCTGAACAACATTGAAAGCTCTCTCACACCCCCTGCTCACAGCAATACATTGGTTCTGAGATATGCAACCATTTCCTTTCTCACTCAATGCTACACTTTCCCAAACACCAAAAAACACACACCACACCATCCACACATACTGTGCCTTCTGTTTACTGAGTTTTTATCTTCACTATGTTGAATAATTGCTTTTGTGTTCCAATTAGTTATATTTGAAGGTATATAGAAAAGCCATATTTTTTGTTGTATTATTACAATCCATAACCAGGCTAGAAATGTGTGTTTCATTATTTTCCTCATCTATAAGAACTTTGTAATTGTTTAAATAGCCATGGATTAGTCTGTGTCTCTGAACAACTGGTTATCAATACATAGTTTATCGACGACGAGAGTTACTCATTTCCATTTTAATCTATTTTCCTTGAAAATTGGATACAGAACTTTACGCCGTCCTGCAATTTCCTTCAGGAACTGGTCATTCATGCAAATTTCCGTGCCAGAAAGTCTTTTACCCAGGCTTTTAACCATTATTTTATCTTTAAAGAAAGCAAATTTGGCAACGATTGGGCGTTCATACCTCTGCCGTCTCTGTCCGAAGCGGTGCACATGTTCGAGTTTGATTTAGTCGATAGCTTCGCGTGGAATCTGAAGTGCTGTAAGAAGGAACTCTCTAACTACAGATTCAGGAACTTCTCCTTCTTTCTCTTGAATACCTGTAAGTACCAGATTCTCTCTCATGGATCTAGTCTGTATGTCAAGTAAGGCTTCTCTCAGAATGGTGTTCTCCTTTTTAAGTTCATTCACTTCAGTTTCAATCTTATTGACTGTCCCTTTTAGCTTGTTTGTGTCTTTCTCCAATTTCGCAGCTTTTTCATCACTCATCTCGAGGCTTGCCTTCATCTGACTAGTTCAAATATACCCAGTTTGTCATTTATTGATTTTAACAGATCGGTTTCGACCTTTACCATTCCCGGTGGTGAAAATATGAAATCATCTGTGTCTGTAGAAGAGTCACGTTTTCGTTTTGAAATAGGTTCCCCCCGAGCCAAGACTGTAACTACCAATTGGATACCACAAAATTGGGGAGAAAAAGAGGTTACTGTAAACGGTATTCGTCGTCTGAAGAGGAGGAATCATCGGACCGAAGCGTGGTAAGTGTTCATGATTGTTTTATTAAAACTGAACACTATAACAAAAATAAACAAGAGAATAACCGAAACAGTCCTGTAAGGTGAAAACACTAAACAGAAATTAACTACTCACAAAAACCCTGTGGGAAAAAGCTACCTAAGTATGGTTCCCAATCAGAGACAACGAAGAAATACAAAAACGTAGAAAAAGGAACATAGAATGCCCACCCAAATCACACCCTGACCAAACCAAAATAGAGACATAAAAAACTCTAAGGCCAGGGTGTGATATTTACATTTGTTATTAAGAAAAAAGATTAATAAAATGAAAAAAATAAGGAAATAAATTACACAAATTAATTTTTAACAAGGCACACCTGTTAATTGAAAGACATTCCAGGTCATGAAGCTGGTTGAGAGAATGCCAAGAATGTGCAAAGCTGTCATCAAGACAAAGGGTGGCTACTTTGAAGAATTTGTTTAACACTTTTTTGGTTACTACATGATTCCATGTGTTATTTCATAGTTTTGATGAATGTCTTCACTATTATTCTACAATGTAGAAAATTAAGAATATACACCACCGTTCAAAAATGTGCCTTTTAAAATAAGAAACTTGGGTTAGCTAACTGATATAGAATTTTGTTATCAATGTTCATAAATTTCAATCATTCTAATCGGTTTGTAAAGTTCTGGTTTAAATGAAACAGACAGAATTCCCAGCTCACAATAGTCAAATCAATGTTTACTCACGAGAGCTCTACAGTTCATATACAAAGACATTCTTTTTACACCATTCTTCTTACTTACGCACACACATGCACACTAACATTAGGATAGCTATCTTCTCCAGAATTCTCACCACGGTTTATCACTACCCAGCTGACAGTTCCATTCCCCCCAGATTAGGGAAACCTGGATTGGTACTCCCTGTCCTATCGTAATTTCTCAAAGTTCTAGCCGGGTCGTTTCAAACACAGATTAATTGTCCTCTGTTTTCTTTAGGCACACACATACATTCCTCTCTTCCCCAGTCCCACCTAGTTGGACGTATGTTTAATATTTTTATTTACTCCTTATCCATGCAACACAACCTCTAATCCCTAATGGTTAAGTTTCCGGGTAGAATTATTTAATCATTTATCTTTAACCTTATAAATTATTTTATCACTAACACAACGTGCCATTGGAACACAGGAGTGATGGTTGCTGAATTTGGGCCTCTGTACGCCAATGTAGATATTCCATAAAACATCTGCTGTTTCCAGCTACAATAGTCATTTACAGCATTAACAATGTCTACACTGTATTTCTGATCCATTTGATGTTATTTTAATGTGCAAAAAATGTGCTTTTCTTTAAAAAACAAGGACATTTTTAAGTGACCTCAAACTTTTGAATGGTAGTGTATATACAGTATAGCACAAAAGTGAGTACACCCCTCACAGTTTTGTAAATATTTGAGTTCTGTTCATGTGATAACACTGAAGAAATTACACTTCGCTACAATATAAAGTAGTGAGTGTACAGTTTGTATAACAGTGTACATTTGCTGTCCCATCAAAATAACTCAACACACAGCCATTAATGTCTAAACCGCTGGCCACAAAAGTGAGTACACCCCTAAGTGAAAATGTCCAAATTGGGCCCAATTAGCCATTTTCCCTCCCAGGTGTCATGTGACTCGTTAGTGTTACAAGGTCTCATTTGTGAATGGGGAGCAGGTGAGTTAAGTTTGGTGTCATCGCGCTCACACTCATACTGACTGGTCACTGGAAGTTCAACATGGCACCTCATGGCAAAGAACTCTCTGAGGATCTGAAAAAACAGGCCTCGCCATGGTCGACCAAAGAAGTTGAGTGCACGTGCTCAGTGTCATATCCAGAGGTTGTCTTTGGGAAATAGACGTATGAGCATTGCTGCAGAGGTTGAAGGGGTGGGGTGTCAGCCTGTCAGTGCTCAGACCATACGCCGTACACTGCATCAAATTGGTCTGCATGGCTGTCATCCCAGAAGGAAGCCTCTTCTAAAGATGATGCACAAGAAAGCCCGCAAGCAGTTTGCTGAAGACAAGCAGACTAAGGACATGGATTACTGGAACCATGTCCTGTGGTCTGATGAGACCAAGATAAACTTATTTGGTTCAGATGGTGTCAAGCGTGTGTGGCGGCAACCAGATGAGGAGTACAAAGACAAGTGTGTCTTGCCTACAGTCAAGCATGGTGGTGGGAGTGTCATGGTCTGGGGCTGCATGAGTGCTGCCGGCATTGGGGAGCTACAGTTCATTGAGGGAACCATGAATGCCAACATGTACTGTGACATACTGAAGCAGAGCATGATCCCCTCCCTTCGGAGACTGGGCCGCAGGGCAGTATTCCAACATGATAACGACCCCAAACACAACTCCAAGACGACCACTGCCTTGCTAAAGAAGCTGAGGGTAAAGGTGACGAACTGGCCAAGCATGTCTCCAGACCTAAACCCTATTGAGCATCTGTGGGGCATCCTCAAACGGAAGGTGGAGGAGTACAAGGTCTCTAACATCCACCAGCTCCGTGATGTCGTCATGGAGGAGTGGAAAAGGACTCCAGCGGCAACCTGTAAAGCTCTGGTGAACTCCATGCCCAAGAGGGTTAAGGCAGTGCTGGAAAATGATGGTGGCCACACAAAATATTTACACTTTGGGCCCAAATTGGACATTTTCACTTAGGGGTGTACTCCCTTTTGTGGCCAGCGGTTTAGACATTAATGGCTGTGTGTTGAGTTATTTAGAGGGGACAGCAAATGTACACTGTTATACAAGCTGTACACTGACTACTTTACATTGTAGTAATTTCTTGTCATTTCTTCAGTGTTGTCACATGAAAAGATATACTAAAATATTTACAAAAATGTGAGGGGTGTACTCACTTTTGTGATATACTGTATATATATATATATATATATAAAATAAATAATTAAATACAGTGAAATGAGATCTGTATATGAAACATTTAGCAGATGCGTAGATCCTAAGTGACCAAATGCATTCATATTAAGACAGCTTGGTGAGACAACCACATATCACAGTCAAATGTACAGTATACAAATATTCCATTCCACTGAAACAATGGATATACAGAACCTTCAGAAAGTGTTCATACCCCTTTACTTATTCCACATTTTGTTGTGTTACAGCTTGAATAAAAAATGTATCTTTTTTTTTTTCAAATCTCACCAATCTACATACAATACCCCATAGTGACAAAGTAAAAACAGGTTTTTAGAAATGTTTTCAAATGTATTGAAAATAAAATACAGAAATGTCTCATTTACATAAGTATTCAAACCCCTGAGTCAATACTTTGTAGAAGCACCTTTGGTAGTGATTACAGCTGATTCTTTCTCGGTAAGTCTCTAAGAGTTTTCCACACCTGGATTGTAAAATATTTGCCCATTATTATTTTCAAAATTCTTCAAGCTCTGTCAAATTGGTTGTTGGTCATTGCTAGACAACCATTTTCAAGTCTTGCCATAGATTTTCAAGTAGATTTAAAACCTTTTGTAACTAGGGGGCAGTATTTTCATTTTTGGATAAAAACCGTTCCCGTTTTAAACAAGATATTTTGTCACGTAAAGATGCTCGACTATGCATATAATTCTTTGGATAGAAATAAATCTTTGGATAGAAAACACTCTGGCGTTTCCAAAACTGCAAAGGTATTGTCTGTGAGTGCAACAGAACTGATGTTACAGGCGAAACCCAGATAAAAATCCAATCAGGAAGTGCCGCATTTTTTGAAACCGCCTCATGCCAATGACTCCTTATATGGCTGTGAATGAGCTACGAATGAGCTTACGTTTTCTACTTATTCCCCAAGGTGTCCACAGCATTGTGACATCTTTTTACGCATTTATGTTGAAGAATAGCCGTAAGGGACCACATTTAGCAAGTGGTCACATGGTGGCTCCCGCAGACAATCTTGCGTAAAGTACACAAGTAGCCATTTTTCCAATCGCTTCTTATGAGAAACCAATTGCCCCGATATATTATCAAATTGTTATGTGAAAAACACCTTGAGGATTGATTCTAAACAACGTTTGCCATGTTTCTGTCGATATTATGGAGCTAATTTGGAAAAAAGTTTGGCGTTGTAGTGACCGCATTTTCCGGTCGATTTCTCAGCCAAACGTGACGAACAAACGGGAGCTATTTCGCCTACAAAAATAATATTTTTGGAAAAAAGGAACATTTGCTATCTAACTGGGAGTCTCCTGAGTGAAAACATCCGAAGTTCTTCAAAGGTAAATGATTTAATTTGATTGCTTTTCTTAATTTCGTGAAAATGTTGCCTGCTGCCAGCAGAGCCTAGCATAGCATTATGCCATGATAAACTTACACAAATGCTTGTCTAGCGTTGGCTGTAAAGCATATTTTGAAAATCTGAGATGACAGTGTGATTAACAAAAGGCTAAGCTGTGTCTCAATATATTTCATTTGTGAATTTCATGAATAGGAAGATTTTGTAGGAAGATTTATGTCCGCTGCGTTATGCTAATTCGTTTGAGGCTATGATTACGCTCCCGGATCCGGGATTGATAGTCGCAAGATTAAGTCAAAACTGTAACTCGGACACTCAGGAACATTCACTGTCTTCTTGGTAAGCAACTCCAGTTTGCATACACATAACATGATGCAGCCACCAGTATGCTTGCAAATATGGAGAGTGGTACCCCTTAATATGTTGTATTGGATTTGCCCCAAACAAACACTTTGTATTCTTGACAAAACGTGAATTGCTTTGCAAAATTTTTGCAGTATGACTTTAGTGCCTTGTTGCAAACAGGATGCATGTTTTGGAATATTTTTATTCTGTATTTTTATTCTGCTTCATTATTTTTACTAAGGTATAGCGTTTTGCAAAAAAAAAATGTTTTAACACATCTAAAATGTATTAATAAAAAAATCTGAGAACAGTAATATTTTACACAAACAGGAAGGTACCATAAGTAATCATTTCTGATGAAAAACCACAAATGTGAAAAATATGTTGGAAATACACTCTTCTTATACTCCCCACAGCAATGAAGTTTGTGAGATATATTTGCATTTTTGCATGGCCACAAGTTTGAGACAATGGGAATCTGTGGTCTGTGCATGTGAAATACAAAAACAAACGCACACTCTTTTGTCATGGTGTCAGCCAAACCTTGTCCAGCTAGCTGAGAACAACCAGATGCAGGGTTTATGGAGCTCCCAATCCACCCAACACATAGACCATTGGAGCCCCTAGAACAAAGGAAACATACTCCCTGGACCTCAGCCAGTATTCTACTACAATTATAACAGATGTCTATAAAGAGTGCCCGAGTTTACTAATACAACTTTGTCACATTTTGTTATGGTAATAAATGCATAGGCTAACAGTTACAGGCCTAATGTTTATACAAGATTATACTAAGGCTGCTTTGATCATTTAATTCTAATAGCACGACAACTTGTTGTTCAATTTAGAATACAAGGTGCAGGGGGAAATACGTAGGTCAATGGTAAAATAGAAAATGGCCCTTAAATGTTTTATTATGGGAACCAAAAAGGAAACATATGGGTAACCTATGTTAACACATAGAGCTAATGTCCCCCCTGGCTCAACAGGGTTAAAAGGCATCAATGAACATCCTGCTCCACCCCTTGTCAAAAGAAAAAGGGAATAAAAGAACAAACGCCAGTTTGACATCTGTAAAACATTTGTTCTCTCAAAGTTGAGATTTCCTCTGTCAACTCCCAGAGTGCCAATTCTCGAAACATATTTTTCCTTGCTAGTAGTGGAAATATAAACAGTCGTTTACACATCATATCAGTGGCAATATAGGCTACTAAGATATACACCATGCATGTCAGTGGTGTGCATTTGTTGTTTTTCCTTCTCCTCCTCGGCCAATCCACATTCCAACAGACCTCATCTAAGAAAAAGGGCGGAAAGAAAGGTAGGACACATATTTTATCTCTATGTGAAAAGAATAATATTTTTTTTTAAAATAAATGCTCAATATGTTTGAGTCAATGTTAGTCGATCATTTACTTTGAGTAGATAAGAGGTTGAGCACAATACTGCTCAACCATAAACCATCCTCCTTGGTACAGTTCTAGTTGTAAAACTTAGTTGATTCTTCTCCAATTTCTTCAACATAGATGCTGAAAATAATGCTGCCATTGAGGAGCTGAAGAAACAGATTGATAACATAGTGCTGGAGTTGAATCTATTGAAAGAGCAGCAAGCCTTGCAATCAGGTAAGGGATATGTTACTGTTGATGTTAAAATTGTACTCTAATCTCAGTGAAGCATAGTGAAAATGCAAGTCACAAGTGATCTGGTTGTCCTAGTCTATTGTGGTGCCCTGAAGCGATCTTAGAGACCATTTCACATGACAGGGAGCACCTGTGCCCTGCCACAGGGGATGTATTGCATTGGTCAAGGGAAGTTGTTGAGTCTGCATTCAATTTGGGGTGTTGCCTTAACATGAATATTTAAAGTACTAACAGAAGGATATGTTAAAACAGTTGGTCTAGATTATAAAGTATGCCCATAAAGTATACATGTACAGTGCCTTCAGAAAGTATTCATACCCCTTGACTTGTTCCACGTTTTGTTGTGTTACAGCCTGGGTTGGTTGGTTTGTTCTCATCCATCTCTCTACAATACCCCATAATGACAAAATGAAAACATGTTGTTTTTAGAGATCTTATCACATTTATTGAAAATGAAATACAGGCATATCTAATTTACATCAGTATTCATACCCCTGAGTAAAACATGTTACAATCACCTTTGGCAGAAATTACAGCTGTGAGTCTTTCTGGGTAAGTCTCTAAGAGCTTTGCACATCTGGATTGTACAATATTTGTGTCACGGATCCCCCCCCCCCCCCCCCCCCCCCCCCCCCCCCTCTGTTGTATCGGCTTCCATGCTACGTGTTATTGTGCACTTGTTTTCCGAGTGTATTATTTAGAGGTTTACACCTCGCTCTTTTGTTTGGGGCGAGAAAATTAAACCCCCTATTATGTAAATTCAGGCTGTAACACAACAAAATGTAGAACAAGTCAAGGGGTGTGAATACTTTCTGAAGGCACTGTATGGCAGTAGACTACATATGAACGTTTTCTGTTTTCTGTGACGATGTTGTGGATATTGGGTTGTAAAAATAATCCAACTTTGATATAAATGTTCTTCCAGTTTGCCTGAAAGGCATCAAGATTATTGGCAAGTGCTTCCTGGCCGACGCCGCTAAGAAGATCTACCACACAGCCTACGATGACTGCATTGCTAAAGGGGGCACAATCAGCACCCCTTTGACAGGGGAAGACAACGATCAGCTTGCTGACTATGTCCGCCGGAGCATCGGCCCTGAGGAACACATATGGCTGGGCATCAATGACATGGTGACCGAGGGGGAATGGCTCGACCAGGCGGGCACCAGCCTGCGCTTTAAGAACTGGGAGACTGACATTACCAACCAACCAGACGGTGGACGTTCCCACAACTGTGCCATCCTTTCCACCACTGCCAATGGAAAGTGGTTTGATGAGAGCTGTCGTGCTGAGAAGGCGTCTGTCTGCGAGTTCAATATCGTCTG
Source organism: Oncorhynchus mykiss (assembly GCF_013265735.2). NCBI lineage: Eukaryota > Metazoa > Chordata > Actinopteri > Salmoniformes > Salmonidae > Oncorhynchus > Oncorhynchus mykiss. The sequence continues at coordinate 42,984,602 of NC_048566.1, read as the reverse complement.
AGAGCCAACTACTTTTGTTCTGTTGTTTCAGTCTTAACATCTACACTATATGGAAATATAATGCATGCACAATAATCTTTGTAATATCTGTATTATAACCTGTCTCAGCACTGAAATGTGGAACCAACATGATTAAAAGTAACCTATACTACACAAAGAAATCCACTGCTGCAAGGTATGCTGCACTGTTTATACATGAATGTTTTGTGTATTTTATTAGGATCCCCAATGGCGACAGCTAGTCTTACTGGGGTCCAACAAAAAAACGAAAAAGACATTACAGAAAAAATACTTTACAATTTACATGCATTTAAAAATATTAACATGTAGTGTGCGTGTGTGATTGCGTCTATCATTTGCACATACATGTCAGTACATACACAACAAGTAGGTCACATGGGGAATAGGCGTTGTGTGGGGAGGTGTTGATTTATTAGGTTTTTTTTAAACCAGGTTTGCTGTTCACTTGTGCTATATGAGATGAAAGTGAGTTCCATGCAATCATGGCTCTGTATAATACTGTATGTTTCCTTGAATCTGTTCTTGACCTGGGGACTGTGAAAATAACCCTGGTGGCATGTATGGTGTGTGTGTGTGTCAGTGCTGTGTGTAAGTTGGCTATGCAAACTAATTGGAATTTCCAGCACATGAATGTCACTTATGAAAACAAGAAGTGATGCAGTCCTTACTCAACTCTTAGCCTATAGAGACTGGCATGCATATGTAACAGTACTCTTCTTGCGTTGTGTACAATCAATCATCGACACGAGCTCCAACTTGTAGCACCAGTCATGGAGCTTTATTCTGATAGAAACAGCACAAAATTGCACGTCATGCAATGCACAGCTCACCATCCAACTCTGCACGTGACGCACGCTGGTTTGGTGCTTGTTCACTGGGCAATGTAGTTAACAAAATAATATAACAATTACAATTTACAATATAATATTTTGAACAATGTCCCTGATAGAAACAGCACAAAATTGCACGTCATGCAATGCTCAGCTCACCATCAAACTCTGCACGTGACGCACTGTACAAAATATACGAACCTCCCCACCAGACACAGTAAGTTGCTAGCTAGTATTAGCTGGAATTCTCTACAACAAAATGCATAACAAATATGCACCAACAAATGCTGCATCTTATGTGTGATGTTCGAATAACATTTACAAACAAATTGATATAAATTGTACATTTAAATCATCACTTGGGAGTAGAAAAATCACTTTTGACGCGCAGTGCTTTTGCAACCAACAATTTACCACTGGTTTGGTGCTTGTTCACTGGGACGATTCTAATGAAACATCCTCCTTCGTCAGCAAGCTACGCAAACCAGCCAATAAGATGCCATGTTGAGTAGGTGAAGGCAAGACAAAACTAAAACCAAAAACCCATTGGCTCAACAATACAGTGGCAACCAATATAACTCTGTTACACATATGATTGATGTTAGCACTCTGATTACAATGAAGAGCAAAACGTGCCGCTCTGTTCTGTGCCAGCTGCAACTTAACTAGGTCCTTTGCAGCACTTGACCATATGACTGGGCAATAATCAAGATAAGATAAAACTAGAGCCTGTAGGACTTGCTTTGTGGAGTCTGGCGTCAAAAAAGCAGAGCATCTCTTTATCACGGACAGACCTCTCCCCATCTTTACAACCATTGAATCAATATGTTTTGGTAATGGTCTATGGTAACACTTCATTAATTTAGTCTGCTCAACTTGCTCAACAGCCACACCACACCATTCATTACCAGATTCAGCTGAGGTCTAGAACTTAGGGAATGATTTGTACCGAATACAATGCTCTTAGTTTAAGAGATGTTCAGGACCAGTTTATTACTGGCCACCCATTCTAAAACGGTCTACAACTCTTTGTTTAGGGTTGCAGTTATTTTGCTATTTGTGATAGATAACAATAATTTTTCAACCTCTCCCTCACTAACTTTACAAAATTCAATCTTACAATGCTTTTCTTTCATTATTCGTTTTTTATGCATGAATATGATGGCTCACTGTTTGTTGTTGGCATTTTCTGCCTAAGTTAGTCCATTTTGCCAATGAAGTAATCTGTCACACCTGCTCCCGCTCCAGCAAAATTAAGGCAGTTTATATCATTTTACAAACATTACAATACATTCACAACACACTGTGTGCCCTCAGACCCCTACTCCACCACTACCACAGATCCATGTGTATGTTTATTTAATCTTTATTTAACTAGGGAGGTCAGTTAAGAACAAATTCTTATTTTCAATGATGGCCTAGGAACAGTGGGTTAATGTGTGAAAGTTAAATATTTCTAAAGAATATTTTTGAATTCCCCGCGCCACCTTTTCAGCTGAATGGGGGGGTCGCCATAAGCTAAAGTGGGTATCCAGCCAGGACGTGTTGTGGCAGCTCCTAGCACCAGGCTTCCAGTACGTCCCCTCAGTCCGGTGAGACCTGTTCCGGCTCCACGTACGAAGCCTCCAGTGATGATCCATGGTCCGAAGCCTCCAGTGATGATCCATGGAAAGGAGCCTGCAGTGAGGGTCCCCAGTCCGGAGCCTGTAGCGAGGGTCCCCAGTCCGGAGCCTGTAGCGAGGGTCCCCAGTCCGGAGCCTCCGGCAACGGTCCGCAGTCCGGAGTCTTCGGCGACGAGCTGCAGTCCGGAGCCTCCGGCGGGGGCTCCCAGTCCAGAGCCTCTGGCGGTGGCTCCCAGTTCAGAGCCTCCGGCGATGATCCACGGTCCGGTTCCTCCGGAGATGATCCATGGTCCAGTTCCTCCGGCAACGATTCACGGTCCGGAGTCTCCGGCGACGATCCACGGTCCGGTTCCACAGAAGCGGAGAGATCAGCGTAGGGAGCGGAGGCTACGTCCCGAACCGGAGCCGCCACCGAGAGTAGATGCCCACCCGGACCCTCCCCTATAGGTTCAGGTTTGCGGCCGGAGCAACACAACGACAACAGCCATCATCGAAGCAGCGTTACCCATGCAGAGCAAGGGGAACAACTACTAGAAGGCTCAGAGCGAGTGACGTTTGAAACGCTATTAGCGCGCGCTAACTTGCTAGCCATTTCACTTCGGTTACACCAGCCTCATCTCGGGAGTTGTTAGGCTTGAAGTCATAAACAGCGCAATGCTTGACGCACAACGAAGAGCTGCTGGCAAAACGCACAAAAGTGCTGTTTAAATGAATGTTCACACGCCTGCTTCTGCCTACCACCGCTCAGTCAGATACTTAGATACTTGTATGCTTGTATGCTCAGTCAGATTATATGCAACGTAGGACACGTTAGATAATATCTAGTAATATCATCAACCATGTGTAGTTAACTAGTGATTATGATTGATTGTTTTTTATAAGATAAGTTTAATGCTAGCTAGCAACTCACCTTGGCTTACTACATTCGCGTAACAGGCAGTCTCCTTGTGGAGTGCAATGAGAGAGAGGCAGGTCGTTATTGCGTTGGACTACTTAACTGTACGGTTGCAAGAATGGATCCCCCGAGCTGACAAGGTGAAAATCTGTCGTTCTGCCTCTGAACAAGGCAGTTAACCCACCGTTCCTAGGCCGTGATTGAAAATAAGAATGTGTTCTTAACTGACTTGTCTAGTTAAATAAAGGTCTAAAAAAATTAATGTAAATAAATAAATCGGCAAATCAGCGCCCAAAAATATCAATTTCCGATTGTTATGAAAACTTGAAATCGGCCCTAATTAATCGGCCATTCCGATTAATCGGTCGACATCTACACTGTATACAGTACCTTGTAAGCGTTTGTATCTGTCAGGTGTGAATGTTGCTGTTTATATGTTTACTACAGTGTATATCTTTATCTTATCTGACTTGCCACAATTGAAGTTCCTTCTGTAAAAATTAAGTAATTAAATTTAATACCTGTGTTTACACAGCTGCTCTTGGGTTCCCCTGTTCCACCCCACGTAACAGAAAATAAGTACGATTTCTGATGCATTTCTGAGTTTTCAGCACGTGCTCAATAATTTGACAATTATGAAATCAATTTTATCTTTCATTCACAAAGAATTTTGTATTCCCTCCGATATCATACATAAAATCATTTGGTGGCTGGACATTTCGAAGTCAGATTTAGCACATTTTCAATGAGACTGTTAAGGCTGTGTAAGGGAGGCGAAGTCAGGTGCAGGAGAACAGAGTAGAGTAAATAGGCGCAACTTTTATTCCGTTCAACAATAGGCACAAAAATGACACAAGTGCCCCAAAACACGGAACATAAACTATAAAAGTATCGCGCGTAAACATACACCGTTAACAATTAACAATTACACACAAAGACATGATGGGGAACAGAGGACTAAATACATGTAGATTGATTGGGGAATGAAAACCAGCTGTGTATGGAACAAGACAAAACAAATGGACATATGAAAAATGGAGCGACGATGGCTAGAAAGCTGGTGACGTGGATCGCCGAACGCCACCCGAACAAGGAGAGGAGCCGACTTCGGCGGAAGTCATGACACAGACCTACAAGATTGAACTTTAAAATATACAGTACCAGTTAAAAGTTTGGATACACCTGCTCATTCAAGGGTTTTTCTTTATTTTTACAATTTTCTACATTGTACAATAATAGTGAAGACATCAAAACTATGAAATAACACACATGGAGTCATGTAGTAACCAAAAAAGTGTTATAAAATAATAATATAATAATATATTTTATATCTGAGGTTCTTCAAAGTAGCCACTCTTTGCCTTGATGACAGCTTTGCACCTAAGCGGGGTATCAGGTGCGTGTCTTGAATGTATCTCACCCCAAATATCTCCCTGGTAGCAGGATGATTTTGTAGGTCCGGATTGGATGCATGTAGAAACTGTCCCATTACGGAGAATCTGGAGAATCTGAATTTTAGTTGGAAGCATTAGCACTTAAGGATTTATTTTTATTTGGAGCCCTGCCTATAAGTGACATGAAACCAAATATGGAGATGATTTGGCCATTAAAGACATACATGATACAATCCCTTTATCACTTCCATTGACTGCTAGCTTGTGGTGGCTAAAGTTAGCCTAAGTTTGTAGTGGCTGTTTAATTAAAGAAAACCGAACCATAGAGCTACACTGAGTGTACAAAACATTAAGGACACCTGCTCTTTCCATGACCTAGAACGACCAGGTGAATCCAGCTGAAAGCTATGATCTCTTATTGGTGTCACTTGTTAAAACCACTTCAATCAGTGTAGATGAAGGGGAGGAGACAGGTTAAAGAATGATTTTTAAGCCTTGAGACAATTGAGACGTGGATTGTGTAAGTGTGTCATTCAGAGGGTTAATGGGCAAGTCACAAGATTTAAGTGCCTTTGAGCGGGGTATGGTAATAGGTGCCAGGCACACCGGTTTTGTGTCAAGAAATGCAATGCTGCTGGGATTTTCATGCTCAACAGTTTCCTGTGTATATCAAGAATGGTTCACCACCCAAAGGACATCCAGCCAACTTGATACAACTGTGGGAAAGCATTAGAGTCAACACGGGCCGTTGTCCTTGTGGAACGCTTGCGAAACCTTGTAGAGTCCATGCCCCAACGAATTGAGGCTGTTCTGAGGGCAAAAGGGGCAGGTACAACTCAATATTAGGAAGGTGTCCTTAATGTTTTGTACACTCAGTATATAGCTACATTTCAGATTTTTTTTAATAAAATAGCTTTCTGATCTTCCAAGACTGAGGAAACAAAGCAGTCAAAGGTTATGGAAGTTATACATGACGTAATAGAGAGCTGAGGTGAGAGGCACTTGGTGCCTGAGGCCCTCGGTTGTCTGAGAAGGCAGGTCTAAACATGTACACCTACAGTGTCTCAGAAAGTATTCACACCTTTGCTTTTTCCACATTTTGTTGGGTTACAACCTGAATTTAAAATGGCGCCGGAAGAAATGGCAGCAGTTTTATGGGCACCCAATGAGAACTTCAAGGTCCTTGATGTCCACATCAACAACAAACTAGAATGGTCCAAACACACCAAGACAGTTGTCAATAGGGCACGACAAAGCCTATTCCCCCTCAGGAAACTAAAAAGATTTGGCATGGGGTCTGAGATCCTCAAAAGGTTCTACAGCTGCAACATCGAGAGCATCCTGCCTGGTTGCATCACTGCCGGGTACGGCAATTGCTCGGCCTCTGACCGCAAGGTACTACAGAGGGTAGTGCGTATGGCCCAGTACATCTGCGGCTAAGCTGCCTGCCATCCAGGACCTCTACACCAGGCAGTGTCAGAGGAAGGCCCTAAAAATTGTCAAGGACCCCAGTCATAGACTGTTCTCTCTACTACAGCATGGCAAGCGGTACCGGAGTGCCAAGTCTAGGACAAAAAGGCTTCTCAACAGTTTTTACCCCCAAGCCATAAGACCCCTGAACAGGTAATCAAATGGCTACCTGGACTATGTGTTCCCCCAAAGCCCTTGTTTTTATTACATTTCATAGTTTGATGTCTTCACTATTATTATACAATGTAGAAAATAGTACAAATAAAGAAAAACCCTTGAATGAGTAGGTGTCCAAACTTGAGACTGGTACCATATGCAAATGAGATATTTCTGTATTACATTTTCAGTACATTTGCAAACATTTCTAAAAACATTTTGTCATTATGGGGTATTGTGTGTAGACGGGTGAGAAACAAAATCAATTGAATCCATTTGTTTTTCAGACTGTAACATAACAACATGTGGCACAAGTCATGGTGTATGAATACTTTCTGAAGGTACTATAACTACACCGATATGGCTGCATTCTCCCCCTCTTAGTTAAACATGGTGGAATATGGACCGTTTTTACACACAAACTCACCACCCTAAAATGTTTGTTTTTTTATCAGGCATGATGCAACATGTCCAAATAATGTTCTATGTACATGTTAATTTAGTGCTTACACATTACATGGTAGGGATTTTACAGATGTTAGAAAGGAGAACGAAAAAAAAGAAACAGGTTCAACAAATGTTTTTTGTAGAATCCAGTGAGAATATCCCGTATGTCATACATGATTTATTACCTCTACTATTGATGTCAATAATTGAACAGGACGGTAGTAATGGCAGAGTTATTCCCAAATTAACATAAAATATAAAGTGAGCTGCTTCGCTTGTAGTGCCATAGAAAGACACTTTATAATGCTCAGGTTGTCATAATAATGTAAACATTGAGTTGTGTAAACATTTCAAGCAAATTGCATGGTACAACTCTGTCATTCATGTAGCATTCATAGTGTGGTGCAATATTACACACAAAATACCCAATTAAAGCTATACAATTACAATAGCTCTCCTACCATTATGTACCAGTAAAGTGAATGAAATGCTTCAAAGGCATGTCAAAGAGAGGTAGAGGAGACTTTGTCAAATCAAAGTGTTTGTTATGACAGGGACATTGCATCAGCTAGTGTTCATGACCATTCACAAACTGTGGGTTGCAGCAGACAAGAAGCCCTACTGTTTCACCACTTCTGCAATGGCTGCATTCTTTGGTAAATCACTGCTGTGTCACTGGTAATAACTTTCTGAATGGTGCCCTGTGTATATGTCAGTGCTTTGGGGGAAATGCAGGCAACAACGCTTCTTCTCAGTCTGTGAGTTAAATCTATTGCATTTACTGCATGTCATTTAGAAAGGTAAAACAAATAGGATATACTATAATTCATACTCTGCCATTGTCTGCCCCTCTCTCAGCCCATCTCTATGCCGTGCTCCAGCTCCATGACTGGTCTTTTCTCAGGGCTGTAGTCTCGGTCATCACGCTCCACATACCTCTGCAGGGTGCTGTAGCACTGCTCACTCTTGGAGAAGGTGTAGAGGGCTGAGATCTCCTCCCATGCCTTGTGGTTGGGGAATGGGAATATCTCCGGGTCACGGTTCTCAAAGAAGCTCTTTAGGTTCCTCTCGGCCAGCTTGGATGCATACTCCATAGCGAATGTGTCAAACTGCTCCTTCTCCTTTTCTACGTAGCGCTTCCAGAAGGTGAGCTGCAGGTAGCTGACCTTTGAGCGGCAGTTGGTGTAGCAGGTCCCGAGGAGCCCTAGAACGGCTGAAATGATGATAATACACCAGCCCAGTATCTGGGGATGTACAGACATGAACCAAAACTTACGCTCACATAAAATTAATAAACAATGTCAACAATGACAATTGTTAACAAACAACAATCATATTCAATACTGTCAATTGAATTACAAACAGTAAAATAAATCAACGAATTACACCTTCATTTTGGTCTGACTCGTACCAGCATTTGCAGCTCTATCAATGACCCATTGACAGTGAAAAATATGACATTCCACCATACAAAAGTCACAAACAGGGTCTGACTGCTGCTTGCACTCACCTGTGACTGAGCCCGGAACATGAGCAACAGTTCCATGTTCTCGTCGCTGGGCAGCTTGGACTTGCTGCAGGGCACGCGGGCCAACTCCTCCCGGCACATCAAGGTCTTGTTTTTACAGAACAGATCCACCACCAGGTTATCATCCAGCCCGCTGACGGCACACTCGTAGAAGGTCCCGTTCAACAGTGCCACACACAGCCACATGATAGGGGCCACACAGGCACCGGAGAAGATTTTGACAAACACTTTGAGGCAGCCGAAACAGTTGCCCCTGGGGCATAGCTTAATGGGGTTTAGGCAACAGCCAGTATAGAGGCGCCACAGCCTGCTGCTGAAGAAAAGACCCAGCACCAGAAGCACCAGGCCCGGGCCCAACAGGAAGGTCAGGCCGTATGCAAAGTTCTGGTCGTGGTTGCAGGGGCACTGGAATGAGACCATGGAGAAGATTCGCTCTCCCCCGATGGTCAGGATGGCCATGAAGCTGTAGCCAATGGTGGCCTTCTGGTTCATGAAAAAGCGCAGGACGGTCTGGAAGTTATCCATGGTGTCGACGAGGGGTTTGTCACGCACGCTCCGCAAAAACCAAAATAATGCAAAGAGAATGGAGAATTTGAAGAGGAAAAATACAGCGGTGAAATAGTTTAGACGCAAACGGTTGCGTCTCCCAACACTCACTCCACTCCCTGTGCTGTTTGAGCCGAAGACAAACACACTGAAGTTCTTTTGAGCCTATTTCTGCCCCTCCCTTTCCCTCCTTCCTGTTCTTTCTCTTTCACTCTTCCTCCTCACCAACTCCTCCTTCTTCTCCTCACTGTATCTCTGTTCCCCACCCTTGTCCACCCACTTAATCCAGTGAGGTTGTCTGCATTCTCCAACTCTCAAACCCCACCCTGATATGTATTTCTTCCTTCTAAATGTCCTTCTCTGTCACTCCCCCTCCTTTCCTATGCGTAGGTAATAAAATAGCAGTGACTGAACTGGCTGAGATCCTGTAGATCTGTTTTAGTACTTCAGACCATGCAGCTGCCGTTGTCCTCTCAGAGTGACGCCATATGACAAGTAGCCACTGGGTCATGCAGTCTGTCAAAACAACAAACATTAACTTCACTTTAACCAGATTTATTTTGATAGTTATTTGAGCAGCACAGTGATTTCAGCAACACAATTTAGTATCTGTATTAAATTCACATACAGCTTGAGCCAGATACAACATTATACAGTATATGAAATCACCCTTTGCTCTCTCTCTCGCCCTCTCTTTCGTTTTCCCTTTCTCTTACAGGCACAAGCTTAAACACACACACACACACAAAGCAATGTGGTATTTCGGCACGAAGGCTGCACTGCATTCATTAGCAGTTGCAAAATTAAATGGAAATCAACAGTAATGTTAATACTGAGCTATGGAACCTCACGCAGATGCATATCATGCATACCCCAAAATATAACACAGAGCACAGTTTTATAGACAATCATATAGCTAGCTAGACATTACATTAGACTTGCATAAGACCTACCATTTTTTCAGAAAAAGGAGAAATAGGCAGATCAAACACGTGTTCTGAGTCAGTGGTTGGGAAACAGAAGAGTTTCCTCTCCCATTTCCTATAGAAGGCTGTGATGAGTTTCTATGCTCTACAATTCCCACAGGGTGAAGCTATAATATCCTCACCCTAAAAGGCTCTGAGTGCATTGATTTCTCCCACAGAGAAGCTTTTAACAGGGCTGGACTAGCCACATCAGGTACCTAATGTACTAAATCAAAATGTATCTTGTCACAAAATGTAAAAATTACCCTAATGACCAATTTATCAAGGTATATGTTAGTCTTCAGAGCTTTGTGGACCCGTTACCTCAAATTCATTTGCATTGGTGTCAGAAATGAGATACTGTGAGCGTGACGTAATCAGAGGTGCAGGTGGAGGTGAAAAGGTGTTTGAAAGAAAGTCGAGGCACAGGACTCGCTTCCTGAATGACAGTGAGTGGAGTGACATTGTGGCAATAACATAGCGTGTTCCCTTTCAAAAAGTCTCTACTTTCCCCTTTTGGACCAAATTGCTGCATTATCCTCATACTTAAAGTGAATACTTTCATGCTCCTCCACTCATCCAACAACAACTCCCATTGCCCTCACACGATAGTACCATAAGACTTCTGATACCAATGCAGCACATTTAAGCTTTACACAGAGATACGGATCTAACCATTTCGCTAAGTTATTATTCAATTCAGAGCTGATGTTCATCGCAGTTCACTCGTGGCAATGTTCGGTCTACAGTGCAATAATATAAATAACAATAACGCAGAAATACGTTGGAGACCAAGCTTGTAAGGTCTAACTAAATATTATTGTGGGTTACCGTCCTAAAGATGCTACATATACACTGGCAACAGGGTTTTACTTGAAAGTATTTTGCAGTGCACTAGCTAACAGGAAGTAAAAATGCTCCTTATTTTTTATTTAACTAGGCAAGTCAGTTAAGAACAAATTTGTATTTACAATGACAGCATGGGAACAGTGGGTTAACTGCCTTGTTCAGGGGCAGAACGACAGATTTTGACCTTGTCAGCTCGGGGATTCAGTGTCTTTCAGTTACTGGCCCAACACTCTAACCACTAGGCTACCTGCCGCCCCATTTCATAGAACCAGACCATGCTTTTCCTGTTTAATACCACAGACCACCTGGATGTAGGTCAAGTCTGAGGAGCATAAAAATACTAAAGAGAAAAGAAAAGTAGAAGAGAAGAGAAAGAAAGTATGATCAACTATAAAAAAAATATATTTTTAAAATCCCTTCTGAGCATAGAATTTCAAATAAAAAGCTGCAAGCAGCACTCGTGATACAGTGAGTGAACTTTCAAGTAACAATATAAAATTGGGAAATATTGTTATTCAAGTGAAGACCTGAGAGTGGTTAATCAGATGTAATTCGTCTTTCTACTCAAAAATCCCCTGATGCACAGCAATAATGATGACGATGATGACGAAGATTAGAACGCTGACAATAATCCTCTATAATGAGTCATGACTTTGATGATAAAAATAAGGATGCTTACAGATAGGGTCATGATAGTGATGCTGTTCCTATGATCATATGCATGCCCATTCACAGCATCATCTTGCCCTCATCCACAAAGGCGAGCACGGCTGGATTAGCAGTGTCTGGACCGTCTGACCTGACAGATGACATCCTGTGGGCCCTGGCCTCTGCTGGGTTGTGGCACATCTCCACGTACTTGTGCAGGATGCTGTAGTAGTGGTCTCTGGTGCTGAACCTGTAGAGGGACGAGATCTTCTCCCATGCCCGGTTAGGTGGGGTCGTGACAGGCTCTGGAGGCGTCTGCTGGAAGAAGCTCTTCAGGTTCCTCTCGGCAAGCTTTTCGGCGTGATCTGCCGTGTAGCTTTCCAGCAGGTCGCTCTCCCGCTGGGCATAGACCCTCCAGAACTTCAGCTGCAGGTAGCTGACTGGGGAGTTACACCGGGCAACACAGGTCAGCAGGAGGTTAAAGACCATGATGGAGGCAATCAGTAGCCAACCCAGGACCTGAAATCAAAACCAATACATTCAACACAATATTGAACTATTCTGCTTAACTCCTTACCTGGAATGCCTGAGTTAATGTCACAGTTATAATACAGTACACTGTACTGCTCAAACTCAAACCATATCTATAAAAATAGCAGGTAGCAGGAGAATGTATTAGGGAAGCATACTGTATATGGAACGGTAGATTCATTTCAGAGGTGTGTGTTGGTCAGCAATTCCTCCATCACCTCTTCACATAGGAAGCAGTGTTTCCCGTAGGATTTTTTTCAGCAGTGGTGGCAAAGTTAGCATAGGGTGGAGTGGGTGTGTCCAATGGTGCGATCTCCGACCATACATTTTAGAGGCCCTCCTCTTGGCCACAGAGAAAGAATGTAGCTGTTTCAAAGCTTATTTTCTGCAATTCTACACATTTTGTAATGGAGCCATTTTCTTATGCTATCTGAGTGACTCCAACATTCTATCAAAATCAATGGGGGCTGCCTTATCTTTTCTACATACTTTATATCTGGTTTTAAACTTTTACATTTACACTGAACACGTTTTAGCAGCTGCTGCCTGTCACTGATAAATTCATATAGGGGAAACACTGGGAAGTTTTGTACATTAATGACAACAAGTCATACAGGAACTAAGTCAGGCGGAAGAATAACTGCTATTTTATAACAATGGAAGTAGACTATGCTTTGAGGCACTTCTGCTTTGGGGCATTTTAATGTTGGCATTTCCAAATGAAATGCGATGCAACAAATGCCTTCAAAGCAAAAATGTGTACTTCATAATGTCCGTTTTAAATATATTAAACCTCCCTTAGCTGTCAGAACACATCCAGTGGTGTCATTTAACGTTAGCAGAAATCTGTCAGTCTAATCACCTACACTCCAACAGGCCGTCGACAAAAACAAGGATAGCCCACTAAAACATATTGAAGCGAGTAAAATGGGGCAAAGAAGATATGATAAAAATAGATAATTCAAACCATAACTTGGTTCTATTAGTGTGAATATTATCTCACCTGCGACTCAGCGCGGATGGTTGCCAGCACATCATTGCTGTCGGATTGGGGCACGTGGGTTGCTCTCCCGCAGGGGAATTTATAAAGTTCATCCTGGCACTGCGGACTCTTTCCATCGCAAAGGTGGTTTGTGAAAACCGTTACATTGACGCCAGTCATGGCGCATTCAAAGTAATTGCCATTGAGCAAAGCGACTGCAATCCAACTGACAGGTGCAACTGCTGCTGTCGTGGTGATCTGAAAGAAGACCACTCCACTGGCGCAAACATATTTAAAATTACAAAATTTGGATTTGCGTAAACACAAACCTGTAAACAATTTCCATGTTTTATTGCTCATGATGTAACCTAACACCAACAGTGCCAGAGCAGGCACTAAGAGAAACACCATGCCGTAGGAAAAGTTCCAGCCGCTGCAAGGACATTTGAACACCACTGACGAAAATATCTGTTCCCCGCCTGCAGTTAACAACGCAACTAAACCAAACCCGAGACTAGTCTGCTGTTTCTGAAAAATGTTAAGAACAGTTTTGAACTTATCCATCATTCCAGGCGCACAGGACTCACAGGCACTTCTGCTGATAGCAAGTCATGGGAGCACATAAATTGACGTTGACAGCTATACTTTCAGTTCTCCAGTCCTCACCGGCGCGCCTCCAACTCAGGATGTTGTAAACATGAAGTCACTTCACTAGGCTACAGTTTATTTATGGATGATACAATGAGGGTATTCTATTATTTCCCAGACCAGCCCCCCAGGTTGTCATGCGCCCCAAAAATCTGAAGGGGGGTGGTCTGGATGGGTGCTTGCCCCACATCTATAAATTGGAGAATTTAGCATTTTTCAAACACCTGAAACAGCTTTTTTTTTCTTGCAATCTAGAGGCATAATCTTTATGCTTAATTAAAAAATATATGTTATTTTTTCTGCATATCTTAGGCACAGCTCTTGAGCTGTCTATTTTTTTTTAAAGAAACAAAATATGCTTCTCTGCATCGCTGTTCAAATCTGGGTAAAAGATGGAAAGGAAGGTGAGTCTTATTCAGTGCATTTAGTAATTGGTTGCTTTTAGAAAGTCTACCAACCTTGCCAGCAGGCATGCCAGCTAAGATAGTTAGACAAGCTAGCTAACTTGATTGATGTCCTGGTAGCTAGTTAAGAGGTTGGTAGATTGAGAACCTATCTGGGTTAGCGAAAGCCAATTTCATAACATTTCTAGGTGGCTAGTAGAATTACAGAGAAATAAAACAATATTTACAATGCCTTCGGAGAGTATTCAGACTCCTTGACTTTTTCCACATTTGGTTAAGTTACAGCCTTATTCTAAGATTGATTCAATAGTTTTTTTCCCCTCATCAATCTACACACAATACCCTATAATGACAAAGTAAAAACAGGTTTCTAGAAATGTTTTTTTTTTTAAATACATAAATATAATATTTACATAAGTATTCAAACTCTTTACTCAGTACTTTGTTGAAGCCCAAATTGGCAGCGATTACATCCGAGAGTCTTCTTGAGTATGATGCTACAAGCTTGGCACACGTGCATTTGGGGAGTTTCTCCCATTCTTCTCTGCAGATCCTCTCAAGCTTTGTAAGTTTGTATGGGGAGCATTGCTGCACAACTATTTTCGGTCTCGATCCGGTTCAAGTCCGGGCTCTGGCTTAGTCACTCAAGGACATTCATAAACTTTTCCTGAAGTCAATCCTGTGTTGTCTTAGCTGTGTGCTTAGGGACGTTGTCCTGTTGGAATGTGAACATTCACCCAAATCTGAGGTCTGAGTGCTCTGGAGCAGGTTTTCATCAATGATCTCTTAGTACTGTACTTTGCTCCATTCATCTTTTTGACGTCGGGTGATTGTGAAGGCCAGGTCATCTGATGCAGCACTCCATCACTCTCTTTCTTGGTCAAATAGCCCTTACACAGCCTGAAGGTGTGTTTTGGGTCATTGTCCTGTTGAAAAACAAATGATAATGCCACTAAGTTCAAACCAAATCGGATGGCGTATCACTGCAGATTGCTGTGGTAGCCATGCTGGTTAAGTGTGCCTTGAATTCTAAATAAATCACTGACAGTGTCACCAGCAAAGCACCCCCACACCATCACACCTCCTCCTCCATGCTTCACTGTGAGAACCACACATGCAGTGATCATCCATTCACCTACTCTGTGTCTCACAAAGACACGGCGGTTGGAACCAAAAATCTAAAATTTGGACTTAGCATCCCAAAGGACAGATTTCCACCGGTCTAATGGACATTCTTCGTGCTTTTGGCCCAAGCAAGTCTCTTCTTATTATTGGTGTCCTTTAGTAGTGGTTTCTTTGCAGCAATTCGACCACAAAGGCCTTATTCCCCCGTCTCCTCAGAACAGTTAATGTTCAGATGTGTCTGTTTCTTGAACTTTGTAAAGCATTTATTTAGGCTGCAATTTCTGAGGCTGGTAACTCTAGCGAACGTATTCTCTGCAGCAGAGGTAACTCTGGGTCTTCCTTTCCTGTGGCCATTTTCATCGTTGCGCTTGGTGGTTTTTGCGACTGCAACTGAAGAAACTTTTAAGTTCTTGAAATTTTCCGGATTGACTGCCCTTCTTGTCTTAAAGTAATGATGAACTGTCATTCTTTTTGCTTATTTGAGCTGTTTTTGCCATAATATGGACTTGGTCTTTTACCAAATAGGGCTACCTTCTGCATACCACCCATACCTTGTCACAACACAACTGATTGGCTCAAACATATTAAGAAGGAAAGAAATTCCACAAATTAACTTTCAACAATGCATATCTGTTAATTGAAATCCATTCCAGGTGACTACCTCATAAAGCTGGTTGAGAGAATGCCAAGAGTGTGTAAAGCTATCGTCAAGACAAATATTTGTTTCACACTTTTTTGGTTACCACATGATTCCATATGTACTTTTTCATAATTTTGATGTCTTCACTATTATTCTACAATGTAGAAAATAGTAAAAATAAAGAAAAACCCTTGAATGAGTAGGTGTGTCCAATCTTTTGACTGGTACTGTTTGAATGTCTCACGCCCTGATCTGCTTCACCTGTCCTTGTGCTCGTCTCCACCCCCTCCAGGTGTCGCCCTTCTTCCCAACTATCCCGTGTATTTATACCTGTGTTCTCTGACTGTTTCTTGCCAGTTCGTCTTGTTTGTTCAAGCTAACCAGCGGTTTTCCCTGTCAGCTCCTATCATTATCCCAGCCTCCCTTTCCTCGTCCTCCTGATTTTTGACCGTTGTCTGTCCTGACCCTGTACCCCCCCTGACCTCTCTGCCTGTCCCTGACCCCGAGTCTGCCTCCCGTCCTGTACCGTTGCTCCACCTCTGTATTACTGAACTCCGCCTGTCCCTGACCCTGAGTCCGGCTGCCGTCCTGTACCTTTGCCTTAACCTGGATCTTCAACCCCTGCCTGCCTTGACCTGTCTTTGTCTGCCCCTGTTGCTACAATAAACATTGTTACTTCGACAGTCCGCATCTGGGTCTTACTTTGATTCCTGATAATATGTCTTTATATATTTAAATAGGACAAATCTGAGGGGACAGGTGGACATGTGCCCTATAGGCATGATGCTCTTCTCTCTCTCTCTCTCTCTCTCTCTCAGCCTTTGAATGCTCGGCTATGAAAAGCCAACTGACATTTACTCCTGTTGCGCCCTCTATAACCATTGTGATTATTATTTTACCCGGCGGATCATCTATGAACATTTAGACATCTTGAAGAACAATCTGGCCTTAATGGCCATGTACTACTCTTAGTCCATATCTGATTTAAATCTGTTCTTTTTCCTGCAGTGTGAACAGCCAGAAAGCACATGGAATCGGATATTCAAGTCAGACTGATTCATAGCCGTGCGACTTGTCTAAATATTCAAATCTAATTTATTGGCTCTCAAGTGGTTTTTAGAATGTTATTTGGCAAATCTTGCTGCTTGCTAGCTACTCTGTTGACCATTTTGACAAGAACACATGGTAGCTAACAAGCTTGTTAATTGTTTACAAACAAATTAGTGAATGTGGTAGAAAGCTAAACATCTACCTAGCTAGCTAGTTGACTGCTGTGGCTAGCCAAAACTGACTTGTTTTGAAAGTTGGATCATCTTATCCTTTGAAGCTTTAAAAGTGTTCTTACTCTATGATTTTGAACATTTAAAGCAGCTGGGAAACGTCCATGGCAGGTATTGTTGTCACCTTAGATTGCTACATAACTTCTGAGCGATAGGAAGCACAAGCACCACCACCAATCAGCCTACACCACTGCTCACACCCGTCATTACTGTGACAACTAGCATAGTCATGTCAGCAAATTACTGCTGTCTGAACACACACAAATCCGATTTGGTGTTTGTATTTTGTTTTTATTATGGATCCCCATTAGCTGCTGCCAAAGCAGCAGTTACACTTCCTGGGTTCTGGCAAAATGAAGGCAGTTCTACAATTTTAAAACATTACAACACATTCATAACAGATTTCACAACACACTAAGGCCCCTACTCCACCACCACATATCTATAACACAAAATCCATGTGTACGTATGTATAGTGCGTATGTTATCCTGTGTGTGTATGCATGTCTGTGCCTATGTTTGTGTTGCTTCACAGTCCCCGCTGTTCCATAAGGTGTATTGTTATCTGTTTTATTTATCTGATTCTACTGCTTGTATCAGTTACCCGATGATGCATAGAGTTCCAAGTAGTCATGGCTCTATGTAGTACTGTGCGCCTCCCATAGTCTGTTCTGGACTGTGAAGAGACCTCTGGTGGCATATCTTGTGGGGTATGCATGGGTGTCTGAGCTCTGTGCTAATCGTTTAAACAGACAGCTCGGTGCTTTCAACATGTACCTTCACCAATACCTTTCACAAATACAAGTGTGATGAAGTCAATCTCTCCTCCACTGAGCCAGAAGAGATTGACATGCATATTATTAATGTTTGCTCTCTGTGTACATCCAAGGGCCAGCCGTGCTGCCCTGTTCTGAGCCAATTGCAATTTTCCTAAATCCCTATTTGTGGCACCTGACCACACGACTGAACAGTAGTCCAGGTGCAACAAAACTAGAGCCTGTAGGACCTACCTTGCTGATAGTGCTGTTAAGAAGGTAGAGCAGTGCACTATTATGGACACACTTCTCCCCATCTTAGCTACTGTTGTGTCAGTATGTTATGACCATGACAGTTTACAATCCAGTGTTACTCCATGCAGTTTAGTCACCTCAACTTCCTCAATTTCCACATAATTTATTGCAAGATTTAGTCAAGGTTTAGGGTTTAGTGAATGATTTCAGTAAGTAAGGGGCCTAGACAGCTTTTAGTTTTTGAAATACTAACTTATTCCTTGCCACCCATTCTTAAACTAACTGCAGCTCTTTGTTAAGTGTTGCAGTCATTTCAGTCACTGTAGTAGCTGACGTGTATAGTGTCAAGTCTTCCCCATACATAGACACTCTGGCTTTACTCAAACCCAGTGGCATGTCGTTAGTAAAAGACTGAACAAAGTAAATGGCCTAGACAGCCGCCCTGGGGAATTCAGAATTCTTCCTGGATTATGTTGGAGAGGCTACTATTAAAGAACACCCTCTGTGTTCTGTTAGACAGGTAATTTTTTATCCACAATATTTTTTATATATATTTTTTATTTATTTAATCTTTATTTAACCAGGTAGGCCATTTGAGAACAAGTTCTCATTTACAACTGCGACCTGGTCAAGATAAAGCAAGGCAGTGCGACAAAAACAACAACACAGAGTTACACATGGGACAAACAAACGTACAGTCAAAAACACAATAGAAAAATCTGTATACAGTGTGTGCAAATGAAGGAAGGAGGTAAGGCAATAAATAGGTCATAGTGGCGAAGTAATTACAATTCAGCAATTAATACTGGAGTGATAGATTATGCAGATGAGGATTTGCACGTAGAAATACTGGTGTGCAAAAGAAAAACTAAAACAAACATGGGATGAGGTAGGTAGTTGGTAGATGGGCTTTGTACAGCTGCAGCATCGGTAAGCTGCTCTGACAGCTGATGCTTAAAGTTAGAGAGGGAGATATAAGTTTCCAACTTCAGTGATTTTTTAAAAATTTGTTCCAGTCATTGGCAGCAGAGAACTGGAAGGGAAGGAGGCCAAAGTAGGTGTTGGATTTTGGGATGACCAGTGAAATATACCTGCTGGAGCAAGCTACGGGTGGGTGTTGCTATGGTGACCAGTGAGTTGGGGTGTATAGCACGGGGTGTAAAGCCATTACACATACGTTTTTCCAGCAGCAGGCTATGATCGATAATGTCAAAAGCCACACTGAAGTCCCACAAAACAGCCCCCACAATCTTTTTACTATCAATTTCTCTCAGCCAATCATCAGGAATTTGTGTAAGTGCTGTGCTTGTTGAATGTCCTTCCCTATAAGCATGCTGAAAGCCAGTTTCAATGACTTTACTATAAAATAGCACTGGTCAAACACCATTTTTTCCAAAAGTTTACTAAGGGTTGGTAACACAGTGATTGGTCGGCTATTTGAGCCAGTAAAGAGGGCTTTACTATTCTTAGGTAGCAGAAGTACATTTGCTTCCCTCCATGCCTGAGGGAACACACGTTCTAATAGGCTTAAATTGAAGATGTGGCAATATCGTCCTCTATTATCCTCAGTCATTTTCCATCCAAGTTGTCAGACTCCGGTGGCTTGTCATTGCTGATAGAAAACAATCTTTTTTTTTTACCTCTTCCACACCCACTTTACAGAATTCAAAATATTACAATTCTTGTCTTTCATAATTTGGTCAGATATACTTGGATGTTTACTATCAGCGTTTGTTGTTGGCATGTCATGCCTAAGTTTGCTTATCTTCCCAATGAAAAAGTAATTAAAGTAGTTAATATCAGTCGGTTTTGTGATGAATGAGCCATCTGATTCAATGAATGATGGAGCTGAGTTTGCCTTTTTTCCCAACATTTCATTGAAGATGCTCCAAAGATTTTTTACTATCATCCTTTATGTCATTTATCTTTGTTTCATACAGTAGTGTAGTTTCTTCTTCTTTTTTATTCAGTTTAGTCACATGATTTCTCAATTTGCAGTATGCTTGCCAATCGGTTGTGCAGTCAGACTTCCTTTTGTCACATCCCTCCAAACATAACATTTTTCAATTCCTTAACCTCCTGTGTGTCTCCACCCCCTCCAGGTGTTGCTTATTATCCTCTGTGTATATATCCTTGTGTTTCCTGTCTCTCTGTGCCAGTTTGTCTTGTTTTCTAAGTCATCCAGCAGTTTTCCTTGCTCCTATTTTTCCCAGGCTCTGTTTGTTTCTAGTCTTTCTGATTTCGACCCTTGCCTGTCCTGATTCCAAACCCGCCTGCCTGACCACTCTGCCTGTTCTGACTACCAGCCTGCCTTTCCCCTTGTACGGTTGTTGGACTCGGATCTGGTTTTTGACCCCTGCCTGGCCTGACCTCGAGACTGCCTTTCGTCCCGTACTGTTTGGACTCTGACCTGGTTGATGAAGTCTCGCCTGTCCCCGACCTGCCTTTGCCTACTCCCTTTATTATAATAAATATCGGAGCTCTACCATCTTCCTGCTGCGTCTGCATTTGGGTCTCGCCTTGTGCCCTTATACTGTGTCCATTTTCAGACTCACAAGTTGACAGTTACCCTGTGGATAATGCAGAAACAGACAGTAAAAACAATTCCACATAAGATGAAGAATAAGGGGTTAATGCTCAGGAACTAGCTAGCTAAATGATAAAAAATACTAACTTAAATTGGCTGGGAAAAATATTAATATTTTTTAGCTATGAATAATCTAGCTAGCTAACCTAGCTACAGTGCATTCTAAAAGTACTCAGACCCTTTGACTTTTTCCACATTTTGTTACGCTACAGCCTTATTTTAAAATTGATTAAATTGTAATTTTTTCCCCTCGTCAATCTACATACAATACCCCATAATGACGAAGCAAAAACAGGTTTTAGACATTTTTGCAAATGTACTGTTTTCAGTTTACTTAGTACTTTGTTGAAGCACCTTTGGCAGCGATTTCAGCCTTGAGTCATCTTGGGTATGACGCTACAAGCTTAGCAGATCCTCTCAAGCTCTGTCAGGTTCGATGGGGAGTGTCGCTGCACAGCTATTTTCAGGTCTCTCTAGAGATGTTCGATCTGGTTCAAGTCCAGGCTCAGGCTGGGTCACTCAAGGACATTCAGAGACTTGTCCTGAAGCCAATCCTGCATTGTCTTGGCTGTGTGCTTAGGTTCATTGTCTTGTTGGAAGGTGAACCTTCGCCCCAGTTTGAGGTCCTGAGCGCTCTGGAGCAGGTTTTCATCATTGAGCTTTCTGTACTTTGCTCCGTTCATCTTTCCCTCGATCCTGACTAGTCTCTCTGGCCCTGCTGTTGAAAAACATCCCCACAGCATGATGCTGCCACCACCATGCTTCACCGTAGGAATGGTATTGGCCAAGTGATGAGCGGTGCCTGGCTTTCTCCGGACGTGACGCTTGGCAGTCAGGCCAAAGAGTTCAATATTGGTTTCATCAGACCAGAGAATCTTGTTTCTCATGGTCTGAGAGTCCTTTAGGTGCCTTTTGACAACTCCAAGCGGGCTGTCATGTGCCTTTTTTCTGAGGAGTGGCTCTACCATAAAGGCCTGATTGGGGGAGTGCTGAAGAGATGGTTGTCCTTCTGGAAGTTTCTCCCATCTCCACAGAGGAACTTTGGAGCTCTGTCAGAGTGACCATCAGGTTCTGGGTCACTTCCCTGACCAAGGCCATTCCCCCCGATTGCTCAGTTTGGCCAGCTCTAGGCCGGGCGGTCAGCTCATTCTCCCGACACATAGTTCTAGGCTAAATAAGTATTTTATGGGTTGACATTATTTTGGAGACAAAATAAACTGGTAATTAGCATAGGCCTTACTATACAAATACTCACTGCAGTGAATGTTGTATTGGACTCAAAGACTTACCAATTTCGATAGGCCCCATTTCTTAATCTGGTTGCTAAGAAATGTAAAAAATTGTTTTACTTTAGTTTACTTGGTAAATATTTTCTTAACCAACAATGCAGTTCAAGAAATAGAGTTAAGGGCTTGTAAGTAGGCATTTCACGGTAAGGTCTACCTGTTGAATTCGGCGCATGTGACAAAAAACATTTGATTTGATTTGAAGTATTTACTTTTTTTGTCTATATAATCATCGGCAATGTTGGTAAATGTATCTGCCTGGTTGAACATTTTCATGTATTTTAAATGGTAAAAATCAAATAAAAAATAGAATCAAATCAAGAGCACAAACTGGGATCATGCCACCCATTTCTCGATTGGGCCCATAGACTAGCACTAGCCTATATACGTGTATAATAAAATATAACCTACTAGACGTACTCACACAACAATTCCATCACTTGATGGCGCTGTATACCACACGACTCAATGCATGTGACCATATCAAGAGGCGGGGTTTGAATGTTACAATTTAGCTAACACAATGTAACCATCTCAAGTGTCCAATATAACGGACTGAAAAACCGCAGACTAACTTGGTATTCAGCACTCGTTTCAACTGCTCACCACAAATGCAACAGAAACGGATATCAAATGGTAGAAAACAGATTGTCAACAAAACGGAACCGCTGAGAGGACAGGGCCAGAGAACAGTCATATGAGGTGGGTAGCTCGTTTGGTTTGCAACATCAGGAGAATATTACTGCATACATGGTTTGGATGGTTATTAAATGCGAGAAGGGCATATTTATACCGGGCAATATTTTTGGGGGGTCAAGTCGGAGACTAGGTTTATGCAGTCAGGACACTTTGGTGTGACTGGAGTTTATCCCAAATACCCCATGTTTTTTTTTCTTCTTCTCGGCTGAACGATCCGCTGCCTTGTTGCTAGGAAACCTTTGACAGCTCTGAGATTTAAAAGTGATAGTGAATGACCAAGGTCTGCGGACTCCTCGGCTGAAACAGGATTATATTCTCACCACCACCAGACTGCTTCTGTCTAATCTACCGCGCGTGCTTCTCATGCGATGTAAATTGTAGACTACGTTGTCCATGTGTAAACACAGCCATGTCATGTTAACCATCAAACATCGTTCAATTCGCGAGTTATGTATGGACACTATGTTTGGCAATAACGTGTGGTACAGCAAAGTAGGTTAACATGTATCTAGCCTAGGCTACTTGTCCAAAGCTTGAAAAACTAGAAGTGTCATTTTCACTGGAGCAGCATAAAAGGCAGGAATTGGACTGGACAGATGTGTAATGTAGTATCCCCTCTCTCTCTTTCTCTTGGTGCCTGTGACCATGCATCTGAAGGTCATGGTGTAGACCGAAATCTTGATGGCAGGGCCAAAATTGAGGCTCTCAAAGAATCATTAAATTATCACAAATGCATAGCGTATCCTACCTTAATGTAATCGATAACACACAACAAACCATCTAACATGTGATTTCACATTACAGACCAAATAGTATTGTAGGCCTATGTAAATCCATGACTCTTGCATTTAACATGATTTAACAATGATTTGATGGCAGTGAGAGGACATGTAGCTCCTGCAATGCAGCATGTAGCAGCCAAAATCAGTATGTCCACCCTAATGCCACATGGAGATGTGCCCTCCCACATTATTCAGAGCAACAAAGCTGAGCTCTTTAGAGGTAGTGCTCTCTTGGACAATGTTTATCTAAAGAACCACCACTGATATTCACCCCCAGCTGATGTATGGCCAAGTACACTTGAAAAAAACAGGTGTCAAGGTCTTTGCTAGGAAACTGAAAGAAACTGCTCTGGGACAAAGCAAAAACCAAAATAAGAGGAACTCTGCCATACATCCTCCAAGATCATGACCATCAGCCACCCAGAGAGATCAGCACCACTCTACACCACCGGGCCACATCCACAGAGGCCAGCTCCACCATCAGCCCCATCTAGAGCAGCCAACACCACTCTGCACCATCGGGCCTCTTCCATAGAGGCTAGCTCGACCCTAAACCACCAGGCTCCTTCCAGAGAGGTCAGCTCCACCCTACAACATTGGGCCCCTTCCAGAGTGGACAGCACCCCCTTACCTCACTACCCATCCATACTAACAGGAAAGCACCCTAGTCAGAAGAGACCAACTGTCCAGCAAGACATCTATGCAGAAGTGTCACGAAGAATAGAGCACCCTGCTGCAGCTGAACTCAACCAGAAAAGGCATCTGCTGAACATTATCTGCAACAAAAATCAGAAATAGAATTTGTTATTATGAGAAATAAAATGATTAGAAATACAGCCTATTATAATGATGAGTTCAGTTTTACATAAGCTACCCAGGAAAGGGTTAAAGTTGGCTCATATACATATTTGCTACACAACAAACATAAGAGGGTAAAAAAAAACAAGAATAACAAGAAAAACAGGCAAACTGGAAAAAAGGTACCCTAAGGAAAATCAAAGCCAAAAAGGCGTGTCTCTTTTAAATGTGTCCACAGTTTCAGCCACCCTCAGATTCTCTGGCAGGTTATTCCAGAGGCTGGGGGCATAGTAACTAAAGGCTGCCTTTCCATGCCTCTTGGTCCTAGGCTTTGGTAATAGTTAAAAGGCCAGTGCCTGAAGACCTGAGCAACCTACTGGGTACATAACTCAAAAGCATGTCTGACATGTAATGGGGTGCACAATTGCGGGTTGATTTTAAAAACCAATAGAATCATCTTAAAATGTATTCTAAGACTCACAGGCAGCCAGTGCAGAGACTTTTAAACTGGTGTAATGTGTGTGGCATTCTGTATGTTTTGCAGTTAACCAATGGCTTTCTTGGGTAGAACAGACAGGAGAGCTTTAAAGTAGTTAAGCCTGCTTGTAATAAAATCATGGATGTATCAGCCTGAGATAGAAATGGCTCTGGTGACACAGAAATGTAAAGTTGTGTATCATCTGGGTAGCAGTGAAAATCAATGCCATGCTTTCTTATAATGCTGCCAAGTGTAACATATATAAACTGAACAGTACCGCATCCAAAATTGAACCTTGTGGAACGCCACGTGATATCTATTTTCTCTGAGTTATGTTCACCAAGGGTGACAAACTCTCAACCTGTTAAATAGGTCCTAAACCAATTTAAAACTGGACCAGAGAGGCCAACCCACCTCTCCATTCTGTCCAGAAAGAAATCATGGTTAACAGTGTTGAACGCAGCACCTAAATCCAATCTGTCTGTATACAATTGTTGGAAAAATGACTTTGGCATCTGTGTTGGCTCTAGGATCATTTACCACTTTAACTAAGGATGTCTGTGCTATGGTGGGCATGAAAACCAGATAGGATTTTTTTTTATAAATACAGTTGGTACTTAAATAACTTAGCTGTTTGAAAACCAATTTCTTCAGAATTATGAAAAATGGAAGGTTGGAGATGGAGGTTGGAGCTGAAGAATCTAGATTACTCTTTCCTCAGAAGGGGTTTTACAATAGCAGTTTTTAGTGCATTGGGGAAAGTGCCTGTGAACAGGAACGGATTAACAGTAGCTTGAACTTCAGATATGCAATTAAAAACTTTTGAAGAGGGTGGTGGAGATAGGATCAAGAAGGCAGTTAGAAGGCTTAAGCTGTGATATCACTTTCCTGAGCATGTCGTGTCAACCAGGGAAAATAACTCCACAGTGCCTTTGCATGGTAGGCTAGGGCACATATCATCAAACTTCTCATCAGGTCTGGATTTCCAGCCTAACGTTTGTTATCGTATCTCTGAACTATGCTGCAAACTTATCACATTTAGATGTGGAGGAAAGTTCACAGGCTTGTAGGATATATCAGGCCGTCAATGGTCGAGAAGTGCACAAATTATTCTGATTATTAGTGATCAAGCTAGAAACCTGAGCCCGTCTGGCATTTCCAATTGCCTTGTTAGATATGCCAAGTTGCTCTCTCAGAATATCATAGTGGACCTGCAACTTTGACATTCGCCACTTCCGCTCTGCTTTTCTGCAATTTCTCTTTAAATGATTTGTTGCCTCTCAGCCAAGGGGTTCTCCATTTCGATGTGGCCTTTTTCAACATTACTGGAGCTATGGCATCAATGGTTGCCCTTAATTTGCTATTGATGTTATCAACTAAATTATCACAAGAGGAAGGCAGAATAGGTGATGATGTATTGTTCATACACTCAGTAAAATCTGTAGCAACATCAGAGGTAAGATAGTGTTTCTTAATAATGCGTTCATTATTACCCTGTGCTATGGGCAACAAGGGAGTAAAAAATGCACAGTGGTGATCAGATGAAGCAACTTCAACAATAGAGGATACGTCAATAGAAAGCCCTTTGGTAGTAACCAGGTCCAGAGTATGTCCACAGGTTATTGGTGGGCCCAATAACTTGTTGGATGAAGTCCATAGAGCTCAAAAGATGAATAAATTAATTGGCCTTCAGTCTCTTTGTCAACGTGAATATTAAAATCGCCAAACAATGATTTTATCATAATTCCCAAGTACAATAGTTCAGAGAAATAGGTAAAGAAAGTGGGCAGTACTCTGCTGGCCTATACAGGGTTATAGCCAGCACTAGTGGCTGACATTTAAACAGTATAGAATGATGCTCAAAAGACTGTCACCAAATGAAATCTCCTTACAGCTGAGGATATTAGTAAAAATAGAGGCTGTCCCCCCACCCTTTTCCCTTTTCTGGTAGTATAAAAAGCTGTAGTCTGGGCGGGGAGGCTTCAATAAGAGCGGCACTACAGTCTGAAGACCGCATGTTTCTCACAAAAACATGGCTATCAACATTGCGCTCAGTAATGCGGTCATTCACGAGAAAGGTTTTACTAGTGATTGCTCTAACATTTTAAAAGCTCCATATTCAGTGAGTGTAGGCCACTCTGTCCCTGGGACAGGTAACCAATGGAATAACAGCCAAATTATGAAAATTACAGCCACGTTTTCTGTCATTCTCCAATCGATCAGAATGGTAGGATATGACAATTTGTATAAACTCACCAGAAGGTGGCGGTAGAGGAACATAAATTAGGTTACTCACAATAACTACAGTGCCATTTCTACAGGAGTTGATATGCTTTCCAAGTCCTCTGTTGCTTATTTTGACAGGGAGGACTGGATCACTACCAGACCCTGTCAGTCAGTCTCTAAAACAGTTTGTGATGTTACTGGAAATAATCCTGGAACCCCTGTGGTTAGGATGAATCCCATCTATTTTTTAAAAACTGCTGATTGCTCCCACAGCAAATCGAAGTTGCCACAAAAGGAGACATTCCTGTCATTGCAAAGTTTCTTCAGGCAACGAGTCAGCTGAAATGTTCTGAACCCCTCCGATAGCACGGGAGGTGGCCCTGTGCTAGCATGGTGTTATAAATATATATATTTGTAGTCCTCCCTCAGTTCCTCAGATCGCCTAAAGCAGGTCGTTAAAACCTACGTGAGTGGGCCTCCCGAGTGGCGCAGCAGTCTAAGACACTGCATCGGCGTCCGTATAGCCTGGGGTTCGATCCTAGGCTGTGTCCTTACCGGCTGTGACCGTGAGTCCCATAGGGCGGCGCACAATTTGCCCAGGGTTGCCCGTGTTAAGTGAGGTTTTGGCCGGGGGGGGGCTTTACTTGGCACATCGGGCTCTACCGACTCCTTGTGGCAGGCTGGGCACCTGCAGGCTGCAGGCTGACTTCGGTCGTAAGTTGAACGGTGTTTCCTCCGACACACGCAGCTGGCTTCCGGGATAAGCGAGCAGGTGTTAAGAAGCGCGGTTTGGCGGGTCATGTTTCTGCAGATGCATCACTCGAGCTTCGCCTTTGCCTGCCCGTTGGGGAGTTGCAGCGATGAGACAAGATCGTAATCACAAAATTCCGATGGCGTGGGAAACCCTAGGAAGGTGGAAGATGGCGCTTCTGTCTTGAGTCAGCAACCTCCTGAACTGTGGTGGCCACCGGCTGGTGGTATACTCCCAGGATCCATGCTGACTCCCGGGGCTGGTAGGTCCATCTCAAGCCGGCCAAAGATGTTTGATAGCTGGATCTTGGATAGATGAAGGGTGGCCAGACTGCCTTCCCTATCTCCTATGCCTTGTGAGTGTCTAGTCTCCCATGGGATGCGGAGTTGAGCTTAACATTTGTCCTTTGCATTGGGGCAGATCAACTCCGCCCGACTCATTGACAGCTTTGCTATATGAGACATTTATAACTGAGATTCGGTTTGTCTGGGCTGCAGCAAGTTTGTGTACTTAGAAAGCAGGCAATCCTTTTCTCGCAGCCTAGCGAGCAGTCGGAGGATCTCTTCCCTAAGCTGCTTGATGGTGGTGCATTTAGTGCAGACAAATCCCTGTCCCAGTTTTCAGTTACTTCTTACCTTCATCTTGTGATTGTGTGGAAATCATTTCACACCCAGCTGTGGATAAAAACACCAGTGGGCTAGCACTGCTAGCGTTAGCTGATAGCCATCAGGAAAACGAAGCAGGCTAACTGCTACTTAACAGGAATCCGGAACACAAACTTGCAGTCCCAGCCTTAAAGGCTAACCGCGTTCCGGAATCATTTGCAATAAAAACTTTAGCTATGATTTAAAAGAAAACAATTTCATTAAAACAACAAACTGAGTGTAGACAGTACACTGTTCTGTTGCGTGCACTGATGATGTATGTAGCCTCAAACAAAGCTCATGAAATTTGTGGCACAGCTAATCTTAGATATTATTAATATTCAGTATTAGTCATTTCTGAGACTCACTTTTATAGCACCTTCGATGATACAGCAGTAGGAATACAAGGATATAACATCTATAAAAAAGACAGGAATGTCTACGGGGGAGGTGTTGATGTACAGTTGAAGTCGGAAGTTTACATACACCTTAGCCATTTTTCCACAACTTTGGAAGTATGCTTGGGGTCATTGTCCATTTGGAAGACCCATTTGCGACCAAGCTTTAACTTCCTGACTGATGTCTTAAGATGTTGCTTCAATATATCCACATAATTTTTCTACCTCATGATGCCATCTATTTTTTGAAGTGCTGACACCCCCGTGCTTCACGGTTGGGATGGTGTTCTTCGTTTTGGAAGCGTCCCCCTTTTTCCTCCTTATATAACGATGGTCATTATGGCCAAACAGTTCTATTTTTGTTTCATCAGACCAGAGGACATTTCTCCAAGAAGTATGATCTTTGTCCCCATGTGCAGTTGCAAACCGTAGTCTGGCTTTTTTTATGGCAGTTTTGGAGCAGTGGCTTCTTCCTTGCTGATCGGCTTTTCAGGTTATGTCGATATAGGACTCGTTTTACTGTGGATATAGATACTTTTGTACCTGTTTCCTCCAGCATCTTCACAAGGTCTTTTGCTGTTGTTCTGGGATTGATTTGCACTTTTCGCATCAAAGTACGTTCATCTCTAGGAGACAGAACGCGTCTCCTTTCTGAGTGGTATGACGGCTGCGTGGTCCCATGGTGTTTATACTTGCGTATAGAGGTCGACCGATTAATCGGAATGGCAGATTAATTTTGCATTTTTGGACACCGATCATGGCCGATTACATTGCACTCCATGAGGAGACTGCGTGGCAGGCTGACTACCTGTTACGCGAGTGCAGCAAGGAGCCAAGGTAAGTTGGTAGCAAGCATTAAACTTATCTTATAAAAAAACTATCAATTTTAACATAATCACTAGTTAACTACACATAGTTGATGATATTACTAGTTTATCTAGCTTGTCCTGCGTTGCATATAATCGATGCGGTGCCTGTTAATTTATCATCGAATCATAGCCTACTTCGCCAAACAGGTGATGATTTAACACACGCATTTGCTAAAAAAGTACTGTCGTTGCACCAATGTGTACCTAACCATAAACATCAATGCCTTTCTTAAAATCAATGCACAAGTATATATTTTTAAACCTGCATATTTAGTTAATATTGCCTGCTAACATTAATTTATTGTAACTAAGGAAATTGTGTCACTTCTCTTGTGTTCTGTGCAGGCTGAGTCAGGGTATATGCAGCAGTTTGGGCTGCCTGGCTCGTTGTGAACTGTGTGAAGACCATTTCTTTCTGCCAAAGTAATTAATTTGGCAGAATTGTACATAATTATGACATAACATTGAAGGTTGTGTAATGTAACAGCAGTATTTAGACTTAGGGATGCCACCCGTTAGATGAAATACTTAACGATTCTGTATTTCACTGAAAGAATAAACGGTTTGTTTTCGAAATGATAGTTTCCAGATTTGACCATATTAATTCATTTTGAGTCTATGATTTGATATTTGATAGAGAAGTCTGACTGTGCGGTGGTAGGCAGCAGCAGGCTCGTAAGCATTCATTCAAACAGCACTTTCCTGCATTTGCCATCAGCTCTTTGCTGTGCTTCAATCATTGCGCTGTTTGACTTCAAGCCCATCAACTCCTGAGATTAGGCTGGCAATAATCGGTGTCGCCTTTTTTTGCTCCTCCTATGATCGGTATCGGTGTTGAAAAATCATAATCGGTCAACATCTACTTGCGTACTATTGTTTGTACAGATGAACGTGGTACCTTGTGGACCAGACTTGTGGAGGTCTACCATTTTTTTTCTGAGGTCTTGGCTGATTTTCTTTTGATTTTCCCATGATGTCAAGCAAGAGACACTGAGTTTGAAGGTAGGCCTTGAAATACACAGGTACACCTCCAATTGACTCAAATTATGTAAATTAGACTATCATAAGCTTCTAAAGCCATGACATCATTTTCTGGATTTTTCCAAGCTGTTTAAAGGCACAGTCAATTTAGTGTATGTAAACTTCTGACCCACTGTAATTGTGATACACTGAAATAATCTGTCTGTAAACAATTGTTGGAAAAATTACTTGTGTAATGCACAAAGTAGTTGTCCTAACCGACTTGGCAAAACTATAATTTGTTAACAAGAAATTTGTGGAGTGGTTGAAAAACAAGTTTTAATGACTCCAACCTAAGTGTATGTAAACTTCCAACTTCAACTGTATATATTCAGAGCCATATTACTGTAAAGCTTAAAGAGGATCTCATGACAAATGAAGTACAAATGCTGTGGTTGCAGGTTCACCTACCTCATCTGAAGCCTCTTTTGAAAATATTCAGATTACAAAGTTATAATTTCCCTAATATAACTTTTCAGATATTTTCATATCTGATCAATAGTCTTCTGATTTAATGAATTATTCTTTATTTTACCTCACGTTAGTCTCATTCCAAACGTCGTAAAGTGTTGGTTATCTGCACGAACCCAGTCTTCACGATGAGTCATCCATATATCAATTGTCTTAAAATGATTTATTTACTAACCAAGTAATTCACAGAAATGCATAAACAAACAGTAGATAGTTACAAGGAAATGATAACGAAGTTTCCCTAGTGGGATAAACCGGCATCGCGGCTTGGTGTACAAAAGGGAAGTGGGGGTCGACTGAGATGACAACATACAGTTGATAATTATAACAATTGAAATGCTAATCCTTTGCACATGAATGCTCACTCATTCGGGAACAATTGCAATCAATATATATATTTACGCTCAGTGTGTCGTCGGAGTCTCTTGAAAAGTTTGTTTCTGTTGGAGAGTTTGTCCGCCCTCTGACGTGGTTAGAATGGATAGTTCAGAGTGACATTCATTCATGTCGTTATGGATAGATGTTTCGGAGGTTGTCGGTCTTTGCGTTCAATGATACCGAATTCCTAGCTGCAGACTAGTAATTCATATCAAAGACTTGTTCTTATTCTGTCGGTATCGATAGTCTAAGAGTTTAACCACGTGGGATGGTTAAAAGATTCAACAGTCTGGTCTGCAACCTTTGTCCTCTCATAATTGAGAGCAACATGGTCTGTTGAGAAATTCTCAAGGTGGGGTTGAATTCGGAATTGCAGAAAAGACATATATGGCTTCGCCCCGACAGTGGCCTCCATAATTATTGGGACAGTGAAGCATTTGTTCTTCTTTTGGCTCTATACTTGAAATCAAACAATGACTATGAGGTTAAAGTGCAGACTGTCAGCTTTAATTTGAAGGTATTTTCATCCATTTCGGGTGAACCGTTTAGAAACCTAGTGAATGACCTGCAGAGAGCTGGGACCAAAGTAACAAAGCCTACCATCAGCAAGGGCATTGAAGATGAAATGTGGCTGGGTCTTTCAACATGACAATGATCCCAAACACACCGCCCGGGCAACGAAGGAGTGGCTTCGTAAGAAGCATTTCAAGGTCCTGGAGTGGCCTAGCCAGTCTCCAGATCTCAACCCCATAGAAAATCTTTGGAGGGAGTTGAAAGTCCGTGTTGCCCAAAACATCACTGCTCTAGAGGAGATCTGCATGGAGGGAGGAATGGGCCAAAATACCAGCAACAGTGTGTGAAAACCTTGTGAAGACTTACAGAAAACGTTTGACCTCTGTCATTGCCAACAAAGGGTATATAACAAAGTATTGAGATAAAAGTTTATTGACCAAATACTTATTTTCCACCATAATTTGCAAATAAATTCATTAAAAATCCTACAATGTGATTTTCTGGATTTTTTTTCTTCTCATTTTGTCTGTCATAGTTGAAGTGTACCTATGGTGAAAACAGGCCTCTCATCTTTTTAAGTGGGAGAACTTGCCACAATTGGTGGCTGACTAAATACTTTTTGCTCCACTGTATGATAATAAAAAATGTCAATGAGCATTTCTGTACAGATGGCCATACTTTCCTCTTGGCAAAAAAAAAAACCTGGACCTGAACAAATCAACTGGGCTTGACAATCTGGACGCTCTCTTTCTAAAATGATCTGCCGCCATTGTTGCAACCCCTATTACCAGTCTGTTCAACCTCTCTTTCGTACCGTCCGAGATCCCCAAAGATTGGAAAGCTGCCGCGGTCATCCCCCTCTTCAAAGGGGGTGACACTCTAGACCCAAACTGTTATAGACCTATATCCATCCTGCCCTGCCTCTCTAACGTCTTCAAAAGCCAAGTTAATAAACAGATCACTGACCATTTCGAATCCCCCCGTACCCTCTCCGCTGTGCAATCCGGTTTCCGAGCTGGTCACGGGTACACCTCAGCCACGCTCAAGGTACTAAACGATATCATAACCGCCATCGATAAAAGACAGTACTGTGCAGCCGTCTTCATCGACCTGGCCAAGGCTTTCGACTCTATCAATCACTGTATTCTTATCGGCAGACTCAATAGCCTTGGTTTCTCAAATGACTGCCTCGCCTAGTTCACCAACTACTTCGCAGACAGTCCAGTGTGTCAAATCAGAGGGCTTCTGGACCTCTGGCAGTCTCTATGGGGGTACCACAGGGTTCAATTCTCTGGCCGATTCTTTTCTCTGTATATATCAATGATGTTGCTCTTGCTGCGGGTAATTCCCTGATCCACCTCTATGCAGATGACACCATTCTGTATACACCTGGCCCTTCTTTGGACACTGTGTTAACTAACCTCCAAACGAGCTTCGATGCCATACAACACTCCTTCCGTGTCCTCCAACTGCTCTTAAACGCTAGTAAAACCAAATGCATGCTCTTCAACTGTTCGCTGCCCACACCCGCCTCCCTGACTAGCATCACTACCCTGGACGGTTCTGACCTAGAATACGTGGAGAACTACAAATACCTAGGTGTCTGACTAGACTGTAAACTCTCCTTCCAGACTCATAATAAACATCTCCAATCCAAAAACAAATCTCGAAACTGCTTTCTATTTCGCAACAAAGCCTCCTTCACTCACGCCGCCAAACTTACCCTAGTAAAACTGACTATCCTACCGATCCTCAACTTCAGCGATGTCATCTACAAAATAGCTTCCAATACTCTACTCAGCAAACTGGATGCAGTCTATCACAGTGCCATCCGTTTTGTTACCAAAGCCCCTTATACCACCCACCACTGTGACCTGTATGCTCTAGTCGGCTGGCCCTTGCTACATATTCATCGCCAGACCCACTGGCTCCTGGTCATCTATAAGTCTATGCTAAGTAAAGCTCCGCCTAATTTCAGCTCACTGGTCACCATAACAACCACCCACCTGTAGCACGCACTCCAGCAGGTATATTTCACTGGTTATCCCCAAAGCCAACACCTCCTTTGGCCACCTTTCCTTACAGTTCTTTGCTGCCAGTGACTGGAACGAATTGCAAAAATCGCTGAAGCTGGAGACTTATATCTCCCTCACTAACTTTAAACATCACCTATCTGGGCAGCTTACCGATCGCTGCAGCTGTACATAGTCCATCTGTAAATAGGCCACCCAATCTACCTACCTCATCCCCATATTGTTTTTATTTACTTTTCTTCTCTTTTGCACACCAGTATCTCTACTTGCACATCATCATCTGCTCTTTTATCACTCCAGTGTTAATCTGCTAAATTGTAATTACTTCGCTGCAATGGCCTATTTATTGCCTTACCTCCTCACGCCATTTGCACACACTGTATATAGACTTTCTTTTTTTCTATTGTGTTGTTGATTGTACGCTTGTTTATTCCATGTGCAACTCTGTGTTGTTCTTTGTGTCGCACTGCTTTGCTTTATCTTGGCCAGGTCGCAGTTGTCAATGAGAACTTGTTCTCAACTAGCTTACCTGGTTAAATAAAGGAGAAATAAATGTAAAAAAATATTCTTAACCACAGAGAGTCAGTAGGATGCTCAGGTCGTGGTCTTTTTTGGCTGATTGTTAATTCACAATGTGTCTTTGCTTCATTCAATTAATTTAACCTGAAGTGCCTCGCAGTTTCAAGTGGACTTTCGGTCTGCTTTGTATTAGGGGTTAGCAGTTAATTGATCCAAATGGATTGATTTAAATTTGCCTTATCTGTTTCTCATTCCAGGCTAATGCAGGAAGTAACTGCAGCCCTAAGGAATCACAGAATACTGTTCCACCTCTTCTCTCCTTCTCCGGGAGCATGCCATCTGAACCTTGTGTCAGGTAAATCTGTAAACTGGTGAATACGCACACACGCACGTGAATCACACATGCACACACATGCGAATCACACACACGCGAATCATACACACACACGCGCGAATCATACACACACACACGCGAATCATACAGACACACACACACACACGAACACAAGTGAATCATACACACACACACGAACACAAGTGAATCATACACACACACACGAACACAAGTGAATCATACACACACACACGAACACGAACACAAGTGAATCATACACACACACACGAACACAAGTGAATCATACACACACACACGAACACAAGTGAATCATACACACACACACAAACACAAGTGAATCATACACACACACACACGAACACAAGTGAATCATACACACTCACACGCAAATCATACACACTCACACGCGAATCATACACACTCACGCGAATCATACACACACGTGAATCATACTCACACAAACACGCGAATCATACACACACACACACGAACACAAGTGAATCATACACACACACACACACACACACACACACACACACACACACACACACACACAAACACAATTGAATCATACACACACACACACAAACACAATTGAATCATACACACACACACACACAAACACAATTGAATCATACACACACACACACACGAACACAAGTGAATCATACACACACACACACACACACATGAACACAAGTGAATCATACACACACGAACACAAGTGAATCATACACACACGAACACAAGTGAATCATACACACACACACACACAAACACAAGTGAATCATACACACAGCCCTACTAAAGTTTCCAGCATTTTGTAATCGGGTGTGACTCATTTTGCTCTTAGAGTTTGCAATGCCATCTGCAGTGTTAACTGTAGTATATGTGGTGAGCTAACTAACCTCTGACCAACCTTGGTTTGGCATTGCTGATCTGAGCTTTGGTGGGGCAGCATGTTGGCAGGTGTGTTGGCAGTCAACCCCTCCCCTCCACACACACACTTCTGCCTGTCATATTATAATACCGACTCTGCCTCTCAGCCTGTGGTGACCTGTCCCTCATTCCTGGGGTATTACTCTCAGGGCCACACACACTGCAGGTAGAGGGACAGGCTGTTCCTCAGGGCCTTGTCCAGCCCAGACAGAGAGTTAGGGAGGAGCAGCCCGTTGACAATCTTGAACTACAGCTGCTTGGCCTTAGAGGTTGCCAGCAGGGGGCTCCAGTGCTTTACCACGAAACCTGAGAATACATACACACACACACACACGTTCACATACTATTGAAGGCGACAGACCAAACTGCAGACAGGCAGAAAAAAGGACTGACAGCTAGTTAATAATAAACAGACTAGACTAATAAATAATAAACAGCTGGACTAATAAGCAGACAAATATGAAATGGACAGATAGACAGCTAGGAGAACAATAGACAGAGCAGGAGATGCGGCAGGTAGCCTAGTGGTTAAGAGTCTTGGGCCAGTAATGAAAAGTCGCTGGTTTGAATCCCTGACTTGAATAGGTGACAAATCTGTCCATGTTCCCTTGAGCAAGGCACTTAACCCTAATTGCTCCTGTAAGTCGCTCTGGATAAGAGCTTCTGCTAAATGACTCAAATGAGATGAGCAGAGAGACAAGAGAGACTGAGATTTTCCCCCAGCCTTCACTGATGTCTCTCCCTTTACCTCACTCTACCCCCCCCCCCCTCCCCCTCCCAGTGGGCAGGAGCTGGTAACAGACCAGAGGCTATGCCAGTCCAAGTCTCACCAGGACTCCGTCCTCTCCGCCCTCAACCAGCAGAGGAAGGATGGCCTGATGGTACAGCCAAAGAACCCTTTTGGAACCCTTTTTTCTAAGAGTGTAGTTTGAAGTTGTATTGTCACGTGCACAAGTACAGTGAAATGCCTTTTTGCAGCTCTTTCCCAACAATGCAATAATCAATATCACTATTACTAGTAAAGTAGAACAAAAACACACGAGAAATAGAAATAATAAGAACAGGAGAAAGTAAGTAAGCTATATACAGGGTCAGTTCCAGGGTCAGTGCCAATATCATACAATGTGAAGGGATACTGAAGTGGTTAGGAGTAGATATGTATAAGGTGTAAGGTGACTAGACATCAGAATAAATGATTTTATTTATTTATTTTTATTTCACCTTTATTTAACCAGGTAGGCCAGTTGAGAATAAGTTCTCACTTACAACTGCGACCTGGCCACGTTCTGTGGAGGTCGTAGCAAGATTTCTTGTCATCAGCCGTAGTCTCTGGGTGGCTGCGATAGACCTGTGTGTGGTAGCACTGTCCTTTTAGTTTAGCTGCAACCTTGGTTGTAATCCAGGGCTTTTGATTGGGGAAGCAGCTCACCTTCACTGTGGGGACAATATCGGTGATGCATTTCCTAATGAAGCCGGTCGCAGAGGTGGTTAGCTTGTCGATGCTATCAGCCGAGTCCAGGTGCAGTCCAGTAGCATAGCCTCTGAATCAGAGGACCATTTATCTACGGAGCACGTCACTGTTACTTCCTGTTTGAGCTTCTGCTTGTACACAGGAGTATAGAGTCATGATCTGATTGCCGAACGGGGGATGAGGGAGGGCCTTATATGCTTGCCTGTGAGTAGAGTAACAGTGATCTAGGACTTTATCGCCCCTAGTGGTGAAGGAGACGTGTTGATGGAAGTTGGGTATTAGATGTCTTAATGACGCAGAATTAAAATCACCGGCAACCAAAAAAAGCTGCCTCCAGGTTCATGGTTTCCTGCTTGTTTATGGGGCGGCAGGTAGCCTAGTGGTTAGAGCATTGGGCCAGCTCGAATCCCCGAGCTGACAAGGTAAAAATCTGTCGTTCTGCCCCTGAACAAGGCAGTAAACCCACTGTTCCCCAATAGGCCGTCATTGTAAATAAGAATTAGTTCTTAACTGACTTGCCTAGTTAAATAAAGGTTACATTTAAAAAATATATATATTTTTTTTATAGTTTTAAGTGCCAGCTTGTTGTTTTTCTTGCCCTGAGGTGGAATATATACCGAAAGGTTGCTGGAGCAGTCATGATAACAGCTGAAAAGTCTCTCTCGACATTTGACCATCAGGTATTCCAAGACGGGTGAAGACTTCCACTGGGCTAGAGTCAGCACACCATTTGCTGTTGATGAAGAGTCATACCCCTCCCCTTCTAGGATTTCTCTGAATCCAATGTCCTGTTCGCTTGGTGAATGGAGAATCCATCGAGTTGGATAGCCATGGGGGTATCTTTTCCAAAAGCAATGTTTCAGAAAAGCATTGTATTGTAATATTGCAGTTATGAGAGTCCTGCTGATATCAAATTCATGATTGGAGGTCATCCATCATCCATCTTATTATCAAGTGTCTGGCCAATAAAATGGAGGGAAGAGTTGGCCGGTTATCTATCGGTTGTTTGTTTGTTTTGTGTGTGCTGATCAAGCAAAAATATGAACTTCCGTTCTCTCTAAGACAATGGGCAATATAGTTTTTTATTATTATTTTTTGCCGGTGGAACAGGCGGCTATATCGGTCCACTAATACAGGACTAGTAAAGACCCAGTGCACTATTTTTCGTATTTATTATTATGATATTTCAGGGGGTGCTTCAGCACCCCTACTTCTCGCATCTGAGGCCATATACAGTTGTTTTTGTAATTCAACTATGCTGTAGCCTATTTATAGATCAGGTTTGCTGTGCCTATGTCTGAGGTCTCCTCTCTCTGTCTCTTGTCTCTCTCTCTCTCTCTCTCTCTCTCTGTCTGTGTGTGTGTGTGTTCTCAGGTCATGTTCAGTCTGTGCATGGTGGAGAGTGAGGCAGATGAGGTGACTCTTCAGGGAGTGACAAGTGTGGGACTGAAACATGCACTAGACTTTGCCTACACAGGACAGGTGAGTCTACAGTAGCACCTTCACCTACAGCTAGCCACCACATGTCCTCAAGTCACACACAGGTACTGAATTATACACACAAACATATCTCACAAATATCCAGGCTAACACGAACTAAGAGTGACAATTTTCAGCTTTTCGTTAGCTGATTAAAGCTATAGCCCAGCCATACTCAACTGGCGGATCGCGGCCCGGATACTTGACCCCTAGGGGGCCCCCATTCATCATAAAACATGACAAACTGTGTAGAATTGCAGGAAATTTGCTTTAAAATGCAGAAGTTTTCTCTCCGCCAAGAAGAGGGGTGTGAGCAGTTTGCAGTCATATGAGTCGCGATGTGGCGGCTTGTTACTATGCTGATAAATGACAATATCCATCCGGACTTTTGCCATCTAGTACATTTGTGTGACTGGACCTTCTAAAGTAGTGATTGAGTACACCTGCTACAACCTATGCATGGATGTGATATCTAACCTAGCCTGACCCTACAGTACGCCAGTGATTTTCCCCCCTCTCCTCCCTCCCTCCCCCCCTTTCTCTCTCCTCCCGCTCTTTCTCGCTTTCTCTCTCTTGCCTATCTCTCTTACCCCCCCATCTTTCTCTCCCTCTCTCTCTCACTGCGGCGAGGAGTCAGGAGACCTATGCCCTGTGGCCCAGCAGTGAGAGGCTGGCTAGCTCGTAATTATTCCTAATTGCATTTCCACAGTGGAAATGAGCAGGGGGAGTTGTGTCGATGTAGGTCAGCAGCCGGCTGCCGTTCCGTTTCTTTCTGCTGAGATGATGAGACGTGAGCAATATGCTTATTTCAGTAAACAACCGTACAGCTAGTTCCACCAGCCACATGTCAGGGGCCATAAAGGTTAGCAGACATGCTGTTGCTACAGTGCCTTGCGAAAGTATTCGGCCCCCTTGAACTTTGCGACCTTTTGCCACATTTCAGGCTTCAAACATAAAGATATAAAACTTTATTTTTTTGTGAAGAATCAACAACAAGTGGGACACAATCATGAAGTGGAACGACATTTATTGGATATTTCAAACTTTTTTAACAAATCAAAAACTGAAAAATTGGGCGTGCAAAATTATTCAGCCCCCTTAAGTTAATAATACTTTGTAGCGCCACCTTTTGCTGTGATTACAGCTGTAAGTCGCTTGGGGTATGTCTCTATCAGTTTTGCACATCGAGAGACTGACATTTTTTCCCATTCCTCCTTGCAAAACAGCTCGAGCTCAGTGAGGTTGGATGGAGAGCATTTGTGAACAGCAGTTTTCAGTTCTTTCCACAGATTCTCGATTGGAATCAGGTCTGGACTTTGACTTGGCCATTCTAACACCTGGATATGTTTATTTTTGAACCATTCCATTGTAGATTTTGCTTTATGTTTTGGATCATTGTCTTGTTGGAAGACAAATCTCCGTCCCAGTCTCAGGTCTTTTGCAGACTCCATCAGGTTTTCTTCCAGAATGGTCCTGTATTTGGCTCCATCCATCTTCCCATCAATTTTAACCATCTTCCATGTCCCTGCTGAAGAAAAGCAGGCCCAAACCATGATGCTGCCACCACCATGTTTGACAGTGGGGATGGTGTGTTCAGGGTGATGAGCTGTGTTGCTTTTACGCCAAACATAACGTTTTGCATTGTTGCCAAAAAGTTCAATTTTGGTTTCATCTGACCAGAGCACCTTCTTCCACATGTTTGGTGTGTCTCCCAGGTGGCTTGTGGCAAACTTTAAACAACACTTTTTATGGATATCTTTAAGAAATGGCTTTCTTCTTGCCACTCTTCCATAAAGGCCAGATTTGTGCAATATACGACTGATTGTTGTCCTATGGACAGAGTCTCCCACCTCAGCTGTAGATCTCTGCAGTTCATCCAGAGTGATCATGGGCCTCTTGGCTGCATCTCTGATCAGTCTTCTCCTTGTATGAGCTGAAAGTTTAGAGGGACGGCCAGGTCTTGGTAGATTTGCAGTGGTCTGACACTCCTTCCATTTCAATATTATCGTTTGCACAGTGCTCCTTGGGATGTTTAAAGCTTGGGAAATCTTTTTGTATCCAAATCTGGCTTTAAACTTCTTCACAACAGTATCTCGGACCTGCCTGGTGTGTTCCTTGTTCTTCATGATGCTCTCTGCGCTTTTAACGGACCTCTGAGACTATCACAGTGCAGGTGCATTTATACGGAGACTTGATTACACACAAGTGGATTGTATTTATCATCATTAGTCATTTAGGTCAACATTGGATCATTCAGAGATCCTCACTGAACTTCTGGAGAGAGTTTTCTGCACTGAAAGTAAAGGGGCTGAATAATTTTGCACGCCCAATTTTTCAGTTTTTGATTTGTTAAAAAAGTTTGAAATATCCAATAAATGTCGTTCCACTTCATGATTGTGTCCCACTTGTTGTTGATTCTTCACAAAAAAATACAGTTTTATATCTTTATGTTTGAAGCCTGAAATTAGGCAAAAGGTCGCAAAGTTCAAGGGGGCCGAATACTTTCGCAAGGCACTGTATATAGCCTACACTGAGAGGACGCGCGCATGCGCATTCGACATATTAGTCTGACTTTTTATTTGATGTTGCTAAAATCATGTATTTACATTTTTATTTTTTATTTTACCTTTATTTAACTAGGCAAGTCAGTTAAGAACAAATTCTTATTTTCAATGACGGCCTAGGAACAGTGGGTTAACTGCCTGTTCAGGGGCAGAACGACATGGCAATCACATGTAAATGTGATAGGTATCACAGTTGAGAGAAGAATAACTGTGTGTGAATAACAATGTATAATAACACGCTAACTGCAACGCAATGACCCTTTTTTTTAATTCATGTTTTATAGACACTGAATATAAAGTGGGACCAACACATGTAGTCTGTTGAAGAACAGATAGCGTAAATAATGCCTTGTAAAGGCTTTCAGTGACACATGAGTGAAATCACATTAGTTTAAATGCTATTGCACAAAAAAAAACACGCCTGGCCTGAGACCACAGTCACACACCCACACACATGAATCAGCAGCATTATATAAAGTGACCACTGGTCCTGAGCGCTTCTGTCATTTGAGTGCGTCCAGAATGGCACCCTATTCCATACATAGTGCACTACTTTGGACCAGAACCCTATGGGCACTATACAGGGAATATGGGGTAATTTGGGACGGAACCTGTCTGCCTGGGGAGGTGAGCAGTGTGTGAGGTGGACAGGAAGTGGTCTCACTCAGGTCCTCTCCTCAGATAATACTGGAGCCAGGGGTGATTCAGGATGTTTTGTCGGCAGGAAGTCACCTTCAGCTGCTGGAGCTGCTCAGTCTCTGCTCTATATATATATATACACACGCACACTCACTCACACTCACTCACACTCACATATATTACATACTCACACATACAGTCATATACAGTAGTACAGTCAAATAAACACGTGTTTATGACACACAAACACACACACATAAACACTGCAATTTCTTGTGTATATGGAGGGTCTACTCTCCATATGTTCAAGGTACTTCCTAACCACACAAAACCACACATTAAACACCCCTGTCACCACCAGAAAGATACATTAGCATGTTAATGGGCAAACCGTTACATCACGTTATGGTAAACAGTGCTCTCATACACCATCTGCTGGTAGAGAGAGAAATGGACACTGTTGCACACCATTGATTTCACTGCACTGTCCCTGTAGACATGCTCACTGTAAACACCGTATTATACAATTAGACAGCAGTTAGATCACAGC
This sequence comes from Oncorhynchus mykiss, assembly GCF_013265735.2. NCBI lineage: Eukaryota > Metazoa > Chordata > Actinopteri > Salmoniformes > Salmonidae > Oncorhynchus > Oncorhynchus mykiss. The sequence goes on along the minus strand of NC_048566.1, from coordinate 42,942,162 downwards.
TGAAGATGCAGAGAAAAGGCCCGGGTTTAACATAAAATATAGATTCACTAGCTTTCTGTATAAGTGTTTTGTCTGTATGAAAGGCGACGTTGAACAGGTTATTCCTGTGTTAGTTTTTTTTTGAGCTGAATACTCACAGAGCCATGCAGTATATTGTACATGGCTCTGCTTACTGCCAGCAGATGGCAGTCTTATTCCATTCGCAATCTCCATTTTCTATTATCTTGCCTCCTCTCCTGCTCTCTCTCTCTCTCATACTCTGTGATCTACTTGAATAACAATGTTGTCTCATCTCAATAGATTCAGTGATATAAAAACTGCAGTTCAAAAACACCCCAAAGAAAATGTGGAACCCAGAGTGTGTGTGTGTGTGTGTGTGTGTGTGTGGTGTGTGTGTGCATGTGAGGGATATTTAACTGTGTGTGTGTGTGTGTGTGAGGGATATTTAACTGTATGTCTGTGTGTGTGTGCGTGCGCATGTGAGGGATATCTAACTGTATGTCTGTGTGTGTGTGTTACTGGATGTATTAACTCAAACCCTACTACACCCCAACCGAGCACTCTGTTCTGCCACTTCTGGTGTCTCGGCCCTCCCACCCCTGCAGGAGGTCAGCTCCTGCTCAAAGCTCTGCTCTGTCCTGGCACCCCAACGGTGGTCCAAACTTCCACCTAACGTCAGGACAGCGGAGTCCCTGCCCATCTTCTGAAATGTTTTGAAACCCTTTCTCCTCCAAGAGTATCTTAAATAAATCCCACGGCACCCCCCCAAAAAACTTGAATGAAATAAAAACCTAAACTTGTCTTTTCCTGCTACTTTATTGTGGGAAGATCACAGTCCCACGGCTGTGATATGTTGTTGTCTCGCCTAGCTATTCTAAGATGAATGCACTAATTGCAAGTCGCTCTGGATAAGAGCGTCTGCTAAATGACTAGCTGGGTTTCTCATCTCCACGACATGTACAGTTGAAGTCGGAAGTTTACATACACCAAATACATTTCAACTCAGTTTTTCACAATTCCTGACATTTCATCCTAGTAAAAATGCCCTGTCTTAGGTCAGCTAGGATCACCACTTTATTTTAAGAATGTGCAATGTCAGAATAATAGTCGAGACTGATTTATTTCAGCTTTTGTTTCTATCATCACATTCCCAGTGGGTCAGAAGTTTACATACACTCGATTAGTATTTGGTAGCATTGCCTTTAAATTGTTTAACTTGGGTCAAATGTTTTGGGTAGCCTTCCACAAGGTTCCACAATAGTTGGGTGAACTTTGGTCTATTCCTCCTGACAGAGCTGGTGTAACTGAGTCAGGTTTGTAGGCCTCCTTGCTCGCACACGCTTTTTCAGTTATGCGCACACGCTTTTTCAGTTATGCCCACAAATTTTCTATGAGGTCAGGGCTTTTTGATGGCCACTCCAATACCTTGACTTTGTTGTCCTTAAGCTATTTTGCCACAACTTTGGAAGTCATTGTCCATTTGGAAGACCCATTTGCGACCAAGCTTTAACTTCCTGACTGATGACTTGAGATGTTGCTACAATATATCCAAATAATTTTTCTCCCTCATGATGCCATCTATTTTGTGAAGTGCACCAGTCCCTCCTGCAGCAAAGCACCCCCACAACATGATGCTGCCACCCCCATGCTTCACGTTTGGGATGGTGTTCTTCGGCTTGCAAGCATCCCCCTTTTTCCTCCAAACATAACAATGGTCATTATGGCCAAACAGTTCTATTTTTGTTTCATCAGACCAGAGGACATTTCTCCAAAAAGTATGATCTTTGTCCCCATGTGCAGTTGCAAACCGTAGTCTGGCTTTTTATGGCGGTTTTGGAGCAGTGGCTTCTTCCTTGCTGAGCGGCCTTTCAGGTTATGTCGATATAGGACTTTGACTGTATTTGACTGTGGCCATAGATACTTTTGTACCTGTTTCTTTGCTGTTGTTCTGGGATTGATTTGCACCAGTCGAACCAAAGTACATTCATCTCTAGGAGACAGAACGCGTCTCCTTCCTGAGCGGTATAACGGCTGCGTGGTCCCATGGTGTTTATACTTGCATACCATTGTTTGTACAGATGAACATGGTACCTTCAGGCATTTGGACATTTCTCCCAAGGATGAACCAGACTTGTGGAGATCTACAATTTTTTTTTTTTTAGGTCTTGGCTGATTTCTTTTGATTTTCCAATGATGTCAAGCAAAGATGCACCGAGTTTGAAAGTAGGCCTTGAAATACATCCACAGGTGTACCGCCAATTGACTCAAATTATGTCAATTAGCCTATCAGAAGCTTCTAAAGCCATGACATAATTTTCTGGAATTTTCCAGGCTGTTTAAAGTCACAGTCAAATTAGTGTATGTAAACCTCTGACCCACTGGAATTGTGATACAGTGAATTATAAGTGAAATAATATGTCTGTAAACAATTGTTGGAAAAACTACATGTGTCATGCACAAAGTAGATGTCCTAACCAACTTGCCAAAACTATAGTTTGTTAACAAGAAATGTGTGGAGTGTTTGAAAAATGAGTCTTAATGACTCCGACCTAAATGTAAACTTCCAACTTCAACTGTATATTTTTAGTATCGACTGACAGTGACTCGATGTAGTCGGGAAGTCCTGCCAGCCCGCAGCCGCCGCTGCTCAACTCCATCGGGATGGTACACGTGGTGATGTTGTACTAAATAACTCCAATGTAAATGTATTTACCCCATGAGTCTTTGCCCTATGCCCATGTGTCCACAACAGGAGCTGAACAGTGTTAATTACCTGGACCTGTACCGTGTGGCCGATCTGTTCCACCTCCCTGCTCTGGAGGAGGCTGTGGTCAGCTTCCTGGTAGAACACCTGTCTGAGCTGCAGCAGAGCCGCCTGGAGGAGGTGCTGCTGCTCCCCTACCGCCTCCTCAGGGATGTGTTGATGAGCGACCGCCTCACCTCCCTCAACGAGGAGGAGATCTGGCAGGTACACCGCACTGGCTCCTCACAGTCACACACACACACACACACACACACACACATACAATGGAAGGAACGCACACATATTTGCAAATGCATGCACATATACAGGCATATGTACATACGCACACACACACACACACACACACACACACACTATATATGCACACAATAAAATGCAGATCTTCCATACAGCCAGACCCACACAGACTTTGATATACTACAACACACAGTGTGTCATTAAACATCAACTGGTCAATTTTCCTTGCCTGCACCAAAATGCAATCGTTATATTTATGTATAGGAGTGAATAGGAAAGGAAGGTGTGTGTGTGTGTGTGTGTGTGTGTATATATGTGTATGAGGGATGAGTGAAGTGTGGCGGGGGGGGGGGGGGGGGGGGCTATGCATTTTGACTGTTCATTTGCACCAATCAGGCCCCCCTCTCCCTTCTCCCCCCTCTCTGATTAGGCCCACTGCGGCTTCATCAGCGCCCCAATCCCCCAGCTGTCACTCCGGCCGCCCGTCTGATTGAAAACAATCAGGCCTCTGATGGCACAATTACCCTGACCCTTTAGCCAGGCGATTCTACCATAATCAGACCCTGATTAGGCTGCTTTGGGCCTCCTTCACTCTGCGAGAAGGTTAATTTGGGCATCCGCCCGAAAAAACGTGCGGGCGCCAATACACAGCCGATATAGTTTGCCCGTCAATCATAGTCACACCGACTTCTCGCCGAGTCTCACGCTCTGGAAATCACATTTTCTTGGGTCTTTGTTTCTCCCCCCCCCCCCTTCTTCACGCGTTTGCCTTTCTCTGGCTGCTCTCTCTCTCGCTCTCTCCCTCTCTCCCTCTGTCTCTCTGTCTCTCTGTCTCTCTCTTTGGGGAGGAGGGGAGAGACACGGGAAGTTGATTTATTCTCTGCCCGAGGAAGTTCTCTGATCCAGTGTGACCTTCAGTCAGCCTTCCCGGAGCGCACACACCCCTCCGCCACTTCAGAGATGGGAGGAGGGAGAGAGCGGGAAAGAGAGAGGAGTGTAGATAGCGAAACCGAGAAGAGGACAAAGCAGAGAGTGGTGGGGGGTGTAAATACTGTTGTGTTGGTGTAATTTTAGGATGTATTTAAGGAAGACAGAGCAAAAGGAGTGGCATTGACAGTAGCAGGACAATATATACAATGGATGTGTGACTATGTCTGTGTCTATGTAAATGTGTGTTTTGGTGTGCTGTTTGCACAGAATGTGGTTTGAACGCGTCTACGAGCCAGTGTAATGTTTGAATAGGATTTCAGTGTGTATCCAGTGTGCCTGTGAGTCAGGAGGAGGTGCTGACAGTGAACCGCTCCAGCTCAGTAATCTTGCTGTGCTGTAATAAGTTCCCTGTCTCTGTACTGATTGTGTTAAAAGCCACTTTGTTTCCCTGATAATGGTATCAGTGATCTTCAGCCATCTCGCCCACATTCACGGGCCACCGCCGCAGCTAAACAGCCTCCGATTGCTCTCACTGTTCAATTAAATCCCCTCTCTGCTTCTCTCCTCTCCCGGTCCTCAACAAAAGAATGTACCAGTGGATATTTATGATGCTTGCACACAACCCACTAGTGTGGTGTGTGTGTGTGTGTGTGTGTATTCGTTTGTGTAAGTGTGTTTGTGTATACGGTAACACACTCGTCTTGATCTTGCAACACTGCTCTGTAGGCATTTGGAATGCTAATAAGTATGAATCACTTCCCTCTTGTCTTCCTCTTCCCCCTCTCCTCTTTAGCTGGTGGTGTGCTGGTTAGAGCATGACTGTCGGTACCAGTACACAGAGGACCTGATACAGCACGTTCGTTACGGCCTTATGGATGTGGCCGCCCTGCACCACGTGGCACAGTGCCACCCGCTGGTCCAGTCCAGTGCCACCGCCTCCGCCCTAGTGGACGAGGCTCTAGAGTACCACCGTGCCACCTTCGCCCAACCCCTCCGCCAGACCGCCCACACCAAGCCCCGCTTCCAGTCTCCCACCCTCTACATTGCCGGCGGGCGCAAGCGCGAGGTGAGCCGCGTGCGGGAGCTGCGCTACTTCAACCCAGCCGCCCAGGAGAACGTGCGCGTGGCCGGGTGCTCCAACTGGAGCGAGCTGGCGCCAATGCCCGCTGGGCGCAGCCACCACTGCGTGGCCGTCATGGGCCACTTCCTGTTTGTGGCAGGCGGTGAGGTGGAGCATTCCACGGGGAGAACGTGTGCGGTGAGGACAGCCTGTCGGTACGACCCCCGGGGGAACCGCTGGACGGAGATAGCCTCCATGAAGGCGTGCAGGGAACACTTTGTCCTGGGGGCTCTGGGCCAGTACCTGTACGCGGTGGGGGGGAGGAACGAACTGAGACAGGTGCTGCCCACCGTGGAACGCTACTGTCCGAAGAGGAACAAGTGGACCTTCGTCCAGTCCTTTGACCGCTCGCTGTCCTGCCATGCAGGCAGTGTGGCTGACGACCTGCTCTGGGTCTCAGGTACACACACACACATCCAGATGGAGAATAGAGCATTACACACTGACCACACACACAGAGATGGAGAATAGAGCATAACACACACACACACACACACACACACACACACACACACACACACACACACACACACACACACACACACACACACAGATGGAGAATAGAGCATAACACACTGAACACACACACACCTAGATGGAGAATAGAGCATAACACACTGAACACACACACACCTAGATGGAGAATAGAGCATAACACACTGAACACACACACACACACACCCAGATGGAGAATAGAGCATAACTCACTGAACACACACACACCCAGATGGAGAATAGAGCATAACACACTGAACACACACACACCTAGATGGAGAATAGAGCATAACACACTGAACACACACACACCTGGATGGAGAATAGAGCATAACACACTGAACACACACACACCTAGATGGAGAATAGAGCATAACACACTGAACACACACACACACACAGATGGAGAATAGAGCATAACACACTGAACACACACACACCCAGATGGAGAATAGAGCATAACACACTGAACACACACACACACCCAGATGGAGAATAGAGCATAACACACTGAACACACACACACCCAGATGGAGAATAGAGCATAACACACTGAACACACACACACACCCAGATGGAGAATAGAGTATAACACACTGAACACACACACATATGCACGCCACCTGTGTGTAATACTCTTGTCTGTTACAGGTGGAGTCACAAACACAGCTCAGTACCAGAATAGACTGATGGTGTACAACCCAGAACAGGTAACTGAAGAACAGGTAGTACAGAGACATAACAGAAAATACATCAAAACAATGAAAACCAGAACAGTTTCTGTTTATGTGCTAGCTGAGTAATACGCTTGTTTACTGCAATAGGAGGATGTGTGCGCAAGAGAGAGAGAGTGGGGAGAGAGAGAGGAGAGAGGAGAGAGAGAGAGAGAGAGAGAGAGGGAGGGAGAGAGAGAGAGAGGGAGGGAGACAGAGAGAGAGAGAGGGGGGGGGAGAGAGAGAGAGGGAGGGAGAGAAGGAGAGAGAGGGGGAGAGGGACAGAGAGGGGGAGAGGAAGGGAGAGAGAGGGGGAGGGAGAGAGGGGTGGAGAAGAGGACTGGCCACCCCACATAGCCTGGTTCCTCTCTAGGTTTCTTCCTAGGTTTTGGCCTTTCTAGGGAGTTTTTCCTAGCCACCGTGCTTCTACACCTGCATTGCTTGCTGTTTGGGGTTTTAGGCTGGGTTTCTGTACAGCACTTTGAGATATCAGCTGATGTATGAAGGGCTATATAAATACATTTGATTTGATTTGGAGAGAGAGGGGTGGAGATAGGGGGATAGGGAGGGGTGGCGAGAGGGGGATAGGGAGGGGTGGCGAGAGGGGGATAGGGAGGGGTGGCGAGAGGGGGATAGGGAGGGGTGGCGAGAGGGGGATAGGGAGGGGTGGCGAGAGGGGGATAGGGAGGGGTGGCGAGAGGGGGATAGGGAGGGGTGGCGAGAGTCGGATAGGGAGGGGTGGCGAGAGTCGGGGAGAGGGAGGGGTGGAGAGTCGGGGAGAGGGAGAGGGGGGAGAGAGAGAGAGGGGAGAGGGAGAGATGGAGAGGGAGAGGGGGGGAGAGGGGGGAGAGTGAGAGAAAGAGAGAGAGTGCGTGAGACAGAGAGAGAGCGTGTGAGAGTGGGAGAGAGAGAGGGGGAGAGAGGGGGGGAGAGTGAGAGCGCGTGAGAGAAAGCAAGTGAGAGCGTGTGAGAGAAAGAGAGAGTGCGTGAGAGACAGAGAGAGCGTGTGAGAGAGAGTGAGAGCGCGTGAGAGAAAGCGAGTGAGAGCAAGAGTGAGCGTGAGAGAGGGAGTGCGCGTGGGAGGGGGGAGAGAGAGAGGGAGAGAGGGGGAGAGAGAGCGAGAAAGATGGGGTGAGAGATGAGAGGGGGGAGGGAGAGGGCGAGAGAGAGAGCGAGAGTGCATGAGAGACAGAGAGAGAGCGTGTGAGAGAAAGAGAGTGAGAGAAAGCGAGTGAGAGCAAGAGTGAGCGCGAGAGAGGGAGTGCGCGTGGGAGGGGGGGGAGAGAGAGAGGGGGAGAGACACAGAGTGAGAGCGCGTGAGAGAGTGAGACGGCGCGTTTGAGAGAGTGCGTGCGAGAGAGAGCGTGCGAGAGAGAGCGTGCGAGAGAGAGCGTGCGAGACAGCGAGAGAGAGAGCGTCCGAGAGAGAGAGCACGTGTGTGAGAGAGAGAGCATTTGCTAGACACAGATAGAGAGAGCGCGTGCGAGAGAGAGCGCGTGTGCAAGAGAGAGGGGGGAGAGGGAGAGAGAGTAAGAGCATGTGAGAGAGAGAGGGAGAGCGCGTGAGAGAGAGGGAGAGCGCGTGAGAGAGAGAGACAGAGAGAGAGAGTGAGAGCGCGTGAGAGCGCGTGAGAGAGTGAGAGAGAGTGAGAGAACACATGCGAGAGAGAGAGAGAGACGGCGCGTGCGAGAGAGACGGCACCTGCGGGAGAGAGAGGGAGCGCGAGTGAGAGAGCGCGTGAGAGAGAGCACATGCAAAACAGAGAGAGAGAGCGCATGGGAGACAGAGAGAGAGAGAGCGTGCGAGAGAGAGCGCGTGCGAGACAGCAAGAGAGCGCGTGCGAGACAGCAAGAGAGAGAGAGCGTGTGCGAGACACAGAGAGAGAGAGTGTGTGCAAGAGAGTGAGTGCGCGTGCGAGACAGAGAGAGCGTGTGCAAGAGAGAGAGCGAGTGTGTGGGAGAGAGTGTGTGCGAGCCAGAGAGAGAGAGTGTGTGTGCGAGCCAGAGAGAGAGAGAAAGAGTGCGTGCGTGTGAGAGAGTTTGTGCGCGTGCGAGACAGAGAGAGCGTGTGCAAGAGAGAGAGCGAGTGTGTGGGAGAGAGTGTGTGCGAGCCAGAGAGAGAGAGTGTGTGTGCGAGACAGAGGGTGAGAGAGCGCGTGCGAGACAGAGAGAGAGAGTGCGTGCATGCGAGAGAGAGTGGGTACGTGCAAGTGAGAGAGGGAGAGCGAGTGAGAGCGTGCGTGTGCGAGACAGAGAGCGAGACAGAGCGCGTGTGAGAGAGAGACATCGTGCGAGAGAGAGCGCGTGCGAGACAGCAAGAGAGAGCAAGCGCGTGCGAGACAGAGAAAGAGAGAGAGAGCGCCTGTGAGACAGCGAGAGAGAGAGAGCGAGAGAGGGAGTGCTTGCGAGACAGAGAGCGCGTGCGAGACAGAGAGCGCGTGCGAGACAGAGAGAGTGAGTGCGTGTGTGCGAGAGAGCGCGCGTGCGTGCGAGAGACCGAGAGAGACAGAGAGTGAGAGCGCATGAGAGAAAGAGAGTGAGATTGCGTGAGAGAAAGAGTGAGATCGCGTGAGAGAAAGAGAGAGAGAGTGCGTGAGAGAGAGAGAGAGCGCGTGAGAGGGAGGGAGAGCGCGAGGGAGGGAGAGCGCGTGAGAGGGAGGGAGGGAGAGCGCGTGAGAGGGAGGGAGAGCGCGTGAGAGAGAGGGGGAGACAGCGTGAGAGAGACAGAGTGAGAGCACGTGAGAGCGCATGAGAGTGAGAGAGAGTGAGAGAACACGTGCGAGAGAGAGAGAGACGGCGCGTGCGAGAGAGACGGCACCTGCGAGAGAGAGAGGGAGCGCGAGTGAGAGAGAGCGCGTGAGAGAGAGAGCACATGCAAAACAGAGAGAGAGAGCGCATGAGAGACAGAGAGAGAGAGCGCGTGCGAGAGAGAGCGCGTGCGAGACAGAGAGTGCGTGCGAGACAGAGAGCGGGTGCGAGACAGAGAGAGAGACAGCGTGTTAGACAGAGATAGATAGCGTGCGAGAGAGCGCATGCTAGACACAGAGAGAGAGAGAGCGTGTGCGAGACAGAGAGAGATAGCGTGCGAGACAGAGAGAGATAGCGTGCGAGACAGAGAGAGCGCGTGTGAGAGAGAGAGCGTGTGAGAGAGAAAGCGCGTGCGAGAGAGAGAGCGCGTGCGAGACAGAGAGCGCGTGCGAGAGAGAGAGAGAGAGAGCATGCGAGAGAGCGCATGCGAGACATAGAGAGAGCGCGTGCGAGACAGAGAGCGCGTGCGAGAGAGAGCGCGAGAGAGAGTGAATGCGTGCGAGAGAGCGTGCATGCGTGCGAGAGAGCGAGAGAGACAGAGAGTGAGAGCGCGTGAGAGAGAGAGAGCGCGTGAGAGAAAGAGAGAGAGCGCATGAGAGAAAGAGAGAGAGCGTGTGAGAGAAAGAGAGTGCGTGAGAGAAAGAGAGAGAGAGAGAGAGAGCGCGCGTGAGAGAGAGAGGCGTGAGGGAGGGAGAGGGAGACCGCGTGAGAGAGAGGGAGACCGCGTGAGAGAGAGGGAGAGACAGAGAGAGACAGAGAGAGAGCGAGAGAGACAGAGAGAGAGCGCATGAGACAGAGAGAGAGCATGCGCGAGACAGAGAGAGAGCATGGGAGACAGAGAGAGAGAGAGCGCATGAGAGACAGAGAGAGAGAGAGAGAGAGCGCATGAGAGACAGAGAGAGAGAGAGAGAGAGCACGTGCGAGACAGAGAGCGCGTGCGAGACCGAGAGCGCGTGCGAGACAGAGAGCGCGTGCGAGACAGAGAGAGAGACAGCGTGCGAGACAGAGAGATAGCGTGCGAGACAGAGAGAGATAGCGTGCGAGAGAGAAAGCGCGTGCGAGACAGAGAGCGCGTGCGAGAGAGAGAGATAGCTTGCGAGAGAGCGCATGCGAGACATAGAGAGAGCGCGTGCGAGACAGAGAGAGAGCGCGTGCGAGACAGAGAGAGAGCGCGTGCGAGACAGAGAGAGATAGCGTGCGAGAGAACGCGTGCGAGACAGAGAGAGAGAGAGAGAGAGACAGAGAGAGAGAGAGAGCGCGTGCGAGACAGCGAGAGAGAGCACGTGCGAGACAGAGAGAGCACATGAGAGAAAGAGAGTGAGAGCGCATGAGAGAGAGTGAGAGCGCGTGAGAGAAAGAGAGTGAGATCACGTGAGAGAAAGAGAGAGAGTGCGTGAGAGAGAGAGAGCGCGTGAGAGAGAGAGAGAGCGCGTGAGAGGGAGGGAGAGCGCGTGAGAGGGAGGGAGAGCGCGTGAGAGGGAGGGAGAGAGCGCGTGAGAGGGAGGGAGAGAGCGCGTGAGAGGGAGGGAGAGAGCGCGTGAGAGGGAGGGAGAGAGCGCGTGAGAGGGAGGGAGAGAGCGCGTGAGAGGGAGAGAGAGAGCGCGTGAGAGGGAGAGGGAGAGCGCGTGAGAGGGAGAGGGAGAGCGCGAGAGTGAGAGAACACGTGCGAGAGAGAGAGAGACGGCGCGTGCGAGAGAGACGGCACCTGCGAGAGAGAGGGAGCGCGAGTGAGAGAGAGCGCGTGAGAGATAGAGCACATGCAAAACAGAGAGAGAGAGCGCATGGGAGACAGAGAGAGAGAGAGCGTGCGAGAGAGAGCGCGTGCGAGACAGCAAGAGAGAGAGTGTGTGCGAGACACAGAGAGAGAGAGAGTGTGTGCAAGAGAGTGATTGCGCGTGCGAGACAGAGAGAGCGTGTGCAAGAGAGAGAGCGTGTGTGCGAGAGAGAGTGTGTGCGAGCCAGAGAGAGAGAGTGTGTGTGCGAGCCAGAGAGAAAGAGAAAGAGTGCGTGCGTGTGAGAGAGTTTGTGCGTGTGAGAGAGTTTGTGCGTGTGAGAGAGTGCATGCGTGTGAGAGAGTGCGTGCATGTGAGAGAGTGCGTCCGTGTGAGAGTGCGTGCGTGTGAGAGAGAGAGAGAGCGCGTGCGAGACAGAGGGTGAGAGAGAGAGCGCGTGCGAGACAGAGAGAGAGAGTGCGTGCATGCGAGAGAGAGTGGGTACGTGCAAGTGAGAGAGGGAGAGCGAGTGAGAGCGTGCGTGTGCGAGACAGAGAGCGAGAGAGAGCGCGTGAGAGAGAGACATCGTGCGAGAGAGAGCGCGTGCGAGACAGCGAGAGAGAGCAGGCGCGTGCGAGACAGAGAAAGAGAGAGAGAGCGCCTGTGAGACAGCGAGAGAGAGAGAGAGAGAGTGCGTGCGAGAGAGAGAGCGAGAGAGGGAGTGCTTGCGAGACAGAGAGCGCGTGCGAGACAGAGAGCGCGTGCGAGACAGAGAGAGTGAGTGCGTGTGTGCGAGAGAGCGTGCGTGCGTGCAAGAGAGCGTGCGTGCGAGAGAGCGCGCGTGCGTGCGAGAGAGCAGAGAGACCGAGAGAGACAGAGAGTGAGAGCGCATGAGAGAGAGTGAGATCGCGTGAGAGAAAGAGAGTGAGATCGCGTGAGAGAAAGAGAGAGAGATCGCGTGAGAGAAAGAGAGAGAGTGCGTGAGAGAGAGAGAGAGAGAGAGCGCGTGAGAGGGAGGGAGAGCGCGAGCGAGGGAGAGCGCGAGGGAGGGAGAGCGCGAGAGACAGAGTGAGAGCACGTGAGAGCGCATGAGAGTGAGAACACGTGCGAGAGAGAGACGGCGCGTGCGAGAGAGACAGCACCTGCGAGAGAGAGAGGGAGCGTGAGAGAGAGCGCGTGAGAGAGAGAGCACATGCAAAACAGAGAGAGAGAGCGCATGGGAGACAGAGAGAGAGCGTGCGAGAGAGAGCGCGTGCGAGACAGCAAGAGATAGCGAGTCTGAGACAGCAAGAGCGAGAGAGCGTGTGCGAGACACAGAGAGAGAGTGCGTGCAAGAGAGTGAGTGCGCGTGTGCAAGAGAGAGAGCGTGTGTGCGAGAGAGAGCATGTGCGAGCCAGAGAGAGAGAGAGTGCGTGCGAGCCAGAGAGAGAGAAAGAGAGTGCATGCGAGAGAGAGAGAGAGAGACGGCGCGTGCGAGAGAGACGGCACCTGCGAGAGAGAGGGAGCGCGAGTGAGAGAGAGCGCGTGAGAGATAGAGCACATGCAAAACAGAGAGAGAGAGCGCATGGGAGACAGAGAGAGAGAGCGTGCGAGAGAGAGCGCGTGCGAGACAGCAAGAGAGAGAGTGTGTGCGAGACACAGAGAGAGAGAGAGTGTGTGCAAGAGAGTGATTGCGCGTGCGAGACAGAGAGAGCGTGTGCAAGAGAGAGAGCGTGTGTGCGAGAGAGAGTGTGTGCGAGCCAGAGAGAAAGAGAAAGAGTGCGTGCGTGTGAGAGAGTTTGTGCGTGTGAGAGAGTTTGTGCGTGTGAGAGAGTTTGTGCGTGTGAGAGAGTGCATGCGTGTGAGAGAGTGCGTGCATGTGAGAGAGTGCGTCCGTGTGAGAGTGCGTGCGTGTGAGAGAGAGAGAGAGAGCGCGTGCGAGACAGAGGGTGAGAGAGAGAGCGCGTGCGAGACAGAGAGAGAGAGTGCGTGCATGCGAGAGAGAGTGGGTACGTGCAAGTGAGAGAGGGAGAGCGAGTGAGAGCGTGCGTGTGCGAGACAGAGAGCGAGAGAGCGCGTGAGAGAGAGACATCGTGCGAGAGAGAGCGCGTGCGAGACAGCGAGAGAGAGCAAGCGCGTGCGAGACAGAGAAAGAGAGAGAGAGCGCCTGTGAGACAGCGAGAGAGAGAGAGTGCGTGCGAGAGAGAGAGCGAGAGAGGGAGTGCTTGCGAGACAGAGAGCGCGTGCGAGACAGAGAGCGCGTGCGAGACAGAGAGAGTGAGTGCGTGCGTGCGAGAGAGCGTGCGTGCGTGCGAGAGAGCGTGCGTGCGAGAGAGCGCGCGTGCGTGCGAGAGAGCAGAGAGACCGAGAGAGACAGAGAGTGAGAGCGCATGAGAGAGAGTGAGATCGCGTGAGAGAAAGAGAGTGAGATCGCGTGAGAGAAAGAGAGAGAGAGTGCGTGAAAGAGAGAGAGCGCGTGAGAGGGAGGGAGAGCGCGTGAGAGGGAGGGAGAGCGCGAGCGAGGGAGAGCGCGAGGGAGGGAGAGCGCGTGAGAGGGATGGAGAGCGCGTGAGAGAGAGGGGGAGACAGCGTGAGAGAGACAGAGTGAGAGCACGTGAGAGCGCATGAGAGAGAGAGAGACGGCGCGTGCGAGAGAGACAGCACCTGCGAGAGAGAGGGAGCGTGAGAGAGAGCGCGTGAGAGAGAGAGCACATGCAAAACAGAGAGAGAGAGCGCATGGGAGACAGAGAGAGAGCGTGCGAGAGAGAGCGCGTGCGAGACAGCAAGAGAGATAGCGAGTCTGAGACAGCAAGAGAGAGAGAGCGTGTGCGAGACACAGAGAGAGAGTGCGTGCAAGAGAGTGAGTGCGCGTGCGAGACAGAGAGAGCGTGTGCAAGAGAGAGAGCGTGTGTGCGAGAGAGAGCGTGTGCGAGCCAGAGAGAGAGAGAGTGCGTGCGAGCCAGAGAGAGAGAAAGAGAGTGCATGCGAGAGAGATAGAGCGCATGTGAGACAGAGAGAGGGTGTGTGAGACAGAGAGGTAGAGAGAGAGCACATGCGAGAGAGAGCGCAGGAGAGAGACAGAGCGATATTGCGCATGCGAGAGACAGAGAGAGAGAGAGAGCGTGTACGAAACAGAGAGAGCGTGTGCGAGACAGAGGGAGAGCGAGCGCCAGAGAGAGAGAGAGAGAGAAAGCGAACGTCAGAGAGAGAGTGCGAGCTTCAGAGAGAGTGAGTGAGAGAGAGCGAGCGCCAGAGAGAGAGCGAGCGCCAGAGAGAGAGCGAGCGCCAGAGAGAGCGAGCACCAGAGTGGGAGAGAGATGGCGAGCGCCAAAGAGAGAGAGAGAGAGATAGCAAGCGCCAGAGAGTGAGTGCGAGCTTCTGAGAGAGTGAGTGAGTGAGAGCGAGAGAGAGAGAGCGTCAGAGAGAGAGAGAGAGCGTCAGAGAGAGCGAGCATCAGAGAAAGAGAGAGCGAGCGCCAGAGAGAGAGAGAGCACCAGAGAGAGAGAGAGAGAGCATGCCAGACAGAGACAGAGATCGCGTGCGAGACAGAGACCGAGAGAGCACTTGCAAGACCGAGAGAGCGCAGGAGAGAGACAGAGCGATATTGCGCGTGCGAGAGAGAGAGAGCGTGTGCGAGACAGAGAGAGCGAGTGCCAGAGAGAGCGAGTGCGAGCGCCAGAGAGAGAGAGAGAGTGAGCGCCAGAGAGAGAGATCGCCAGAGAGAGCGCGAGCGGCAGAGAGAGAGAGCGATCGCCAGAGAGAGCGCGAGCGAGCGGCAGAGAGAGAGAGAGCGAGCGCCAGAGCGAGCGGCAGAGAGGCGAGAGAGTGAGTGCCAGAGAGAGTGAGTGCCAGAGAGAGAGAGAGAGAGAGAGAGTGAGTGAGTGAGTGAGAGAGAGATTGAGCGCGCCAGTGCGAGAGCGAGCCTGACAGACAGCTCGCGCGCGAGAGAGAGAGAGAGAGACAGACAGACACAGAGAGAGAGCGCACGCGAGAGAGACTGAGAGTGACACAGAGAGAGAGAGAGAGCACGCGCCAGGGAGAGAGAGAGCGCCAGAGAGAGAGAGAGAGTGCGAGTGCCAGAGAGAGAGAGAGTGCCAGAGAGAGCAAGTGCCAGATAGAGAGAGAGAGAGTGCGAGTGCCAGAGAGAGTGAGCGAGTGCCAGAGAGAGAGAGAGAGCGAGCGCCAGAGAGAGAGAGACAGAGAGTTGACTGAATGCTCTGAGAGACTCTGGGTTGAGGTGAGCTATGTGAAGAGATTAGCTATAGGTGTACTTACCATAGGAGTCTCTGTCTCTGGCGCACTCTCTATCTCTTGGCAGTAGTATTGTAGACCAGAGTCTTTCAGAGCGTTCAGTTAGCCCACTGATACCCCTATCAGATCACAGCAAAATCAGTCTACTTGAACAGAGTGATACTCAATCATGAGGCATCAAAGCCAAAGGAACTGAGTAACATTAAGAAATGCTATAGATGGAAGGAATGTAGTGTGGAAACCTACCAAAAAACAATTATGCAACAACAAATGCAATACATTTTAGACAACTTCCTGGATGAAACATTCCACTGTAATAGTGAAGGTGTAAAGTTGGCAGTAGATAATCTAAATAGTATATTTGACCTCTCAGCATCCCTATCAAATAAAAAAAAAACAGAAAACCAAAGAAAATTAATGACAAATGGTTTGATGAAGAATGCAGAAACCTAAGAAATTGAGAAACCTGTTCAACCAAAAACACAGAGACCCAGAAAACCTGAGTCTACTCCTTCACTTTGGTGAATCACTAAAACAATGCAGAAATACACTATGGAAAAAGGAACAGCACATCAGAAATCAGCTCAATGTAATTGAAGAATCCATAGACTCTAACCACTTCTTAGAAATTAGAAAACACTAAACAGATAATTATTTGTGTTGCTATCTGTCCAAAATGTAGATGTATAGAGCAAAACATATTTTTGGCTTTATAACAAAGAACAAACAGCAAAAACATATACATGATCAAATACAAATCTTGGAATCAACTATTGAAGACTAACACACTGGATTATCCACTTATCTTGAATGAACTACAAGACAAAATAAAAACCCTCCAACCCAAAATGGCCTGTGGTGTTGATGGTATCCTCAATAAAGTGATAAAATATACAGACAACAAATTCCAACTGGCTATACTGAAACTCTTTATCATCATCATCCTCAGCTCTGGCATATTCCCCAATATTTGGAACCAAGGACTGATCACCCCAATCCACAAAAGTGGATTTGACCCCAATAATTACTGTAGGATATGCATCAACAGCAACCTTGGGAAAATCCTCTGCATTATTATTAACAGCAGACTCGTGCATTTTCTCAGTAAAAACAATGTACTGAGCTAATGTCAAATTGGCTTTGTACCAAATTATCATATGACAGACCATGTATTCACCCTGCACACCCTAATTGACAAACAAGCAAACCAAAACAAAGGCAAAGTCTTCTTATGCTTTGTTGATTTAAATTTGGCATGAGGGTCTGGTATTCAAATTGATGGAAAGTGGTGTTGGGGGAAAACATACAACATTATAAAATCCATGTACACAAACAACAAGTGTGAGGTTAACATTGGCACATTTCTCCCCACAGGGCCGTGGCGTGAGACAGGGATGCAGCTTAAGCCCCACCGTCTTCAACATATATATCAACGAATTGGCAAGGGCACTAGAACAGTCTGCAGCACCCGGCCTCACCCTACTAGAATCTGAAGTCAAATGTCTACTGTTTGCTGATGATCTGGTGCTTCTGTCACCAACCAAAGAGGGCCTACAGCAGCACCTAGATCTTCTGCACAGATTCTGTTAGACCTGGGCCCTGACAGTATATTTCAGTAAGACCAAAATAATGGTGTTACAAAAAAGGTCCTGTCGCCAGGACCACAAACACAAATTCCATCTAGACACCGTTGCCCTAGAGCACACAAAAAACTATACATAACTTGGCCTAAACATCAGCGCCACAGGTAACTTCCACAAAGCTGTGAACAATCTGAGAGACAAAGCAAGAAGGGCCTTCTAGGCCATCAAAAGGAACATAAAATTCGACATACCAATTAGGATCTGACAAAAAAATACTTGAATCAGTTATAGAACCCATTGCCCTTTATGTTTGTGAGGTATGGGGTCTGTTCACCAACCAAGAATTCACCAAATTAGGCAGATACCCGCTTATTATCAAAATCCAGAAAAAAACTGCTAAATTCTACAACCACCTAAAAGGAAGTGATTCCCAAACCTTCCATAACAAAGCCATAACCCACAGAAAGATGAACCTGGAGAAGAGTCCTCTAAGCAAGCTGGTCCTGGGGCCCTGTTTACAAACACAAACAGACCCCACAGAGCCCCAGGACAGCAACACAATTAGACCCAACCAAATCATCAGAATATAAAAAGATAATTACTTGAATCATTGACAAGAATTAAGAAAAAATACATTGCAAACTAGAATGCTGTTTGGCCCTAAACAGAGAGTACACAGTGGCAGAATACCTGACCACTGTGGCTGACCCAAACTTAAGGAAAGCTTTGACTATGTACTGACATAGCCTTGCTATTCAGAAAGGCTGTCGTAGGCAGACCTGGCTCTCAAGAGAAGACAGGCTGTGTGCACACTTCCCACAAAATGAGGTGGAAACTGAGCTGCACTTCCTAACCTCCTGCCAAATGTATGACCATATTAGAGAGACATATTTCCTTGAGATTACACAGATCCACAAAGAATTTGAAAACAAACCCAATTTCGATAAACTCCCATATCTACTGGGGTGAAATACCACAGTGTGCAATCACATTAGCAAGATGTGTGACCTGTTGCCACAAGAAAAGAGCAACCAGTGAAGAACAAAAACCATTGTAAATACAACCCATATTTATGTTTATTTATTTTCCCTTTTGTGCTTTAACCATTTGCACATCGTTGCAACACTGTATATATACATATGACATTTGAAATGTCTTTTTTTCTTTTGGAACTTCTGTGAGTAATGTTTAATGCTCATTTTTATTGTTTATTTCACTTCTGTATATGAACTACTTCACTTGCTTTGGCAATGTTAACATACGTTTCCCATGCCAATAAAGCCCTATGAATAGAATAGAATTGAATTGAGAGAGCAGGAGACCGAGAGAAAGCAGGAGACAGAGAAAGTCTCATTTGTATTCACCGTGGAGCTACATTCACCTGCCAGGAACACCAACCCCCCCCCACACTACCCTCAACAGATGGCCACCCGCCAGCTTCTACCAGACATACGCACACACCCACACACACGCACACACACACACACACACACACACACACACACACACGCACACACACACACACACACACACTTACACTTACAAAACAACCAAAGACACACTTAGTCAAATGTGCACAGTCGGATACATCTTTGTAAAAGGGAGAGAGTGAAGTATATTATTAGGAAGGGGGGTGAAATCATTAGGAAAAATCATAGCCCTGGTGTCACATTATTTATCCAGCACTGAACATACATCAATTACCCAAGCAGGGATACGCTAAAATATTAATCCATCTATTCAACATCTCATCTTCTCGCCATCCTTTTTCCTCCTCACCTTCTCTTTCTCTCACCCTCTCTCCCCCCCCCCTCTCTGTCTCTTTCACCCCCCCCCCTCTCTTTTTCCCCCCTTTCTCTCTCTGACAGAACAAGTGGCTGGCCCATGCTACAGAGGCGAGTGTACCATGTCATGGCCGTGGCGAGAAGGCTGGGAGGAAATGACCTGGACTACAACAACGATCGCATCCTGGTCCGCCACATCGACTCCTATGACATAGACATGGACCAGTGGACCCGCTGCACCTTCAGCCTACTCACGGGTGGGTGGGATGCGCAGACACACGCACCTGCACACACGTGTACACGCACATACGCACATACTAGAGGGGAGCTTCCCTGTGAAGTTGTCAAGTATGTTCAAGGTGAAGTCATGAGAGGAGACGGAGGGACTTATTTTCGGGAACTTTCCCAACGCACCCTGTGTCTCAGATGACATTGAGTCATCTGGCCTCTCTTTGGCACAGCGAATCATTGTTTTCGCTCTATCCTCTGCAGGTCAGAACGAATCTGGCGTGGCAGTCCATGATGACCGAATCTATGTTGTCGGTGGATATTCTATTTGGACCAATGAGCCCCTAGCGTGTATTCAGGCGAGTGACCTTGACAGGTTTATGTAACCTAAAAAATTGTATGTATTATTAAACTATGCTGTGCGTAGTTTATAAGGTTATAATGCATTATGGGGAAAGAGGGTATTCATAGCAAATGTTATCTTATTACAATATTCTATTGTTTCCTAGGAACGCAAAGCGAGGCGGCCATCTCTGTCGGCGCCGGAAGTACACGTCTATTGTTCCATGTGCATGACATGTTTATTTCACTTCCTGTTGTCCAGGTGTTAGATGTGAGCATGGAGGGGAAGGAGGAAGTGTTCTACGGACCAACTCTACCGTTCGCCTCCAATGGAATAGCAACGTGTTTCCTCCCTGCTCCATGCTTCACCTGCCCCAACCTACAGACTCTACAAGTGCCCCATCACAGGATAGGGGCTTTCTAACACACTAATAGAGACTACAGAGACTACAGAGACTATAGAGACTAATAGAGACCATTGTTACTCTAACTTCCGCGACGCATATAAGGCCCTGCCCCGCCCCCCTTTCGGAAAAGCTGACCACGACTCCATTTTGTTGATCCCTGCCTACAGACAGAAACTAAAACAAGAGGCTCCCACGCTGAGGTCTGTCCAACGCTGGTCCGACCAAGCTGACTCCACACTCCAAGACTGCTTCCATCACGTGGACTGGGAGATGTTTCGTATTGCGTCAGATAACAACATTGACGAATACGCTGATTCGGTGTGCGAGTTCATTAGAACGTGCGTTGAAGATGTCGTTCCCATAGCAACGATTAAAACATTCCCTAACCAGAAACCGTGGATTGATGGCAGCATTCGTGTGAAACTGAAAGCGCGAACCACTGCTTTTAATCAGGGCAAGGTGTCTGGTAACATGACCGAATACAAACAGTGCAGCTATTCCCTCCGCAAGGCTATCAAACAAGCTAAGCGCCAGTACAGAGACAAAGTAGAATCTCAATTCAACGGCTCAGACACAAGAGGCATGTGGCAGGGTCTACAGTCAATCACGGACTACAGGAAGAAACCCAGCCCAGTCACGGACCAGGATGTCTTGCTCCCAGGCAGACTAAATAACTTTTTTGCCCGCTTTGAGGACAATACAGTGCCACTGACACGGCCTGCAACGAAAACATGCGGTCTCTCCTTCACTGCAGCCGAGGTGAGTAAGACATTTAAACGTGTTAACCCTCGCAAGGCTGCAGGCCCAGATGGCATCCCCAGCCGCGCCCTCAGAGCATGCGCAGACCAGCTGGCCGGTGTGTTTACGGACATATTCAATCAATCCCTATACCAGTCTGCTGTTCCCACATGCTTCAAGAGGGCCACCATTGTTCCTGTTCCCAAGAAAGCTAAGGTAACTGAGCTAAATGACTACCGCCCCGTAGCACTCACATCCGTCATCATGAAGTGCTTTGAGAGACTAGTCAAGGACCATATCACCTCCACCCTACCTGACACCCTAGACCCACTCCAATTTGCTTACCGCCCAAATAGGTCCACAGACGATGCAATCTCAACCACACTGCACACTGCCCTATCCCATCTGGACAAGAGGAATACCTATGTGAGAATGCTGTTCATCGACTACAGCTCGGCATTCAACACCATAGTACCCTCCAAGCTCGTCATCAAGCTCGAGACCCTGGGTCTCGACCCCGCCCTGTGCAACTGGGTACTGGACTTCCTGACGGGCCGCCCCCAGGTGGTGAGGGTAGGCAACAACATCTCCTCCCCGCTGATCCTCAACACTGGGGCCCCACAAGGTTGCGTTCTGAGCCCTCTCCTGTACTCCCTGTTCACCCACGACTGCGTGGCCACGCACGCCTCCAACTCAATCATCAAGTTTGCGGACGACACAACAGTGGTAGGCTTGATTACCAACAACGATGAGACGGCCTACAGGGAGGAGGTGAGGGCCCTCGGAGTGTGGTGTCAGGAAAACAACCTCACACTCAACGTCAACAAAACTAAGGAGATGATTGTGGACTTCAGGAAACAGCAGAGGGAACACCCCCCTATCCACATCGATGGAACAGTAGTGGAGAGGGTAGCAAGTTTTAAGTTCCTCGGCATACACATCACAGACAAACTGAATTGGTCCACTCACACAGACAGCATCGTGAAGAAGGCGCAGCAGCGCCTCTTCAACCTCAGGAGGCTGAAGAAATTCGGCTTGTCACCAAAAGCACTCACAAACTTCTACAGATGCACAATCGAGAGCATCCTGGCGGGCTGTATCACCGCCTGGTATGGCAACTGCACCGCCCTCAACCGTAAGGCTCTCCAGAGGGTAGTGAGGTCTGCACAACGCATCACCGGGGGCAAACTACCTGCCCTCCAGGACACCTACACCACCCGATGTCACAGGAAGGCCATAAAGATCATCAAGGACATCAACCACCCGAGCCACTGCCTGTTCACCCCGCTATCATCCAGAAGGCGAGGTCAGTACAGGTGCATCAAAGCTGGGACCGAGAGACTGAAAAACAGCTTCTATCTCAAGGCCATCAGACTGTTAAACAGCCACCACTAACACTGAGTGGCTGCTGCCAACACACTGACACTGACTCAACTCCAGCCACTTTAATAATGGGAATTGATGGGAAATGATGTAAATATATCACTAGCCACTTTAAACAATGCTACCTTATATAAATGTTACTTACCCTACATTATTCATCTCATACGCATACGTATATACTGTACTCTATATCATCGACGGTATCCTTATGTAATACATGTATCACTAGCCACTTTATACTATACTATGCCACTTTGTTTACATACTCATCTCATTGTACATACTGTACCCGATACCATCTACTGTATCTTGCCTATGCTGCTCTGTACCATCACTCATTCATATATCCTTATGTACATATTCTTTATCCCCTTACACTGTGTACAAGACAGTAGTTTTGGAATTGTTAGTTAGATTACTTGTTATTACTGCATTGTCGGAACTAGAAGCACAAGCATTTCGCTACACTCGCATTAACATCTGCTAACCATGTGTATGTGACAAATAAAATTTGATTTGATTTGATTTACAGTAAATACATCATGCAAACAACTCATATGGACATACATACAATTATGTAACACAAAATAATAGAACCAAAGGTCTGCTCCTTTACAACAGCCCCACTCTTCCTCTAAAAGGCACACACACACACACACACACACACACACACACACACACACACTCTCTTCAAGTGCAGGCGTCACTGCCCATCCTGAGGATGAAAAAAGGAAGGTCCTCAAAGAGGAAGGTCCTCAAAGTTCCCTATTCCTATCCAGCTACCCTGTGATGAAGGACTGATCTTCCATCAGCTGCAGGGTTTGGGTCAATTCCATTTCAATTCAGTCAATTCAGGAAGTAACCAGAATTCTGATGACAATGTTGCTCATTGAAAAGCATTGAGAATAATAGATATTGATTGGAGTAATATATCCAGAATTGACCCCAACCCTGCTCAGATGACTGGCTCTAGTCAAACTGGTGCAGACCAGTAGATCGCAATGCTGGAGCACTCAAGGGGAGCATAGCTCTCTACGGAGTGAAATGGCTCCCTCTTTTACTAATGCACTATAGGGCTATTGGCACTCTAACTAGCTGTACTTACTACTTGCCATAACCCATCTACTCAATACAAAGCCAATGGACCCACCCACGGTCATTTCAATTGAAACCTGTCCTGTGTAAACTGTGGACCCATCTTACTCTTTCTCGAGCGTGTGTTTTTCTATTCAAGCTCAGAATTGAAGACTGTTTTAACAGTTGAGTGAATGTCTGACCACGTAGCATACAGTGCATATGCTCAGCACGCTATGTGTCGCCACTGTCTTATGCCATTTTCAAAACGTCTCGTTTTACTTCGTCAAAGAAATAACGCCGTTTCACCTCCAGCAGTGAGAGAGAGGACTTTAAAAACATGTCTTGTTTTCAGAATAAAGAGGTCCAGTACTGTATCAATAAAGCCCGTGATAAATTGAACCGAGCAAGTTGTTCATCCGCTGTATTGTGTTAGTCTGAAATACGGGATTCATTTTTTTTTGTTGCTTTTGGGTGGGTTGTGTTGTTTTTTTTGTTTTTTCTATTGGGCACAGGGCGCTTTTTTGCTGGTTTACATTCTCCCTTTTGCAGGATTTACTATCATTTATTCTATCCTTAGCACATTTTCTCATCTGCTTGCACGCACTATATCGAGGCGTTTTGGTACTTCCCTTATGCAATGCGCTTTTCCACGCACTAACTATTATTAGAAACTGGGTGGTTCGAGCCCTGAGTGCTGTTTGACTGACAGCCGTGGTATATCGGACCCTATACCACGGGTATGACAAAACATGTATTTGCATTGCTCTAATTACTTGGAAAACGGTTTATAATAGCAATACAGCACCTCTGGGTTTGTGGTATATGGCCAATATACCACTGCTAAGGGCTGTATCCAGACACTGGAGGAGACAGGTTAAGGAAGGATTGTGTATGTGTGCAATTCATAGGGTGAATGGGCAAGACAAAAGATTTAAGTTCCTTTGAACAGGGTAGGTGCCAGGCGCAGCGGATTTGTCACAAACTGTAACGCTGCTGAGTCTGAACAATGGTCCCCCACCCAAAAGCCATGTAGCCAACTTGACAACTGTGGGAAGCATTGGAGTCAACCTGGGCCAGCATCCCAGTGGAATGCTTTTGACACCTTAAGTAGAGGGAGGGGGATATATCTACCAGTCTGTCTATCCTGCCCTCTAGCCAGCAGTCATAGTGACAATAGTGGTAGGTGGACCGTTTGTCCAGATCTGCAATGGTCCGTCACAGTGGACACATCATCCCCATAAAAACACGGAAATGTTTTTTTTCCTCCGTTCGTTTTTCACATCGTGAAGTTTACCCAAAAAAAAGTAATTCATTGTGAGGTTTTGATAGCCGTGTAATTCTCTCTCGGGCAAGGTGAGTTTTATCAATATATTCGCCTCAGTTTACTTAACATGTGCAATTCTAATGATCGATAAAAGGGACCTTGTCTGAGAGAGATTTGCGCGGTTATAAAAATGTCACGCCAGGGTAAGCATACACGAAACAAAGACCTTATACGAAGTAGTTCTAAAATCCCAGAAGGAAAAATGAATGGCTAAAAAAAAAAACGATTGGGAACCATTTCCTGGGTTTTATGACTCACACTGTGGTACTCAATAGGCTAATTAGCAATCATGGCACACATATAATCATACAAAGCTGCACCGATATTCAATATGTATCCACATAAAGAGGAAGAGCTGATAGGAAGTGGATAGGCCAGGTAAATCACTGAGCATGAAAGACGAGGCACGCAGCTCAAAAAGCTCCCCTATTGATCTTTAGGGACAATACAATGATCCTACCAAGACTAGCATACAACGCCACAGTGCAATGAATAATTGCATTATTGTTTTCCAGGGAGCACAAAATTCTACTCTAGGCCTCAGTGAAAATGTCATTTGAATGACGGTGCAAAAGCCCTGTGAATTGAACGTTTCATTCCAGTTGTGGGTCTACTCTGGACAGTTATTAACAAGGTCTTGAAAGGCACCATGGCAGGCCTGTCTGGCTGTATTTCTACTTCTGATACTGAGATGCGCGGTCTTGTTGCGGATCATCATTCTCGCATGACGTCCTATAATAATAATAATCTCAGCAGGCCCAGTTATTCACAGGAAAGCTCAACACATGCTCCGCCTCCTCCGATCTGAGCAGCTATTCTTCGCTCATCTAGAATCTAACCCAAATATTTGTCATTTTACTTTTAAAATGTATTAATTACCTTTTACATGTGGCATAAACACACAACCGGTCACAATGTTTTTTCACTGCCTGGTATGGCAACTGCTCGGCCTCAGACCGCAAGACACTAGAGGATAGTGCGTGCGGCCCAGTACATCACTGGGGCCCATCTTCCTACCATCCAGGACCTCTACACCAGGCGGTGTCAGAGGAAGGCCCTAAAAATTGTCAGACTCCAGCCACCCTAGTCCTAGACTGTTCTCTCTGCTACCGCACGGCAAGCGGTATCCGGAGCGCCAAGTCTAGGTCCAAGAAGCTTCTAAACAGCTTCTACCCCAAGCCATAAGACTCCTGAACATCTCATAAAAAATGGCTACCCAGACTATTTGCATCCCCCCCTATTTTACACCGCTGCTACTCTCTGTTGTTATCATCTATGCATAGTCACTTTAATAACTCTACCTACATGCAGATATTACCTCAACTAACCGGTGATTGATCCTGTACCGGTACCCCCCTGTGTATAGTCTCGCTACAGTGCCTTGCGAAAGTATTCGGCCCCCTTGAACTTTGCGACCTTTTGCCACATTTCAGGCTTCAAACATAAAGATATAAAACTGTATTTTTTTGTGAAGAATCAACAACAAGTGGGACACAATCATGAAGTGGAACAACATTTATTGGATATTTAAAACTTTTTTAACAATTCAAAAACTGAAAAATTGGGCGTGCAAAATTATTCAGCCCCCTTAAGTTAATACTTTGTAGTGCCACCTTTTGCTGCGATTACAGCTGTAAGTCGCTTGGGGTATGTCTCTATCAGTTTTGCACATCGAGAGACTACTATTTTTGAACCATTCCATTGTAGATTTTGCTTTGTTTTGTGTTTTGGATCATTGTCTTGTTGGAAGACAAATCTCCGTCCCAGTCTCAGGTCTTTTGCAGACTCCATCACGTTTTCTTCCAGAATGGTCCTGTATTTGGCTACATCCATCTTCCCATCAATTTTAACCATCTTCCCTGTCCCTGCTGAAGAAAAGCAGGCCCAAACCATGATGCTGACACCACTATGTTTGACAGTGGGGATGGTGTGTTCAGCTGTGTTGCTTTTACGCCAAACATAACATTTTGCATTGTTGCCAAAAAGTTCAATTTTGGTTTCATCTGACCAGAGCACCTTCTTCCACATGTTTGGTGTGTATCCCAGGTGGCTTGTGGCAAACTTTAAACAACACTTTTTTTATGGATATCTTTAAGAAATGGCTTTCTTCTTGCCACTCTTCCATAAAGGCCAGATTTGTGCAATATACGACTGATTGTTGTCCTATGGACAGAGTCTCCCACCTCAGCTGTAGATCTCTGCAGTTCATCCAGAGTGATCATGAGCCTCTTGGCTGCATCTCTGATCAGTCTTCTCCTTGTATGAGCTGAAAGTTTAGAGGGACGGCCAGGTCTTGGTAGATTTGCAGTGGTCTGATACTCCTTCCATTTCAATATTATCGCTTGCACAGTGCTCCTTGGGATGTTTAAAGCTTGGGAAATCTTTTTGTATCCAAATCCGGCTTTAAACTTCTTCACAACAGTATCTCGGACCTGCCTGATGTGTTCCTTGTTCTTCATGATGCTCTCTGCGCTTTTAACGGACCTCTGAGACTATCACAGTGCAGGTGCATTTATACAGAGACTTGATTACACACAGGTGGATTGTATTTATCATCATTAGTCATTTAGGTCAACATTGGATCATTCAGAGATCCTCACTGAACTTCTGGAGAGAGTTTGCTGCACTGAAAGTAAAGGGGCTGAATAATTTTGCACGCCCAATTTTTCAGTTTTTGATTTGTTAAAAAAGTTTGAAATATCCAATAAATGTCGTTCCACTTCATGATTGTGTCCCACTTGTTGTTGATTCTTCACAAAAAAATACAGTTTTATATCTTTATGTTTGAAGCCTGAAATGTGGCAAAAGGTCGCAAAGTTCAAGGGGGCCGAATACTTTCGCAAGGCACTGTATTGTTATTTTACTGCTGCTTTTTAATTACGTGTTACTTTTATTTCTTATACTTACTCCTATTTTTGTAAACTGCGTTGTTGGTTAGGGGCTCGTAGTTGTTAGGAATTTTATGAATAATGACTAAACAATATCTACATTTTAAATAGAACTATAAGTAATTCAAACTTATACTCTGTTTTATTATATCTGATTCATAATATTAAGGGATTGTGGAGCATGAAACAGGGGGTAATTAAACATAAATACCATTCCAGCTAGGTTGGGGAGGAAATGGATTGTGGGTTTTAAGTAAGCAGAAAGGATCGTTAACCTATGGTTGAACCGACTCAACTTAGCTCTGGGATGTTTAGATAAGGCAGTGAGTGTTTTCCTAGGTTTTCCATTATCTGGAGCTGTCTGCTGAATAGTGATAGATGAAGACTTCACAAGTTTAATCTTGTTTTAACTGTGTGTCTGGGCGAGGGGGTGGGAATAAACTTTTGAACTTTTTTGAACTGTTCTGTCCTGGTCGATAGGGGGAAGGACATTTTATAACCTATGACGTCATATTTTGTATATAAACTGTATTTTGTATATAAACTGTTCGTGGTTTCATGGCAGCGCGCTCCGAGAATAAATACTATTCTCTCATTTTGATTAGACTGGTATCTCCTATTTTCATAAAATTGACAATCTTACAAATTCTTATAAAATAGACAGTGATTTAATTAATGTACAATTATAGGAATTATGAAATTACATTAACACCTGTTGTATTTCACTGTAAGGTCTACCTACACCTGATGTATTCGGCGCACTAATAACATTTGATTTTAATGTTTTAATCTGATTACTTCAAAAGTCTCCTGTAGGCTACCTGCACACTTTCCTCCAAAATATAATTCCAGCATCCAAACTGTGCGGTGTCCATTTGATGAATGGAAAGACACGTTACGAATCACAAAAGTTGAATGACATTGAGACTGTCAAGCCAAGCTTTCGATACTGGGTAGACCTACAAATTAAGGAGGGATGTAGGCCTATTTTCTGTTTGTCGAGATGACAGTCTTTGATTGTGGTGTTTAAAAAGCAAACCATGATATTGAAGCGCCTGAAGTCGGTATGCTTCACTTATTGATTGTGTGGTACATTGGCATAGAGACCTGCTGGTGGATCATTCATTGCATATATTTTATATAATCAGATTTTTAATCAGATTTCCTGGCCTCTCGAATCTGACTTCCCCCAGCTGATCATTGTCTGCAGCCGGCTCTGATCGTAGAGTAATAAAACAGAAATGGAGAATGAGCTCGTCTGTGGTGGTCAGCGAACCCTCAACCTTGTGTCCCGTAGCCCTGCGTGGCATCAACTGTGCCACAAAAGCATGCTGATGTGGAAAAAGTCAATATCCACATTTATAAACACATGGTTGCTATGTTTTTATTTTATTTGTAGTTGTAAACATTATTTTGAGTTAATTCTATGGGGGGGGGGTTGTATGCAACAACAAAACTACAGTACAAAGGGGAGGGTCATGTGAAAGTATTTTTTGTGTGCCTTTTTTTAATGACACCTCAAGTTCCTCAGACGTGAAATTATGACTATTGAAATGAAGCCTGATTTGCATGAAGATTTCAAAGGAAAAAGGGAATGGAAAGAGCAAAAGTAATCTTTCGGACTCTTTGGTTGTATCTGATGAGGGACAGTCTCAGGAAAGGAGGCGGTTCTGCCTGTAAAGTTGGGCCAACAAAAGAGTGCATTAGCACACAGAGATCCTATTTGTCTACTATCAGTAGTTAATATCACACCAGAGAAACAGTTAGAAAAACAAAATATTATACATTTATCTATATGCGTCACACACTCTTCCCTCGTTCCATGCCTGTACAATTAGGAAACTGAAATACAACACATGCACTTCCACATTCTCTTTTTTTCATCATATTAGTCACTTTTTTTCGTAACACCTTTTTGAAAAATATTTCAATGTGAAGATGGAAACTTGATCATAAATTATGATCTGTAACTCCAACAGGACCATTTCTATACATTATGTACATGTGAAGATGGAAACTTGATCATAAATTATGATCTGTAACTCCAACAGGACCATTTCTATACATTATGTACATGTGAAGATGGAAACTTGATCATAAATTATGATCTGTAACTCCAACAGGACCATTTCTATACATTATGTACATGTGAAGATGGAAACTTGATCATAAATTATGATCTGTAACTCCAACAGGACCATTTCTATACATTATGTACATGTGAAGATGGAAACTTGATCATAAATTATGATCTGTAACTCCAACAGGACCATTTCTATACATTATGTACATGTGAAGATGGAAACTTGATCATAAATTATGATCTGTAACTCCAACAGGACCATTTCTATACATTATGTACATGAATTTCAAGCCCAGTGGTGTTGAGGTCAACAGCATGGTAACCTGGTCCTGGGGTCAAGGGTCAGTCCTCCTCCAGGCTGATGATCTCCGCCTGATCACAGTCCCCCAGCAGGGTCAGCAAATTCCTGTCACACATGCAGAGAGTGAGTGAGTGAGTAAGAGAGGGGTCACAAAATGACTCCCAAAGGTGTCACAGCACAAGATCCAGTATATTTCATACAGAGAGTGGACTGTGTCACTGAACACTGCATCAGTATTCACTATATATATATATATATATATATATATATATACACACACACACGCACACACAGTGCATTCAAAGTATTCAGACCCCTTGATTTTGCCCCCCAAAAAATTGTTATTCTTATTTTAAAATCTATCTACACACAATACCCCATAATGACAAAACTCTCCCTCCATCCCAGCTATTACAGCCTCGAGTCTTGTTGGGTATGTCACGAACCAGCTCAAAGCCCATAACAAAGGGAGACAACGTGGAGATAAGGAGTAACAAAAAGGTATATTTATTAACTAAAGCAACTAAGGAAAATATACAATGGTGTGTGTGTAATCAGTAATCAGTAGTGTAAGTGAGTGTTTTGCAAGCATGAATGTGATAATGCAGAGTGTTGAAAGGTGCCAAAGCAAACAAACGGCCACCAAGAACCACAACACAATCTACAAAGGTGTCTGCATGGAGAGAGTCTCTTCCATGAATGTGGAAGAGGTCTATTTATCCTGGGACACACCTGGCCCACGTGTTTCCCATGTAGCTGACGACCCTCCCCAACTCCGCCCACCGGCATCCTAATAAGGAAACAAGAACAAAGAGAGAATACGGCAGACAGAGTGGGAGGGTCGTCACAGGTATGACGCTACAAGCTTGGCACACCTGTACTTGGGGAGTTTCTCCCATTCTTCTCATCAGATCCTCTCAAGCTCTGTCAGGTTGGACGGGGAGCGTCGCTGCACAACTATTTTCAGGTCTCTCCAGAGATTGGATTGGAAGTCCGGCTCTGGCTGGACCACTCAAGGACATTCCGAGACTTGTCCCAAAGCCACTCCTGTGTTGTCTTGGCTCTGTGCTTAGGGTCGTTGTCCTGTTGGAAGGTGAACAATCGCCCCCGTCTGAGGTCCTGAGCGCTCTGGAGCAGGTTTTCATCAATGATCTCACTGTACTTTGCTCCGTTCATCTTTCCCTCGATCCTGACTAGTCTCCCAGTTCCTGCTGCTGAAAAACATTGCCACAGCATGATGCTGCCACCACGCATTACCGTAAGGATGCTGCCAGGTGTCCTCCAGATGTGATGCTTGGCATTCAGTTCAATTTTGTTTTCATCAGACTAGAGAATCTTGTTTCTCATGGTCTGAGAGTCCTTTGGGTGCCCTCCGTCTGGCCACTTTACCATAAAGACCTGATTGGTGGAGTGCTGCAGAGATGGTTGTCCTTTTGGAAGGTTCTCCCATCTCCACAAAGGAACTCTGTCAAAGTGACCATCGGGTTCTTGGCCACCTCCCTGACCAAGGCCCTTCTCTCCCTTTTGCTCAGTTTGGCCAGCCAGCTCTAGGAAGAGTCTTGTTGGTTTCAAACTTGTGTGCTTCTCCAAATCATGTCCAATCAATTGAATTTACCACAGGTGGACTCCAATCAAGTTGTAGAAACATCTCAAGGATGATCAACGGAAACATGACCCACACCGTAACTTTGAGTCTCATAGCAAAGGGTCTGAATACTTTTTTATTTCACCTTTTATTTAACTAGGTAATTCAGTTAAGAACAAATTATTATTTACAATGGCGGCCTACACTGGCCAAACCCGGACGCCCTATGGGACTCCCAATCACGGCTGGTTGTGCTACAGCCTGGAATCGAACCAGGGTGTCTGTAATGACACTGAGATGCAGTGCCTTAGACCGCTGCGCCACTCAGGAGTAAATAAGGTATCTGTTTTTGTTTTTTTGAATACATTTGAAACCATTTCTAAAAACCTGTTTTTGCTTTGTCATTATGGGGTAAGATTGTAGATTGATGAGGGAAAAAAAATATATTTAATACATTTTAGAATAAGGCATATTCTAAAATGTGGAAAAAGGGAGGGGTCTGTCTGTCTGTATTTGGGGTTGTGTGTTTTTATTAGTGATGTGGTTTGATATCTGGCATGTCACACACTGGCTTTATGGTTTTATGACCCATAGATTAGGTTATGTCCAACATTTGAAAACATTTTGCTACGGTGTACAATAATTGACACGACCCAAGTGCTGAATGCAGAGAGAGGAAGAGTAAAGGTTATAGCAGTTGGTCACATGGCGCATCCCCGGCGGCGGCTGAACGTCTCTCCACCACCAGCTGCAGGGCCTCTGTACTGGTCCTCCTCACTGTGAACGCACAGCTGCTTTTAGACTAGTTACCACACAAAAAACCTAGAGAAACACTACCCATAAAAGCAAGCTTGTTCGACACATTGTTCACAAATATGATTACTGTGTCTTTATGTGTGTACTCTCACCGTGAAGCTCGTTGACCAGCTTCAGGCAGCGGAGCAGAGAGGGGAAGGGGCATGGTGAGCAGGGCGGGGTCACAGTCATTGTTCTGTCTCAGCAGCTCCAATAGGAAGGCCAGGACCGTGACCAGGCGGGGAGGAGGGGCGTTGCCTTTGAAATGCAGGAAGTTCTCACTATGGAGACAGATACAGATGAGGTATGACACAGAGCCAGTAATGTCTGGCCATTTAATAGATGCTCTTAGGAGGCTGTCAAGGTGGATTAGGATGAAGTTGTCCTGAGACACTGCTCCAAGGTCAGTTTGGCTTCGCATTCCCTTACCTAATTATTAAGGTGAGGATTTGGGCAGGGTTTACTCATCCTGGATCTGTGCCTAAGAGCAATCTCTACCCAGAGCGTCAGAATCCTACCTGATCACCTGCAGGACGCTCCTCCTCAGTGCTGCCCCACGTGGGGCGGGCGTGGCCTCGCAGGCCGCCAGCAGCACCGGGTGATTGGCTATGGCCCCAACCGATGGAGTGGCAGGCAGGAAATGGTCAAGGTACTTGGAGATGACATCACGGAGCTGCTTCTTTAGGTAGGCTCCCTGAGACAGACATACTGGCTGCTATACACAGAGCCTGGAGGGGAAGAAAGGAGAGACAGAGGCACAGTGAGAGAGGTCAGTATAGTATTATTAATGCTCATGGGAAATACTTCTGGATTTTTCTGTCCTCCCCTCTAACCCTGCTAGTACTTTCTGAAGTATCCAAACAATACTTTTCCCCCCTGAAAGTATCCAAACTGGGGTAGTAAGTAACATAATGTTTAGGTATAGGGAGTGTGTGTGTGCGTGTGTCTGTTCATGCGTCCCACCTGCAGGTAGAGGAGTCCCTCAAGGCCTTGTCCAGCCCAGACAGAGAGTTAGGGAGGTGCTTGCCCGTTGACAACGTTGAACAGCAGCTGCTGGGCCTTGGAGGTGGCCAGCAGGGGACTCCAGTGCTTCACCACGCACCCTGAACACACACACACACAGTCAACACCAAGGATGACAGACATTCAACGTGTTTGACGAGATAGGCTCGAAGCAAGTCGCTGGGCAGAATTGCTAATCCTGATCATATCCTGATCCTCTCACACGCGCCGATTCTTTCTCGCCCAACACCAAATTGACCTCTAGCCAATATCTTGTCTATGCACTTGTAGAGATCTGTAATGATTGGATAGGTATAAGCAATAAGGTTATAGCTCCACCTTACACCTGTCCAGTCCTTAGAGATTCACACAACAGCCTACGGGGATAGGGGCAGACCTCCGTGATGCATACACCCACCCACAGCCCAGTAGGCCAGCAGCAGCCCCTCCTGAGGACTCTTATTGACCAGGTATTGTTTGATATATTCATGATGTCCCCCTGTGTAGTCCAGAGCACGGGCGACCATGGCAGAACGCTCAGACAACACCTGCAGCCCACTGTACACACACTCCACAGCCTGAGAGAGAAAAATACAAAAGCGACATAATGCATCTAAGCTGTATATGTATGGAAATGCAGACTTGCCTTTCAGCGTATGCT
The DNA here is from genome assembly GCF_013265735.2 of Oncorhynchus mykiss. Taxonomy (NCBI): domain Eukaryota; kingdom Metazoa; phylum Chordata; class Actinopteri; order Salmoniformes; family Salmonidae; genus Oncorhynchus; species Oncorhynchus mykiss. The sequence continues at coordinate 42,908,973 of NC_048566.1, read as the reverse complement.
GTTGATATACTTGTTAATGCCAAAATAAAGGAAACGCCAACATAAAGTGTCTTAATGGGGCATTGGGTCACCACGAGACGCCAGAACAGCTTCAATACTTCTTGGCATAGATTCTACAAGTGTCTGGAACTCTATTGCAAGGATGCGACACCATTCTTTCACGAGAAATTACATTTTGGATAACGCTGTGTCATGCGTCGCTCCATAAATCTCCCATAAGGGTTTTTAATTGGGTTGAGATCTGTTGTTTGAGACACACACATACCCTCAAAACCCCCTATGCTACTTTGAGAGCCTTCTTTCAAAGTCACTGAGATCTCTTCTTCTAGACATGGTAGCCAAAATAATAGACAACTGGGCATTTTTTATACATGACCCCTAAGCATGATGGGATGAATTGCTTAAATAACTCAGGAATCAAACCTGTGTGGAAGCACCTGCTTTCAATATACTTTGTATCCCTCATTTACTCAAGTGTTTCCTTTCTTTTGGCGGTTACCTGTATGTATCTTGCATGCTGCTATCCCTATTACAGTGTGTGTGTGTAGTACCTTGATGAACATCTCCAGAGCAGACCTGGGCACTAGCTTGCTGCTGGCTCTAGGCTGCAGCCCGGCCCTCTGCAGTAGGGGGACACCATTCTGTATACTTCCGGCCCTTCTTTGGACACTGTGTTAACAACCCTCCAGGCAAGCTTCAATGCCATACAACTCTCCTTCCGTGGCCTCCAATTGCTCTTAAATACAAGTAAAACTAAATGCATGCTCTTCAACCGATCGCTACCTGCACCTACCCGCCTGTCCAACATCACTACTCTGGACGGCTCTGACTTAGAATACGTGGACAACTACAAATACTTAGGTGTCTGGTTAGACTGTAAACTCTCCTTCCAGACCCATATCAAACATCTCCAATCCAAAGTTAAATCTAGAATTGGCTTCCTATTTCGCAACAAAGCATCCTTCACTCATGCTGCCAAACATACCCTTGTAAAACTGACCATCCTACCAATCCTCGACTTTGGCGAAATAGCCTCGACTTTTACAAAATAGCCTCCAATACCCTACTCAACAAATTGGATGCAGTCTATCACAGTGCAATCCGTTTTGTCACCAAAGCCCCATATACTACCCACCATTGCGACCTGTACGCTCTCGTTGGCTGGCCCTCGCTTCATACTCGTCGCCAAACCCACTGGCTCCATGTCATCTACAAGACCCTGCTAGGTAAAGTCCCCCCTTATCTCAGCTCGCTGGTCACCATAGCATCTCCCACCTGTAGCACACGCTCCAGCAGGTATATCTCTCTAGTCACCCCCAAAACCAATTCTTTCTTTGGCCGCCTCTCTTTCCAGTTCTCTGCTGCCAATGACTGGAACGAGCTACAAAAATCTCTGAAACTAGAAACACTTATCTCCCTCACTAGCTTTAAGCACCAACTGTCAGAGCAGCTCACAGATTACTGCACCTGTACATAGCCCACCTATAATTTAGCCCAAACAACTACCTCTTTCCCAACTGTATTTAATGTATTTATTTATTTTGCTCCTTTGCACCCCATTATTTTTATTTCTACTTTGCACATTCTTCCATTGCAAAACTACCATTCCAGTGTTTTACTTGCTATATTGTATTTACCTTGCCACCATGGCCTTTTTTGCCTTTACCTCCCTTCTCACCTCATTTGCTCACATTGTATATAGACTTCTTTATACTGTATTATTGACTGTATGTTTGATTTACTCCATGTGTAACTCTGTGTTGCGACCTGGCCAAGTGTATGTGTGTATGTAAGTGTAAGTGTATGTATGTGTCGAACTGCTTTGCTTTATCTTGGCCAGGTCGCAATTGTAAATGAGAACTTGTTCTCAACTTGCCTACCTGGTTAAATAAAGGTAAAATAAAGTAAAATAAAATAAATAAAGTAGGGAGTCCACCTCAGGGAGCCTTAATACGAGCCTAGTGAGCTCTGACAACTGCCCCTGCCTGGGAAAAAGTCAGTAACCCATCATAAATAATCATATGTGCCACTTAGCAGAACCTTTTATCCAAAGACTGCATTTACACATGTATCCCAATTCTGATCTTTTGCCCAATTATTGGCAAATATCTGATCTGATTGGTCAAAAGACCAATAATTGGGCAAAATATCAAAATTGGGCTGCCTGTGTAAATGCTGGCCATGTTTAGGATGTGTATTCGCTCCTTATGGGACCTGAACCCACGACCTTAAGTGTTTCTAGTGCCACACTCTTTCCAAACTGAGTCACACACATACACACTTACATCTCCACAACAAAACACTGAAATAAACGTACAGCAATACACATACTTAAAAACAGAAACTAATGGGAAATCATCCAATATTGTAATAGACAAGAACTGCAGGTTGCAAGTGTTTTTAATAGCTGACTGAGGATGTCGTTCCATTGCTGAACGGAGACCAGTGATGCCTGGCCAGTGTGTACACGCAAGACTGTAAGTACCTTTGGATAAAAGCGTTTGCTAAATGGTCGCATGTCCAGGTTTCTAGGTTGAGGTTCTGTACCTACTCTGCTGTCGATGCCATCTGGGTTCTTGTGGATGTGCTGCTGCAGAACACAGCGGAACCAGGCTCTCACAGACAGGTTCTGGGCTGAGCCCGACACGGAACCTCCACAGCCGGAGCTCACTGAATACACCAGCTCGCTGGGGATGAGAGGTCAGTTTGACATAGAACAGACAACAAATGTGTTTAAGGGAATCACAAGTTAGAGTAAGGTGAGGTGCAGAATTGATAATCTTGATAAAACAATTAGTTATTGTTTGGGATGCGAGGTGATTTGTAGATCAGTGATTCTGTGCAGTCTGACCGCAATGCAGTGGATCTCAATCTCATTGTTCCACCGGAGCAAGGCGCTACACAGATGTGCTAATCTGCATAAGGGAGGCTCACATGATGGATAGTAGTTTAGAATGCATAGGTGATTTGTAGATCAGTGATTTTGTGCCGCACCTTGCTTAGAATGATCCTTTCGGATGTCTGCCACCACACATGGTTTGTATTCATTAGTGCACTCCGTAGCAGTGTTTTGCAATAAAAACCAAAAACAAGCGTTTCTTATTGGACAAGTTCAGACCCTGCTTACTAGGGTAATGTACTTGAGTAATGTTACCTGTTCTGGAGCAGGTGGGGTATGTAGCGAGTCACTAGCAGGGGGTGCAGCATGTCATCCCAGCTTAAGCACTGCATGATGGACTGGATGGGGTTGGGCTGGAGGTCTTGGGGGGCAGAGCTAGGAAGGTCAAAGACCAGCAGAGTAAATCCTGGAAATGAGAGTCAACATTCATACCATGTTACCTTACGGTAACTACCATGGAAAATAAGTTTGAGAGAGTCATTCTATAATGGAAAGATGTATCACTGCATGCTCAACACAAAGCACCGATGGAAGATGTTGAGAGTAAAATAACTGACGAGAGAGAAAAAGGGAGCGAGAGAGAGAGAAACAGTGAGACAAAGGCAGACAGTGTATATAATCTTAAGAGAAAGACAATTGTTAGTTTGTGCAACCCACAGTGTGAAATTGTTGTATACAGTAAACATTTATCCTCCTCCCCCATTCCTCCCACTCTCTCCCTCTCTCCCTCTGTGTGTGTCTCTGACCTGCGGCAGCATCAGCCAGCTGGGCAGGAGGGGTGTTGGAAAGACACAGGCTGCGGAGGAAGGGGAAAAAGTTAGCCCAGAGAGCTGCTGCAACCGCCAGGTGGCGGTCTTTACCCACGCTGACATTGGGAGGAGGCAGCCAGGCACCGGGGGGGGGGGGGCATGCTGAGTGGCCAAGCTAGACATTGCACAGATGTACCCTCCTGTAGGAGACACACACACACACCAATAACATCCTTATTCAACAGAAACACAGTATCTCCCTCTCCTTTACACCGCCTCTCCACCTCCATCCCTTTCTTATATTCTGCTTCCTTCCTCTCTTTCATGTTCTCTCCATCCTTCTTCAGTGCTCTCACACTCTTCCCATCTCTGGGGGGATTAGGTCATGCGGTGCGGTGCAGGGTAGAGAGGAGCAGGAGAGGGCAGAGCGGGGCTGATCCCCTGTACACAGACTGGGCTCTGGCTGCTGGGTCTGCCTGGCCCCACGGCGGCTGGCATTAGCCCAGATAAGCAGCTGGAGGAGCTGTAATCTCATTTAGACTGGAGATGATCCTCCTGTCCCCTCATTCGCCCGGATGGAGCGAGGGAGAAAGGGATGGAGGAGAGGGAGGCAGGGGTGAGTACTGGCACCCTCAGCTCCCCTTGCACTCCCCACTCCCCACTCATGTCTCACACACACACACACACACACACACACACACACACACACACCTACACCTCTGCCTGCGCCTTCCAGCAAGGTTGCATCTAATCCAGAGAGAGCTGAGACAATCGATTAGAGTCTGAATTCATTAGCCTCGTTACTACAACGGAATGGGCCTTTCACACCCATCAAGGCTCATTGTACAAGACATAGTCAGAGACCCCACTTAATCCTCCCCACTGCCGCTTCTTATAGCTGTGCACACACACACCATTAGAGACCCCACTTAACCCCTCCCCCAAATGCAGCCACTAACACACACACACACACAGACTGACTTGCAACCTAGACAGCTGATGAAACTGTGGGTTTGCACAACCAATGAATTTCTGCACAAACTGACAGAAACAGTCTCATGGAAGCTCATCTGCATGCTCGTCGTCCTCACCAGGGTCTTGACTTGACTGCAGTTCGGCGTCGTAACCGACTTCAGTGGGCAACTGCTCACCTCCGATGGCCCCTGGCACGCTGGAGATGTGTGATCTTCATGGATGAATCCCGGTTTCAACTGTACCGGGCAAATGGCAGACAGCTTGTATGGCGTCGTGCGGGCGAGCGGTTTGCTGATGTCAACGTTGTAAACAGAGTGCCCCATGATGGGGTTATGGTATGTACAGGCATAAGCTATGGACAACGAATACAATTGCATTTTCAAAATCAAATCAAAATCAAATCAAATGTATTTGTCACATACACATGGTTAGCAGATGTTAATGCGAGTGTAGTGAAATGCTTGTGCTTCTAGTTCCGACAATGCAGTAATAACCAACAAGTAATCTAACTAACAATTCCAAAACTACTGTCTTGTACACAGTGTAAGGGGATAAAGAATATGTACATAAGGATATATGAATGAGTGATGGTACAGAGCAGCATAGGCAGGATACAGTAGATGGTATCGAGTACAGTATATACATGAGGTGATTATGTAAACAAAGTGGCATAGTTAAAGTGGCTAGTGATACATGTATTACATAAGGATGCAGTCGATGATATAGAGTACAGTATATACGTATGCATATGAGATGAATAATGTAGGGTAAGTAACATTATATAAGGTAGCATTGTTTAAAGTGGCTAGTGATATATTTACATCATTTCCCATCAATTCCCATTATTAAAGTGGCTGGAGTTGAGTCAGTGTCAGTGTCAGTGTGTTGGCAGCAGCCACTCAATGTTAGTGGTGGCTGTTTAACAGTCTGATGGCCTTGAGATAGAAGCTGTTTTTCAGTCTCTCGGTCCCAGCTTTGATGCACCTGTACTGACCTCGCCTTCTGGATGATAGTGGGGTGAACAGGCAGTGGCTCGGGTGGTTGATGTCCTTGATGATCTTTATGGCCTTCCTGTAACATCGGGTGGTGTAGGTGTCCTGGAGGGCAGGTAGTTTGCCCCCGGTGATGCGTTGTGCAGACCTCACTACCCTCTGGAGAGCCTTACGGTTGTGGGTGGAGCAGTTGCCGTACCAGGCGGTGATACAGCCCGCCAGGATGCTCTCGATTGTGCATCTGTAGAAGTTTGTGAGTGCTTTTGGTGACAAACCGAATTTCTTCAGCCTCCTGAGGTTGAAGAGGCGCTGCTGCGCCTTCTTCACGATGCTGTCTGCGTGAGTGGACCAATTCAGTTTGTCTGTGATGTGTATGCCGAGGAACTTAAAACTTGCTACCCTCTCCACTACTGTTCCATCGATGTGGATAGGTGGGTGTTCCCTCTGCTGTTTCCTGAAGTCCACAATCATCTCCTTAGTTTTGTTTACGTTGAGTGTGAGGTTATTTTCCTGACACCACACTCCGAGGGCCCAGTTCTCAGAATTTCCCAGTTCTTCCATGGCCTGCATACTCACCAGACATATCACCCATTGAACATGTTTGGGATGCTCTGGATCAACGTGTATGACAGCGTATTCCAGTTCCGGACAATATCCAGCAATTTTGCACAGCCACTGAAGAAGAGTAGGACACCATTTTACAGCCTGATCAACTTTAAGAGGATGTGTTGCACTGCATGAGGCAAATGGTGGTCACACCAGATAGTGACTGGTTTTCTGATCCACGCCCCTACCTCCTTCTTTTTTTAAAAAGCTATCTGTGAGAAACAGATGCATATCTGTATTCCCAGTCATGTGAAATTGCTAGATTGGGGTCTAATGAATTTATTGAAATTGACCGATTTCCTTATATGAACTGTAACTCAGTCAAATCTTTTTAAATTGTTGCATGTTTATGTTTTTATATTTTGTTCAGTGTAGTTAAGACATACCGTAGCCTACACCTACCTACACCATGTGAAGCAAACAATATAGATCTTTAAATCAATGCAAAGTTGAATTCAAATTACGGAATTAAGTTAGTTAAATGATAAGGAGTAGGCTACAACGACCAACCATCAGGTAGGCAGTTGTTTAATCTAAAATGAGTTGTAGACAAGGACAGGAAGCGCAGCAAAATTGCCTCAATTAGCCTAGGTAGCTAGCTATATTAGCTAGCTTCTTTAAATTGATTTGATACAGTCAAGACAGGCACTGTATGGCTACTCTCTCTCTTTTTCTCCTTCCCGGGTCAAACTCAAGCAAGCAGAGTAGCACCTCTCTCCTTTAGTCGCGCAGGACGCGCAGCAAGCCAGTTCCCAAGTTGTTTTTTATTTATTTTTTACCCCTTTTTCTCCCCAATTTTGTGGTGTCCAGTTGGTAGTTACAGTCTTGTCCCAGTCAACTCCCGTACGGACTCGGAAGAGGCGAAGGTCGATAGCCGTGTGTTCCCCCGAAACACAACCCAGCCAAGCTGCAATGCTTCGTGACACAATGCCCGCTTAACCAGGAAGCCAGTCGCACAAATGTGTCGGAGGAAACACCGTACACTGGGCAACAAAATTGCATTGCGACCAGTCCGCCACAGGAGTCGCTAGTGCGCGGTGGGACAGGAACATCCCTGCCGGCCAAACCCTCCCCTAACCCGGACGGTGCTGGGCCGCCCCATGGGTCTCCCGGTCACGGCCAGCTGCGACAGAGTCTGGACTCGAACCAGGATCTCTAGTGGCACAGTGCCTTAGACCACTGCACCAGTCGGGAGGCCCCGTTCCCAAGTTTTTTAACACATGTATTTCAACTTTCCGGACAATGTCATTGATATTATTCTAATAGTGAAACATATTTAAAACACCCAATCATAAAAATAAACAAAAATAACGTCTCAGCAAAGAACAATTTCTCAAGCAACACTTTTGCTAGGACTGTCTGGGAGTGGTCTGAGTGAAGAGAGAGAAACTGAAAACTAGCAGCTATTGCCTGAGAAGTTTGGAACTCTCTTTCTTAATGGTCTATTAACTAATGTAACCAGGCAGGCCAAAACTCCATCCCACCAAAACAGGATGAAATTTCAGGCGGTATTTTCAAACAGCGCTTACACAAAACGGGCATTATCATAATTTTCACAATTACACAGTATTATCCAACCTTAGTGTGGAAAATGATGTTTATAATTGCACTGTGCCTTAAATAATGACAGGGGGGGACAACTATTGCGTTCCTCCACCTGTATAATGTCCATCCACTGCTCTTTAGAGAGAGACTCAGGATCCAATGGAGGGCCAAGGTGTAGGGGCGTAGGGTCTAGATACGGAGGAGAGCACTTAATTAAGATCTCAGCTAATTGTCCACCACCCGTCCCCCAATATAATACTGAGACCTCACATACACCCTCTGGCGACACAGGGGTCTCAAGCCCTCATGCACAGGATCATGGGAAGGAATGCAATGTGAGGAATTAGTCTACTGGTTGGCTGTTAGGCGGGCGGCCGGCCTTGGCGACGGCCATACGAGTCACACACGCACACACACCTCTTGGTCGCAGCCTCTGGTGGGATAATTCTCTTGATGTGTGCAGATTCCTCTCTGCTCTTAATAAACATAATGACGGCGAGGCACAATTTGCAGGACTACATAATTACCTGTTAATTGTGTCACTGAAAACGCATTAATCACAGAGATACCAAGTACTGCCAGGATGGAGAATTAAGCATAATTTGGCGGGACGAATTTGAGAGAGCGCTTTTTTATTTCATTAAATAGGTCAGCGTGATCTCGGCCATAACACTGTCCCCTTTGGGAGTTTGTGCAAATGAGTGCCCTCCAACCCCGAGATATGAGATGGGGACGTTTTTAGAATTAGCGAAGCTAACGAGATATGCTGCGTTACGGGAGCCTGGACTGAAATAAGAGAAGAGCACACTTTAGTGATGGGTGAAAAATCTACAGTTACAGTGCCTTGCGAAAGTATTCGGCCCCCTTGAACTTTGCGACCTTTTGCCACATTTCAGGCTTCAAACATAAATATATAAAACTGTATTTTTTTGTGAAGAATCAACAACAAGTGGGACACAATCATGAAGTGGAACGACATTTATTGGATATTTCAAACTTTTTTAACAAATCAAAAACTGAAAAATTGGGCGTGCAAAATTATTCAGCCCCTTTACTTTCAGTGCAGCAAACTCTCTCCAGAAGTTCAGTGAGGATCTCTGAATGATCCAATGTTGACCTAAATGACTAATGATGATAAATACAATCCACCTGTGTGTAATCAAGTCTCCGTATAAATGCACCTGCACTGTGATCGTCTCAGAGGTCCGTTAAAAGCGCAGAGAGCATCATGAAGAACAAGGAACACACCAGGCAGGTCCGAGATACTGTTGTGAAGAAGTTTAAAGCCGGATTTGGATACAAAAAGATTTCCCAAGCTTTAAACATCCCAAGGAGCACTGTGCAAGCGATAATATTGAAATGGAAGGAGTATCAGACCACTGCAAATCTACCAAGACCTGGCCGTCCCTCTAAACTTTCAGCTCATACAAGGAGAAGACTGATCAGAGATACAGCCAAGAGGCCCATGATCACTCTGGATGAACTGCAGAGATCTACAGCTGAGGTGGGAGACTCTGTCCATAGGACAACAATCAGTCGTATATTGCACAAATCTGGCCTTTATGGAAGAGTGGCAAGAAGAAAGACATTTCTTAAAGATATCCATAAAAAAGTGTTGTTTAAAGTTTGCCACAAGCCACCTGGGATACACACCAAACATGTGGAAGAAGGTGCTCTGGTCAGATGAAACCAAAATTGAACTTTTTGGCAACAATGCAAAATGTTATGTTTGGCGTAAAAGCAACACAGCTGAACACACCATCCCCACTGTCAAACATAGTGGTGTCAGCATCATGGTTTGGGCCTGCTTTTCTTCAGCAGGGACAGGGAAGATGGTTAAAATTGATGGGAAGATGGATGTAGCCAAATACAGGACCATTCTGGAAGAAAACGTGATGGAGTCTGCAAAAGACCTGAGACTGGGACGGAGATTTGTCTTCCAACAAGACAATGATCCAAAACATAAAGCAAAATCTACAATGGAATGGTTCAAAAATAAACATATCCAGGTGTTAGAATGGCCAAGTCAAAGTCCAGACCTGAATCCAATCGAGAATCTGTGGAAAGAACTGAAAAGTGCTGTTCACAAATGCTCTCCATCCAACCTCACTGAGCTCGAGCAGTTTTGCAAAGAGGAATGGGAAAAAATGTCAGTCTCTCGATGTGCAAAACTGATAGAGACATACCCCAAGCGACTTACAGCTGTAATCGCAGCAAAAGGTGGCGCTACAAAGTATTAACTTAAGGGGGCTGAATAATTTTGCATGCCCAATTTTTCAGTTTTTGATTTGTTAAAAAAGTTTGAAATATCCAATAAATGTCGTTCCACTTCATGATTGTGTCCCACTTGTTGTTGATTCTTCACAAAAAAATACAGTTTTATATCTTTATGTTTGAAGCCTGAAATGTGGCAAAAGGTCGCAAAGTTCAAGGGGGCCGAATACTTTCGCAAGGCATTGTACATATCGGGATTTTTTTAAACAATACGGTATTGACAATATCGCAATATTTTTATATTGTATCGGCACTTAAGTATCGTGATATCGTATTGTGAGGTCCCTGGCAATTCCCAGCACTAGCACACTTAGTGTTTCACCTTGGAGATATGTGTGTATGTGGGAGTGTTGGCATGTATACACAGGAGAGCCAAAGCAAGCACACACTCATATAAGTCGTGAGTGAGGATTGCTGCAGGCTGGCAGCTTACTGCTTCATTAGCACTGACTGAACAATAACACAACATTGTAGTGGTCCGGTCCATTTACATACAACCAGACATCCTCTCCCTCCTGACACCTCTGTCCTACCCTTTTACTTCTTCTCTCACCAAAACAGACACCTGTTTCACCTGTGCCTTTCTCTCTAAACCCTTGACCTCTGATCGGGTCGTCCGTGTAACACACACTTGTAGCCTGCCGGTGAACTCACCCTGACGCCGTCTCCACTCTCTGCCACACAGTCACTCCACATACTCACGACCAGCCGCTATACCCATGGTGACCACACGGGGGTCTCTAGAAGCTGTATCTATACTCAGGCCTCTGCCAGCACCTGCTGAAGGGGACCTGGGGACCACGGGGCCCCAAGAGGCAGAGAGGGGCCTCCGGACACAATGGACGGGCTGGATTTATCGAAGGGATGGAGGGGGGACAGAGGACAGCACAATCCTGCCTTTGTAGATGTCAGTACTGGGGCCTTTTTCTCTAAACCTCTTTACGGCTTCTAGATCCCAGCATTGATCGGTAGGGCCAGGAGTTTTTTTCACGTGATCATGACAGCAAAAACTCAAGGATCTAGTTGTAGGGTCTAAGGCCAATGCCTGAAAGCATGTCTCTTTGTCGATCTGTCTGTCTGCTCGTCAATGTGTAGAGTGTGTGTGTGTGGGCATTTGTATTAACTGTGTCTCAGTGAGTTGCTGAGTGTTTGTCCCCCCTCCCTCACCGTAGCACCCTCAGCACGATCTGCAGAAAGCCCAGGGCAGAGGTCAGCTCCGACTGGCGGCAGGCGGGCAGCAGCAGACCAAACCCCTCATTGAGTAGCTCCTCCTCCGACAGACCGAGACGCACGCTCGTCTCAAACACCTCGGCCACACCCTCTAGGTAGGGCCCCAGAGGGCCAGGCGGCGAGACGGTTCTGTGGTCTTCGGGTAGAACTCCCTGGCAGTCTGAGAGAAGGAGGAGGCCAGCCAGCTAGCTTGGGCCCCCACATCAAGGCCCTCCTGGAAGAGCAGTAAGAGAGCCAACAGGCCCCTCTACACCAGGTTCTGTTGGGCGGGGTCCAGAGGGAGCAGGCCCAGCAGCTCACAGGCCCAGCCGGGCATGTCCTCCAGCTAGGCCTGCCAGGCCACCACAACGAACAACAGCAGGAAGTTCATCAGCCCCGCCGCTGGTGGAACTCGGAGTACGCCCTGGAGAGGAGAGAGCGAGAGAGAGCGAGAGAGATGGATGAGAAATAAGGGACATTAGTTTCCATTGGCCATAGTAAGATGAAGAGATAGTAGTGTCACAGTTCAAGTTGAGTGTGTGACATTCATATTACTCATCTTTCACTGAGACTTTGCATTGCTCTAGTCAAGATCAGAGTGCATATGTATTGGTTGATCTCCCCACCCGCACCTTCCTCCATCACAACGCTCCATCACTCCTTCTATGGTGCTGATGAGAGGCATGCCAGGCATGCGTGATGTGTCTGTGTGTATGAGAAAAACACCCAGCGCAACGTTGTTAGATCCTGCGGGTACCGTGAACAAATGCCTTTAGAGATCATGTTAAATGTCAGACACTCAGCCACGCAGCGGTAGGCACACAGTCGCCCTCTCTGCAGTCAAACCAATCTACTGCAACACCAGTTCGAGATCAATAACTACCACACACACACACACACACACACACACACACACACACACACACACACACACACACACACACACACACACACACACACACACACACACACACACACACACACACACACACACACACGCCACAGAGGGCTCCATAGTTCCTACAGCACATATTGAGGAACAGGGACTGAAACTTACAAATTATGAGCATTACCATGACTAGGGATGTGGCGGTCATTCATTTTTTGCAGCCGGTGATTGTCAAGCAAATAACTGCCGGTCTCACGGTAATTGACCATTAATTACAATAAACACATTTAGCATTGTAGGCTATGCTTTCATGCATAGCCTACAAGCCACTGATGCAGACCTTTGGAACATCTACAGTACCAGTCAAAAGTGTGGACACACCTACTCATTCATTTCTACGTAGTAGAATAATTATGAAAACATCAAAACTATGAAATAACACATGGAATCATGTAGTAACCAAAAAAGAGTTAAACAAATCAAAATGTATTTTAAATTTGAGATTTTTCAAAGTAGCCACCCTTTGCCTTGATGACGGCTCTGCACACTTTTGGCATTCTCTCAACCAGCTTCATGAGGTAGTCACCTGGAATGCATTTCAATTACCAGGTGCCTTGTTAAAAGTTTATTTGTGGAATTTCTTTCCTTCTTAATGTGTTTGAGCCAATCAGTTGGGTTCTGACAAGGTAGGTATGGTATATAGAAAATAGCCCTATTTGGTAAAAGACCAAGTCTATATTTTGGCAAGAATTGCTCAAATAAGCAAAGAGAAACAACAGTCCAGCATTACTTTAAGACATGATGGTCAGTCAATCCGGAAAATGTCAAGGTCTTTGAAAGTTTCTTCAAGTGCAGTCACAAAAACCCTCAAGCGCTACGAATAAACTGGCTCTGCATGTGTAGTTCCTACCGCAAAGCATGGAGGAGGTGGTGTGATGGTGCTTTGCTGGTGACACTGTTGTGATTTATTTAGAATTCAAAAAGCACACTTAACCAGCATGGCTATCCCATCTGGTTTACGCTCAGTGGGACTATCATTTGTTTTTCAACAGGACAATGACCCAACACACCTCCAGGCTGTGTTAGGGCTATTTGACCATGATGACCTGGCCTCCACAATCACACGACCTCAACCCAATTGAGATTGTTTGGGATGAGTTGGGCCGCAGAGTGAAGGAAAAGCAGCCAACAAATGCTTAGCATATGTGGGAACTCCTTCAAGACTGTTGGAAAAGCATTCATCATGAAGCTGGTTGAGAGAATGCCAAGAGTGTGCAAAGCTGTCATCAAGACAAAGGGTGGCTACTTTGAAGAATCTCAAATATATGTTGATTTGTTTAACACATTTTTGGTAACTACATGAATCCATGTGTCATTTCATAGTTTTGATGTCTTCACTATTATTCTACAATGTAGAAAATAGTAAAAATAAAGAAAAACGCTTGAATGAGTAGGTGTGTCCAAACTTTTGATTGGTACTGTACATTAAAAAAAAGTCAAATAAATCCATTTAATATAGCCTACACCATCACAATAAATCCATTATTTATTTTAGACAGATCCGAAGAAACATGCTATGAAGAAAATGTAGTCTATTTCAGAACAGAATAGCATACTCTGAGTTGTCCTCATGCTAGACCCTGATATGGCTGTGGGCTACACTAGGTTATTTAGCAGACAAGAAAAATCTTCTTCCTATGTGCTTAATTTAGAGTTATTTATGCAACTTTATTTGTGATAAAATGTTGGGCTATACAGTGCGCTCGGAAAGTATTCAGACCCCTTGACTTTTTCCACCTTTTGTTATGTTACAGCCTTATTCTAAAAAGGACTAAATAGTTTTTTCCCCCCTCATCAATCTACACACAATACCCCACAATGACAAAGCAAAAACAGGTTTTTATACATTCAGGCCAAAGAGTTCAATCTTGGCTTCATCAGACCAGAGAACCTTCTTTCTCGTGGTCTGAGAGTCCTTTAGGTGCCTTTTGGCAAACTCCAAGCGGGCTGTCATGTGCCTTTTACTGAGGAGTGGCTTCCGTCTGGCCAAACTACCATAAAGGCCTGATTGGTGGACTGCTGCAGAGATGGTTGTCCTTCTCGAAGGTTCTCCCATCTCCACAGAGGAACTCTGGAGCTTTGTCCAAGTGACCATCGGGTTCTTGGTCACCTCCCTGACCAAGGCCCTTCTACTCCCGATTGCTCAGTTTGGGCGGCCGGCCACCTCTAGGAAGAGTCTTGGTAGTTCCAAACTTCTTCCATTTAAGAAGGATGGAGTCCACAGTATTCCTGGGGACCTTCAATGCTGCAGAAATGTTTTGGTACCCTTCCCCAGAACTGAACCTCGACACAATCCTGCCTCTGAGCTCTATGGACAATTAATTTGACCTCATGGCTTTGTTTTTGCTCTGACATGCACTGACAACTGTGGGACCTTATATAGACAGGTGTGAATACTTTCCAAATGCACTGTGTTTAGATTTTTAAAACATTCTAAGGCTGCATGATGCGACTCTAATGATGATTTGAAAAAGGTCGCATGAGCTCTGCTTTGTTAATTTCTACAGGCTGTACACACTTCATCAGTCTCTCATTCACGATTTGACAAGCACTTGATAATATTCTCACCAGGCCTCGAATTTCTGTGCGGTATCCCCCTTGTGTGGCTGCAATACCCCCTAAGAAATTCTGAATGAATATAATAATCATAATTCCCTTCTCCTGGCTGCCAATCAATTCTTATTAGCCAATGCCCATCACTTGATTGGGTCCTTCTCACAGGCATCTCAGCTCCAAAGTAGGCTACAAGTGAAGACCGACACATCAGGGACACAACTGCGCGTGTCCTTATCGAATTCCAAGGCGCATATTGAAGATGTTAGAAGGAACTGTCACAATTACTTTTCGTCAGCCAACAAGATGAGCATGCCTAACGAACAGCAAAAGCACTAGCCTATGTCAATCTACTATCGCCCATAGTACAAACGTTTACCAATTCTATTGGGCAACTAGTCCTTTTGTGCGAGAACTAAATATTCCAAACATACTCTGGGACAGTTGTTGGATGTGATAGATACCAAATTAATACAACCATTCGCATCAAAAAAACTTTTAAAAACAATGAGGCTGGGCCTCCCAAGTGGTGCAGCGGTCTAAGGCACTGCATCGCACAACCGGCCGTGACTGGGAGTCCCATAGGGCGGCACACAATTGGCCCAGCGTTGTCCGGGTAAGAGCAAGGTTTGGTTGGGGAGCTTTACTTGGCTCATTACGCTCTAGCGAATCCTTGTGGTAGGCCTGTCGCCTGCAGGCTGACACTGGTTGTCAGTTGAATGATGTTTCCTCTGACACATTGGTGCAGCTGGTTTCCAGGTTAAGCGTACGGGTGTTAAGAATCGTGGTTTGGCAGGTCATGTTTCGGAGGACGCATGACTCGACCTTTGCCTCTTCTGAGCCTGTTGGGGAGTTGCAGCGATGAGACAAGATCGCAATTGGATATCACGAAATTGGGGAGAAAAAGGGGGTAAAATACAAAAATGTAAAATAGCAAACTATTAGGCTATTTCTTTACTTATAAGCGCAGCAATGCGCACACGGCAGTAGGCCATAAGCGCAAATGTACCAAAATGATATCAATTAGCGGGATAACATCATTCTCAAAAGTGACGTGACTATCATTTATGTGATGTTGACAATTCATCGAAAAATTACATACCACGTTTAATTATTACGCAATTAAATTAACCATGCAACAATTAATGAATTAGTAATCTGGGGAACCACGGGAAAAGTTTATTTAATGAGTTACAGTTCCCCTAATTAACTCAAGAATATATCAGCATATCTCCATATCCTACCCATCAATCATTTCCTCATATCAGTCTCATTCTGAACATCGTAATATTCTATAAATCTGCACGAACCCTAGTCTACGTGATGACTCAGCCTACACAAATGTTCTTAATTATTTATTTACTAACTAACTAAATGATCACACAGAAATACATAAACACACACAGTATAGGTTGAATTGATTACTAACATAATGCAATGAAAAGTACCTAGTGGTCTAACTCGATATGATGGCTTGTTGCACAATGGAGAGGGGGTGGGAACAGATAAAGAGCGGGAAAGACAGAGAGGCCCATCGTACATTCAGTTGAAAAACTATGCCCATGGGATGTGAATACATTGCACATGAACAACAGCACATTCGAAAAGAAGTGCAATGTCTATATTTATGTTTCTATATCTTTGTCGTCGCTCTCTGTTGAAACCACTCGATCCGTCTATGGGAAGTAGTTCAATGCAAGTCTCTGGTTGTCCACCAGAGGTCACAATGTACTTAGTAGTTGTAGTGTTCATTAGACTTGATCCTTCAGAGGTAAACACGAGGTGGTCCTCAGTTGAGTTTACTAGGATACCGGTATTTAAAAAGCTGCAGACTGAATGTTCCGGTATAGTCCCTGTCTTCTTCACTAAAGAGTTTCAGAGGGTCCCACCATTTTCTGGTCTTGTAGTTTTAAACCATTTGTCACGTATTCAGCTTGCGCTGCTCGTAGACTGGTCTTAATGGCAGCAACCCAGCATGTTTTGGTCTAATATGTTAATTCTTCAGCAAGTTCTTTAAGGCACTCGCCTTGGAGGCTGGTTCCACCATGTTGACACAATATAAGTGCTCATGTGGGCGTGGTTACTGACTTGGCAAAAGTTTATATGAATAATAATTATCCTTTCATCTTCACAAAAGTATTTTTATACTTAAGCCCAACCCCCCCCCCCCCCCCTCCTCTCTGATGCTAGCTTTGATCCTCACCCAGGAGCGAGAGTCATGACACCACAAATGCGATTATGCATTATTATAAAGGTGCATTTTCATGGTGAAAAATATCTTCCCCAAACTTGAAACTCACGTGCTGCCTATGTATGGCAGTTAGCAGAGGTGTGGACTCGAGTCATGACAAATATGATGAACTTTGACTTTAACACCAATGACTCATGACTTGACTTGGACTTGAGCCTTATGACTCGACCTGACTTGATACCCTGCCCAAGCCCAAATATGAAAAATTATGCTATTAAAAAAAGTGTGCAGCGCATCAACTCTTCATTTAACGGATTACAGTTTGATTCGGACAGGAGCCAATCAAATTGTGCCAGCTGAGAAAAATGTGTGCGTGGCAGTGCAGAGGAATGTCGGCGTGTGAATTCAGATGGAGCCCTTGGAAAGATGATACCCCAAATTATTATTTTCGGATATAAAAATGACGCTGTATCAACAAAAAACAAATTGCAAAACACGCGGGGAGAAAATTACAGACGGAGGCGCAACAATTTCCAACTTTGTTCGACATTTGAAGCTGCACGAAGAACGGTAAGTCGTGGCTAATATAGCCGACAGCTATGTATTTTATTACTTTACTGGCGTATCATGTAGGCTACTGTAACGTTAAATCAATGAGCCTCCACACAGTCAGTCAGTGCGGGAACGTGATCATTGCACCCAAGATTGAGCTACAACTAGCTAGGCAGTTGGTTGCCTAAATCCTGCCTAATGTTACTGCTGTTCCTAAAACCATTGACATACGTTAGCCTACTGTAACCACACAGTGAGAGAGTGTGTGTTAAGGTTGGGCGATTTGTGTACAAGCCTACATCGCCCGATTGCACCCCATAGCAATCCTCGATACATGGTGTGTGTGACTATGATTTGAAAAAGTCGCAAAAAGAAGTCATGCGCTGTTTTCTTGCCTTACTGCACACACTAGGCATCATTCACAAGCGATAGATAATACATAATTCACAAGTTAAAGGCTGATATTGTCACCCATCAGACCATTCTTAATTGAATCTTGTCTTTACATATATTAAATCATATACAGTACCAGTCAAAGGTTTGGACACACTTACTCATTCCAGGGTTTTTCTTTATTTGAACTATTTTGCCAAGAGTGTGCAAAGCTGTCATCAAGGCAAAGGGTGGCTACTTTGAAAAATATCATTTATTTTTTTTTTTTTACATTTGTTTAACACTTTTTTGGTTACTACATGACTCCATATGTGTTATTTTATAGTTTTGATGTCTTCACTATTATTCTACAATGTAGAAAATATATATTTTTTTTAAATAAAGAAAACCCTTGAATGAGTAGGTGTGTCCAAGCTTTTGACTGGTACTGTATATGATTTGTGTGTGAAATTAGTTTTGATTTAGAATGGACCCTTATCATGCACCTGTCTCGGAACAGGTGCAGAGGGAAAAAATACATGTAATCTATGCACTTAAATAGCGAATGGAGGATGCTTTTCCTGTGGTTCATTTTCATGCCAGCCAGGTAGGCTATATTCCTGTTGTAAAGCGAAGCAATATGCTAAAAATTAGGATAAATTGAGAAATAAATAGAGGCCTAGCCTATAGAAAGCTGATGGGATCCTCTTTTACTCGCGCAATTGTATTGCCTGTAGAAATGTTGCGCAACACGAGCTCTCATTAAGTGTTCGATTTGATTTTCAATCACATTTGCATTTATGCCAGAGTGATTAGAGGGACAATAAAGTGCTGAGTACCAGGCAGTTAGCAAGTTTAATATGCCACTAATGACCATCAGAGCTTGGAGAAACGTAGTTACCGTGACTAAGCGGTCACGTGGAATTTGACTGCGGTCATGACTCATGACTGCCGGTGTTGCGGTAATATTGTCACTGTAACAGCCCTAACCATGACTGCTACATGTTACAGGGAGAGAGAGAGTGAGGGGAGGAGAAGGTAAAAAGGTGAGAAAGAGAGACAAGGTGCATGGATGGTATGCATGTGGAAAAATAACCTAAGGCAGGAAGAGAGAGTTAGAAGAAGGGAAAGATGAGGAAAAAGAGATAAGGTAGATAGGGAGATCCATTTAGAGAGAAACAGCAGTGGGAAATGGATTTACAGTTTGTCTGCAACAGGTTGGGAGGCTTTTTCCCGTGTTTTCTGTCTGTCAGACAGACAGTGTGTTTGTTTATCCTGGACAGCTTTTTCCGGAGGCAAGCAGATGCTCACGACTCCCGGCATAAGAGATCAGCGCTCTCCCAGTCGATCCCATTAATGCAGCCACCACAGGCCTCCCATGGAACCGGTCCAGCCAGCGAGAACGCTGCCGGAACGTTGCCGGAACGCCATAAGCACGCCCGGCTCTTCTCGAGGGAACTGGAGCAGAGACAGAGGGAGAGGGGGTGTTCTAATCTGGACCAGGCCCAGCCCAGTCCCGTCCCTGCCAGCAACCTCCCTACCGCTGCCCAACCCCATCCGTGCTGGAAACCAACACGGCTTCGTTAAGGGGAATTAACCGCCATGCTCGTTAGCTAATTAGCCTTCATGTCTGTGGAGCGGCTGAGCACGTTCCAGACAGAGGGAAGTCATTAGGCGGATTTATCCTCTTCGCTGGCGCCCAGCCGGGCCCGTCCCAGGCCACGTTCTGATGTTGGGATCCATGGGCTTATCGTCTTTGGTCTCCCCCAGAAAGAGGAGCCATGGCTGGGGGAGTTTGGGAAGCAGCTGTGGGTTTGATGTGGGGCTCAGTGGGACTCGGCTGGTCTCCCCTGGGAGGAGTGGAGAGGCAGGTGGAGGTTCCTCCTGAGACACCTGCTCTCCCTGGGAGTCTAAGCAAATAGCAAAGCCTCAGAGAGGGGCTGTGCCACACCTGGCAGGCACACACATATTGCTGTAGTACTCCCAGAGTGTGGTGACAGTGCTATTGTTAGGTTTCCATAGCAGAGACAGATTCAGGCAGCAGAGCACGTGCATTCTGATCTGGTCCTCCTGTAGCGTTCTCTGCAACACACACAGATCAATTAACAAACTAATTATAACTGTACACGGAAGCCATGCTCCCATCCATAACCCATATCCTCTTTGAGCGAAAGCCTACCTTAGGGTTACAGGTGGACTTGAGCAGCTCACCCACAAAACTCCAGTTGTCCTCCAGCGGTTTCTGTGAGACCAGAGCATACCTTATATTACCAACAAAACATACAGTCTAATTAGTTTGGCAAGAAGTCAAAATTGCAGCCTGTGACTTTCATCTTAACAGGGGATGCGATCGGGACAAAACAGGATTTTGACTGTTTAAACTATAAATGGAGCACACATTTCACAAATTCAGCCATATCTGATTAATCAGGAAAGATCACACCCCTTATATCCCTCCTTATACCCCCTAATCTCAGGTAGATTACCTCGTTTTGGAAGGCCCCGTTTCTGCTGTATTGTCCCAGCTCAGCCAAGTGAGTGACAAGCCATCAGGTGAAGCCCAGAGGGTCTTTACAGTGTGTAGGGAGCACACCATGCTCCTCTGCTACAGGCTGGCCACTGATCAGAGACCACAGCAGTGTGTCCATGTAGTTCCAGAACACAAGTGCACACACGCACACACACACACAGTTGTAAATACAAACACTATGTCAAATTTGATTAATTGCAGATAAAATCCAATGGTCACCAAATCATAGTTACATCAAGTGTGAATGTGTGTGTGTGTTCACCTATGTGTGTAACACTTTGCTCCTGTGTTCCAGTAAGAGTATAAGTAGTATCCACAGCTCTTTGGTGCAGGTGCCGTGGTAGTGATGGCTGGTCAGGGCTTCAGTAGGCCTTACCTAGAACAGAGGACAGAGTTAGGAATACCCTTTACCCCAAAAGCCTCAGCCTTGGAAGAGGCTACTAACTCTTATGGAGTTGTAAATGTTGCGTGTAGGTTTGAAATTACCTATCGATTACACCCGTTCCAGGCAGTATTATAACCATACAAAAAGGTTATTGGGAATTCATTTTTTGTTGTTCTTCTCCCCCAACTCTTAGACACAACCACATTTCTTACATCCGCATGACAGGCTCATTGTCCACCCTACTTCCCAGAAGCCTGGAAGGGATGAGGATGAGTGAACCAAGCCTACGGGTTCGTAGCTTCAACCCCGCAGCACACACACACACACACACACACACGCACACACGCACGCACGCACACACACACACACACACCAATTGATTAATGGACTGCTGAATGTATATATATTTTTTTATCTTGCTTGTTTGCTCTTTTCAGTATTATGTCTATCTCTGATAAGCTACCAAGGAAAAGGCTGAAATTAGCCCTAATATATGTAGCCTTAGAAATAAGGTTCATGAAATCAATAACTTGCTCACATCAGATAACATTCATATATTAGCCATATCTGAGAGTCACTTGGATAATTCATTTGATGATACAGCAGTAGCAGTTCAAGGATATCAAATCTATAGAAGAGACAGAAATGCTTATGGGGGCTGTATATATATATTCAGAGCCATATCCCTGTAATGCTTAGAGAATATCTTATGTCAAGTGTTATTGAAGTGTTGTGGTTGCAGGTTCACTTGGCACATCTAAAGCCTTTTCTTTTGGGGTGTTGCTAGAGTCCACCAAGTGCGAACAGTCAATATCTAAATAATATGTGTGAAATGCTTGATAGTGTATGTGATGTAAACAGAGAAGTCTACTTTCTTGGGGACCTGAATATTGACTGGTTTTCATCAAGTTGTCAGCTCAAGAGGAAGCTTCTTACTCTAACTAGCGCCTGTAATCTGGTTCAGGTTATTAATCAACCTACCAGGGTGTTTACAAACACTACAGGAACAAGATCATCCACATGTATCGATCACATTTTTACTAATACTGTAGAACTTTGTTCTAAAGCTGTATCCGTACCAGTTCGATGCAGTGATCACAGTATAGTAGCTATATCCAGGAAAGCCAAAGTTCCAACAGCTGGGCCTTAAACAGTGTATAAGAGATCATACAAAATATTTTGCTGTGACTCTTATGTGGATGATGTTAAAAATATTTGTTGGTCCAATGTGATTAATAAGGAACATCCAGACCCTGCACTTGATGAATGTATGAAATTGCTTCTTTCAGTTATTGATAAACATGCACATGTTAAGAAACTGACTGTTAGAACTGTTAAGGCTCCATGGATTGATGAGGAATTGAAAAACTCTGGTTCAAAGAGATAGGTCAAAAGGAGTGGCTAATAAGTCTGGCTGTACACTACATTTCTGGCTGTACAGTATTGTAAATTGATTACTTCATTGGCAAAGTGGACAAACTTAGGCAGGAAATTACACCAACGAACAGGGAGCCATCGTATTCATGCAACAAAAACATTTTTATGAAAGAAAAGCATTGCAAGCATAGTTTACATTTTGTAAAGTTAATAATGACAAACCTCCTGGCATTGACAGCTTGGAAAGCTACTGAGGATCGTAGCTGACTCTATGGCCACTCCTTTCTGTCATATCTTTAATCTGAGCCTAGAGGAAAGTCTTTGTCCTCAGGCGTGGAAGCAAGCCAAAGTAATTCCGCTACCCAAGAGAAGTAAAGCAGCCTTTACTGGTTCTAACAGCAGACCTATACGCTTGCTGCCAGCTCTTAGCAAACTGTTGGAAAAAATTGTGTTTGACCAAATACAATGCTATTTCTCTGTAAACAAATTAACAACAGACTTTCAGCATGCTTATAGAGAAGGGAACACAACATGTACTGCACTGACACAAATGACTGATGATTGGTTGAAAGAAATTGATAATAAGAAGCTTGTGGAAGCTGTACTGTTAGATTTCAGTGCAGCCTTTGATATTATTGACCATAACCTGTTGTTGAAAAACACTTGTGCTATGGCTTTTCAACCTCTGTTATATTGTGGATTCAGAGCTATCTATCTAATAGAACTCAAATGGAAGATTCTGTAATGTCAAATATGTAAAGTGTGATGTACCACAGGGCAGCTCTCTAGGCCCTCTACTCTTTTCTATTTTTACCAATGACCGGCCACTGGCATTAAACAAAGCATGTGTGTCCATGTATGCTGATGATTCAACCACATACGCATCATCAACCCCAGCTAATGAAGTCACTGAAGTCAAAACATATAGATTAAATGGTTGTAAAGATGGGGAGAGTGTCACGACTTACGCCGAAGTTGGCTCCCCTGCCTGTTCGGGCGGTGCTCGGCGGTCGTCGTCACCGTCCTACTAGCCACCACCGATCCCTTTTTCGTTTGTCTGTTTGTTTTGTCTTATTAGTTTCACCTGTGTTCTGTTGTATGGCTTAATGAGCTTCCCTATTTTAAGTATGTGTACCCGCCCTTGTTTTGTGCGGGATTGTCTTTATGTTACATGTGTGTGTTTTAGGTAGATGTGGTTATATTTTCTGGACTTGGCACCCTGTGTTTTTGGGTAGTCACTTTGTTGTCCTCGCCCTGTGTTTTTGGGCTTGTCATTTTTGTGTGCCGTATTAAAGAGCACTTTTCCCCAGTGGAACTCTCTGCGCCTGATTCCTTCACCCACCTAGTCCCGCGTGACAGAGAGGTCTGCTTTTTTTTAACACCACACTCCAAAAAGCAAGTTCTGCAGGCTCTAGTTTAGTCTAATCTTGATTATTGTCCAGTCATGTGGTCCAGTGCTGCAAGGAAAGATCTAGTTAAGCTGCAGCTGGCCCAGAACAGAGCAGCACGTATTGCTCTTTATTGTAATCAGAGGGCTAACATAAATACTTTCTCTTAGCTAAGAGTTTAGTAGAGACTGACTACATCACTTGTTCCATTTATAAGTAACATTAATATGTTGAAAATCCCAAATTGTTTGCAAGGTCAACTTATACACAGCTCTGACACACACACTTACCCCACCATACATGCCACCTGGGGTCTTTTCACAGTCCCAAATCCAGAATTTTTAAAAAAAGTGTACAGTATTATATAGAGCCATTATTGCATGGGACTCCATTTAATCTCATATTGCTCAAATAAACAGCAAACCTGGTTTCAAAAAACAGATAAAGCAACACCTCACGGCACAACGCCTCTCCCCTATTTTACCTAGATAGTTTGTGTGTATGCATTGATATGTAGACTACGTGTGCCTTTATAAAAAATGTATGTAGTTCTGTCCTTGAGCTGTTCTTGTCCATTAATGTTCTGTATTATGTAATGTTTCATGTTCTGTGTGTACCCCAGGCAGAGTACTGTAATCAGTATCCTAATAATCTGAGTACTGTAATCAGTATCCTAGTATTTGATAAACTTAGATCCTAATAAAATACTTTCACATACTTACGAAATGTGATGGAACATTTTATGTTTGTGCTTTTCTAATAATGTGACTGATTGAACGAATCCTCACTATCAGTAGCTGCAATTTGCCAGTACGCCCAGACCCTTGTTTTGAGAACGAAAGACATCTCAGTTCCAAGGTCTCAGCTTAGAGAAGAAGCCTTGTGAGGTATTGGTCTGTCACATTCATGACCCAGTATTGGTCGGTCACATGAATGAAGTTAACGTTAATGATTCATTAATTATGAATGATGATTAAGCTAAATCTTGCAAATGTAACTTGTCTGCAGTATATAAGAGAACTAACGGGCCTGGCCCGGTAGAGCTCCTGATCGACATGTGTACTTGGTGCATTGAGTTGGTTGGAACCTCTCCAGCACGCTGATAATAAAGAATGATTAATTTAAGATTGACTTCGAGTGTCCCTGCGTAGAAATTCCACAACAGAAGTAAGTATTAAGATATATTTTCTTTGAAAAGACAAGTAGTTTACATTTTTTTATGTATTTGCAAATACACTTGCAAAGTATTTGATACATTTAAATCCACTGACTCAAATACACTTCCATGCATTTAACCCAGATATTTGAAAATAGCATTTGAAATAAGTATTTGAGCATACTGTCAAATACAATTTGGTTTTACATTCAAATACTCAAATAAAAATACTTGTTTGGGCAAAAGTATATTAAGTACCAGATACTCAAATACACATATATTTGAACCCAGGTCTGGTATTCACTCACAATATTTATACTTTGTGTGTGTGTGGAGTGGGGCTACCTTGCCCTGGCGCTGTATGGTGAGGGCACTCTGGATGTTGGCCGGCAGGTCTTTGAGGCTCACTATGAGGAGAGTGACCCCAAAGAGCTCCTCCAGCAGAGCAGAGGGTAGCTGAGCCTCCAGCTCCTCATATGGTTGACAGGGGCCCTCCTCCAAGGGAGAGGTGGGCTCCAGGTACCTGTAGGGTGCAGAGGTCAAACAGGGAATAACAAAAAAGTCAGGTGTCAGACCTGAATGCTGATCCTTTGACCTTTTAAACAAAAACAAATCCTTAGTGTTTTACTGGAACTAGCTACGAACAGTTGAAGTCGGAAGTTTACATACACTTAGGTTGGAGTCATTAAAACTAATTTTTCAACCACTCCAAAAATTGATTGTTAACAAACTATAGTTTTAAAAAGTCGGATAGGACATTTAGTATTCTATTTTGTGCATGACACAAGTAATTTTTCCAACAAATGTTTACAGACTGATTATTTCACTTATAATTAACTTTATCACAATTCCAGTGGGTCAGAAGTTTACATACACTAAGTTGACTGTGCCTTTAAACAGCTTGGAAAATTCCAGAAAATTATGTCATGGCTTTAGAAGCTTCTGATGGGCTAATTGACATCATTTGAGTCAGTTGGAGGTGTACCTGTGGATGTATTTCAAGGCCTACCTTCAAACTCAGTGCCACTTTGCTTGACATCATGGGAAAATCAAAATAAATCAGCCAAGACCTCAGAAAAATAATTGTAGACCTCCACAAGTCTGGATCATCCTTGGCAGTAATTTCCAAATGCCTGAAGGTACCACGTTCATCTGTACAAACAATAGTACGCAAGTATAAACACCATGGGACCACACAGCCGTCATACCGCTAAGGAAGGAGACACGTTCTGTCTCCTAGAGATGAACGTACTCTGGTGCGAAAGTTCAAATCAATCCCAGAACAACAGCAAAGGACCTTGTGAAGATGCTGGAGGAAACAGGTACAAAATGATCTATATCCACAGTCAAACGAGTACTATATCGACATAACCTGAAAGGCCGCTCAGCAAGTAAGAAGCCACTGCTCCAAAACCACCATAAAAAGCCAGACTACAGTTTGCAACTACACATGGGGACAAAGATCATACTTTGTGGAGAAATGTCCTCTGGTCTGATGAAACAAAAATAGAACTGTTTGGTCATAATGATTATCATTATGTTTAGAGGAAAAAGAGGGAGGCTTGCAAGCTGAAGAACACAATCCCAACCATGAAGCACGGGGGTGGTAGCATCATGTTGTGGGGGTGCTTTGCTGCAGGAGGGACTGGTGCACTTCACAAAATAGATGGCATCATGAGGCAGGAAAATATGTGGATATTTTGAAGCAACATCTCAAGACATGTATTTTGCTAAGGTGTATGTTAACTTCCGACTTCAACTGTATATGCCTAGTAAAGATAGTCTATGCCCTAGGCCAGGAACACAGTCAGTGAGAATCAGTAATAACTGACCAGCAGGCATTACCTGTATAGGAAGACTTTGACATATTGGAGAAACAGCACACGCTGTTGCCTAAGGTCTTCTGCCTCATAATGGAGGCTGCTGGCTTGGCCTGAAACATAACATTGTCAAGTACATTCAGTACATCAAAAACAGTACAATATTTCCCCATCACAACAACCTACAAAAGAATCTAACCACCACCATACCAAATCACTTCAGACTTGGTTATTACCAGAAACCTTTATCAAATGTTTTGCCTGAAAGGTGACAACAAATTGTGACATTTTACTGACCTCGAAACCCTGACAATTAGAGACAGTGAGGCAGCTATACATAGTGCCCTCCATTTTTTTCCAGACTATCTTGATTAGCCTTGATCTTAACGTGTCTGTGCGTCTGTGTGTGTGCCGGCCAGGTGTGGCACAGCCCATCTCTGAGGCTTCACATGATCTGTCTGTATTCCCACCTGAACAGGCCGAACAAAAGCTTGGTAGATTCCACCAGAGAAGTCTCTGTCACCCATGGGAAGCCAAAGATATCCGCTGTGTCATCCTCATAGTCTGCATGGGGCTGGGGCCAGACGCAACAGCAGCCTTTGGAAGACAATAGTAACTTAGATCTGCTGCAGCCTAAAAGACACTGAAGGCAGGGAGTTTTCCTCAAACAATATTGTCAGTAATGATTCTGTTGTATTGTAACAAGGTCAACATAATGTGTATTATTTCTGTCCACTGTTGTCAGCTGTCCAATCGAACAATCTTTTTAGTTTTTTTGAGTCACATACGAAATGAAAGTCCCACCTACTTCCTGGATCATGTCCCACGCTGTTATTGAATGGCCTTCAAGATTTTATTGTCAAATTTGTGAAAACACAGTCAATTAAGATATGTAAAATATATTAGTATTCGTGGATTAATTAATTTATGATTGGCTGAGTAAATTAATCCACAAATACAAATATAATTTTATATATCTTAAATGACCGTTTTTTTAATTAATTTGATTATATATTCTTGAAGGCCATTCATAAACACTGTGGTACATGATCCATGAAGTTGGCGGGACTTTCATACTGTATTTACCATGAGGAGTGTTGTTTTGTCATGTGTCATGGCAAATGCCTAATGTAATGTCTCTGTACTCTTAAACAGTAGATTATACACTGAACAAAGGAGTACTGAGGAGTATTTCTGTCAGTAATAATTTATTTAAATTGACTGATTTCCTTATATGGAACTGGTACTCAGTAAAATCTTTGAAATTGTTGCATGTTGTGTTTATATTTTTGTTCAGTTTAATATTAGCCTGCTAAGAAATGCCTCAGCTGTGTGCTCATAGAGACGTTACTGTTTCAGGGAGCCCCTGCCAATATAGCTGTCAGATGACAGTGGCCGGGTGTCTTCCCGACCGGAGTCAGATGCACAGGAGAAACAGGGTGGCAGGGATGGGGTCAGCTCACACTGGCTTTCCCCTGCGAAGGGTGACACCAGCGTCCTCTTCCACTGTGTTCACTTTAGAGAAGCGACATTAAAGACACAATCTGTCATTTCAACAGTCTGGCCATGGCACTTTGGTTGGGAAGATGAGGCATGGGGCTGGTGGAAGTGTCAAATTCATAGTTAGGCTAACTTGGCTAACTACATGTACGTTTACATGACATCCGGACCCCCGTTTATTTTGTTAGTCAATCTCACTCAGATATCATATTAAAAACAGCAAACATTTCTCTCCACCCTATGGCAAAATGTGTAGAATTGCAGAGATTACTGTAAAATTTCAAAAACGTATATGACCCATCGCAAAATGTGTAGAATTGCACGAAATGAACTAAAACTTTTTAAAAAACAACAGGGGATGCTATTTTTTTTGCTCGCAATGTGGTGTGGTGTGGTGGGGTCGGGGTTATACACACATGGATACGCACCCCCGAGAGCAACTGCGGCCCCTCATTATAAGTTCAGTTTTTTCTGGCCCCCACCTCCGTCAAAGTTGACCACCCCTGGTATAGTTGATGAAATGCATTATATTTGTATGTCATTTGTAGCCTTGTATGAAAGTAACGTCCTATACCCTTCCCCGACAGTCGGTCTCTTGGTGTTCTCGTCACATTGGTGTTCTCGTCACATTGGTGTTCTCGTCTCATTGGTGTTCTCGTCTCATTGGTGTTCTCGTCTCATTAAAAACAGTACAACAGTGAAGTAAAATTGGACACAGGCTAACCCTAATTTCCATATGCAGATCTGTCTCTGCAAAACAGTATCTCGCCATCTCACCATGCTTGCATTCAAATGCATATTCACATATTTTCCTAAATCATTTTCGTCAGCATCAGAATGTTGTCGTTTGCTGGAGTAGTTTATGACGGGATTTCATTCGCTTTCCTTTGCATACATGCTCGAGAACTAGGGAATATATAGGCTAGATAAGTCCACATACAACGCGTGTTTATACCACTGGGCAAATGTTTATGAATATCCCCCTACACACCACAGATAGAGACAATAAAGAAGACCGAGAGACATTGAATTGGATTAGTTTGTTTTGTGAGGCAACGTATATGTTTTTCATAACATCAAGAGATCCAGACCCAAAGCAAGCACACAGAGTCGTCTTGGATGTAAAATGGTAGGTTCCATCATTTCTGCTAACCTTTCTTTGGAGAGAGGGGAGGGCAATTTCAACCTGTGTATGTTAATACATCTCCTTCCTACAAGCGAGTGTGTAACTTAAGTCTTTCCAAATGGTCCATTGTGCTGTGAGATGCTCAATTGTGAGATCAATTCTGTCGTTTAATTCGGGGGCGTTTCTAGCTTTTTGGGGTACCTAAAAGCGAGACTTTTCCCGGAAAAACATTTGGCAGCATAAGGAACATTTTACAGTTTTAAAGTAAATGTATGCAATTCGACCTCTTTTTTGACATGGGACAGAGAGAAAATGTTGCAGTTTTAAATCAAATTTCCTGCAATTCTACACATTGTTCCATGGGGTTGAGATAATTTATTTAGGTTTTTAAGCTAAATTCTTGCAGTTCTACACGTTTTGCCATGGATGGAGAAAATATGTTGCCGTTTTAAAGCTAATTTCCTGCAGTTTTGACATATTTTGCCATGACTTATGCCATGTTCATATGATATCTGAGTGAGAGTAACTAACAAAATCAATGGGGGGGCCTCCTCGAGGTCAGGGCCCCTGGGCACATGCGTGCCTTGCATGCCTTGCGTGCCCAGCCAGTAATTCTGATTACTACAAAGTTTAGATAGCTGGATAGCTAAAAAAAAAAAAATGGGATACACTCATCCGACAGCTTTGAGAGAATTTCCAAACATCTTATTAAAACTTACCTAGCAACCGGTCAAATGTTAGCTGACATGTACTAATTGAGCAACAGTGACTGACATAACTTCTCCCTAGCTGCCCCATAATATTGGCCTGGAAACGGCACATATTTTGTTATTATTATTATTTATTATTGCATCATTTAGTGCAATTTATTATATTGGGCTACAGTTTTTCCCCATTGGTGTAACCCAGAATTGTGTTTGGGACTATAAGAGAGTTTGGGACTATAAGGTTTTATCTGCAAAAAAAGATCATTCTGAAATAATTGGCTTTACCGAACCCTCATTAGTTCGAATGGTGTCAGCAATTTTTTTTATCAAGTATTCTTTTGAACTTAACAACATGAATTGGGGTACTTTGAGGTACTATATAGGTAGAGAACATTGAACAATAACAACATTTTGACAAAAATGCAGATGGAACCTTATACACTAGTCCCAAACTCTCAAAAATGCATGTTGAAGGGGAAATGAGTTGGGGCAACTGATAAGAGTGTGTCCTGAGTGGAGGAAGCTAAGCTGTTAGCAGCACGCTGTCTCCCGTTACAGCGCTTTAACAGGGCTCAGCATGCTGCTCAACTGTCCGACTGCCCTATGCTGGGCTCAAACCAATTATCCTGTTTCACAACACACGTGACCGCCCTCCTTGACACTGTGCAAACCGATTGAGACATACAAAAGGGACCCCTTGCATGGCTCCATCGGCGACATTTCAAGATAGCTGTGGAGAGAGCTTTACGGTACGTTCTTAACTCCGTTACACTCACCCCTTCTAAACTCGCTAGACGGCGATAAACCCCGACCATTGAGCTGAGGCCAACTGTCGATCCCGGCCACCGTAACGGGGTTCAGCGTGCTGCTAAAAGCATAGCAACCGCCGTTGTCCGACTGCCCCATACTGGGCTCGGGGGGGGGGGGGGGGGGGGATCTACAGATACTGTTTGTCATGCTCAAGGAATGAGCGCCATTGTTTTTTACAGTAACAAGTCTGATGTCTACAGTAACAAGTCTGGTCTACAAGTTAACACCCTGGCAGTGCTGTGCGACCTATAGCCTGACCTCTGGAAATCACGTCCAATTCTACCACAAACTCTCTTTTTTTTTTTAAACGTTCTTTACAAAAAAAAAGCCATATAGTTAGTACCTCATATTGATTTAGCATAATGAGCTACATTCTCTTTAATTGGGGCTCCATAAGAATATCTCCTCATTGTGCTGAGCATAGTGGTAGTCACTTTTATCTCTGGTAAGGCCCTGCGGACTCTGCTTGATCAATTAACCTGGAAATGTATCATGTTTAAGGGAAACAGTAACCGTTTCTTGGAAATAAAGTAGGTTTTCACTTGTTAATGAAAAGATGTCCTCCTGTAATCAGCATGGGAGACGTGGACGAAAATGCATGTTGATGGAGAAATGAGTTAGGGCAACTGATGAGTACGTCCTAATATAACCCTGTTTGTCTGGGTGACACACGTTACACAGGCTACCAAAATAACACGCTATAGCTAGAACTGTGTGGGTGTGAATGTGAATCCCAATATCCACAGTCATTTATGTGATAAGCATAAAAGAGAAAATCCACCCACCATAATATTGGCTTTACTCCTCACCTTACCAAACAGTTATGTCAAACAACACAACACCCTGCCAAATACACTCTCTCCTACTTTTATTGGAGAAGGAAGTGTTTGCAATGGAAATATCATGCCCAAATCCTCTCAAAAATATTTTTGGTCATGAAAGCAATATTACTTTATTTAAACATAATTTAAAGGTTTACAATAAACATAAACAATGCATACAGGTCCTTTGTTTTTCGGGGTGGTTATTACAAGTTAGGACAGGTGTGCTAATCTCAATACGGTATATGTGTGTCGTATTTGCCTGTATCAAGGGGAACATTTCAATGGTTGAAATTACCAATGAGTGACTTGAAATCTTACAGATTGTGACTACTCGTGGTCACTACCTGAACGTCGCTGCTCTGTGCTCTCTGGTTGTTTCTGGAGGCAAAGGCATAGAGGAATGGATCCAAGCTGCTGTTGATGAAGACCAGAGATCCAGCAATCCTCCAATTGTCCTCCCAGAACACTCTCAGAGCCTTATTCTTTGCCAAGATGGCTGTCACTCCCAGCACATTCATGACATGGTGAGGAGTCCATAGAACGATGAAGGTCCCAACGATAAGGCTCACTAATCTGGTTGTCCTGTGGCTCCTGAAGAAAGCTGTTTGGTTCACCCTTCGCTGGAGGCGCATATAGGCTGTGGCCATGATGGAGAAAGGAACTACAAATGACAGCAGAGTCTGCAGGAGCAACACAGCCACCAGCTCAGCATCTGATGCAAAATCATACTGGCACCTGACCCATCCATTATCATCCTTCACATCCCGCACCGTCACCCCATAAGGAATGGACAGGACCCCAGCTACCCCCCACAGGACAACCAGTAGCACCCTCTCCTTTGCCAATCCCGGTCTGGCCCAGCTGTGAGAATGCACCACCTGGAGGTAGTGCTGGATGCTCAGAAGTGTGACAGTCAGCAGACCGGTACAGATACTGCAGTAGAAGAAGTACATGTTGAGCTGACAGAGCACTAAACCCAGGCTCCAGGTGAAGACTAGGTTGTAGATACGCAAAGGTAGGGTAAGGATGCAGAGTAGGTCCGATGCAGCCAAGTTCAACATCAGTCTCCTGCTCAAACTGGATAGATCTTGGTTCTGACGGAGGACGACTATAACTGCAATGTTACCAGGAATACCGAGCAGGCAGTACAGAGACAAGGCCATGCCAGGAGCCAGACCCCAGAAGGAGGCATTAGAGGTGGAGGGGTTAAGTTGTTCCATTTCTTGCAGTAAGGCAAGCTGACCGGTCGACTGGCTCTCAGTAAAGTGAAACCCAGATATGTCATATGGGGTAACAACCTAGTAATATTTCTGACGTTCGCTATTCGTAATTGCAGAAGCTTGCTGATCATGTTACAAGGAAAATAAGGAACAAATGGCACTCCTTAGAGGTTTACGGAACTCAACATTTTACTATGAAATACATCATTATTTTAAGGAATATGTGGGCAACCCTTCCATGGATTGAAGAACTGAATGTGGCACTTTCGGTATTAATCAAACCACATTTCCAAGGTTTAAAGTTCTCCAACCTATTTACCATTAAGTATGTAGGATTCAGTGTTTTTAAACATACCCACTGGTTCTGAAACGGTACAAAAAAATGCTAATGTTTTGTTAATGCATAGGCTCCATGCTAGTATTTTCAGAGCAATAGACAATGTAAGAATTCTCCCCCGTTTACCATGTTTTAAACGTCATGCCCTATCATCTCAAAATATTTGTATACTAAGTCGTTGAGCAACACAATCCATTGAAGAGATAATTTAGGAAATAAATTGTAAACATGCTGAACAGGGGATCTACAGATATGTCAGTTTTTCTTTCAAGGAATGAGCAGCATTTAAAAAAATAAGTATTTTAATTGTACTGAGTACAGTAACAAGTCTGGTCTACAAGTTAACACCCTGGCAGTGTTGCGTGACCTATAGCCTGACCTCTGGAAATCATGTTCAATTCTACCACAAACTCTCTTTAAAAACTCTTTTAAAAAATGAGTCCCATATAGTTAGTGCCTCATAATGACTTTGCATAATGAGCTACATTCTCCTTCTTCATTGGGTCTCCTCCAAAATAGATCTCCTCATTGTGCTGAGCATAGTGGTAGTCACTTTTATCTCCGGTAAAGCCCTGTGGCCTCTGCTTGATCAATTAAACTCCTGAAAGGCCTCTCCCCTGGCCCTTTCATCCTTCCGCATGGGAGGAATAGAAAGTTATCAGTCTTTCCAAGCTGATATGCAAGACGGAAAGAAGTAGTTTGTCTATAAAAATGTACAGGTGCTTTATCAGCGTCACGGTAGGCCCCCAGGCCACCTCTGCATTCAGTTTGCTGCTGCCGGTAAGCCATTCGCTCCACGACCCATCTGGCCCCTTGTTCAGCCTGCCTTTGCCTGGGGCCTGCTTACATAGGGGGCGTACTGTACAGCCCTGCCCTGCAGACCCGGCTCCTCCAGCTCCACACAGGGATTGACTAGGGCTAAGTCCCCTGGCGATGTTATTGATTTCCGCAAGGGTATTCCTACTGTAGATTGGGCCTGAGTGATGGTGTAGATTTGAACCACGATGATCCTATTGATGGGGTAGTTTGGGGAGCAGTGTGGGTAGCCGTTTTCATATGGCTGACTGTTGAGTGTTTTGAAGGGAGGTGATGTGAAAGAGGAAGTGAAGGAGAAAGAGCATAACCCGAGCGATGTGTTCATCATTGCTCAGTGAATGTAGAGGGATACATTGAAATGGCAGCGATGAAGAACAAACATGAAAAAATATATATAGTCTAAGTTAAGCTACTTTTTAAGGAAATGTAAAGCTAAATGATTAATTTAGGTAACAATTTTTTTTCTAAGATTTTTTTGTTGATGTGAGGCAGCAACAGTTCAGACTCAGTCAGAGGTTCAGATTCAGTCAGGTACAAAAATATATATATATTTTACCGTGCAGATGATGAAGAAGGCTGGATCCAGTATATAAAAAACAATCACCTTTCTTGGCCAATAGCAAAATTACCTCAAACACAGGGCAAAATGCCCATAAACACATGGCAGAGCTAAACTCAGCAAAAAAATAAACGTCCTCTCACTGTCAACTGCGTTTATTTTCAGCAAACTTAACATGCGTATATATTTGTATGAACATAACAAGATTCTACAAATGAGACATAAACTGAACAAGTTCCACAGACATGTGACTAACAGAAATGGAATAATGTGCCCTGAACAAAATCAAAAGTAACAGTCGATATCTGGTGTGGCCACCAGCTGCATTAAGTACTGCAGTGCATTTCCTCCTCATGGACTGCACCAGATTTGCCAGTTCTTGCTGTGAGATGTTACCCCACTCTTCCACCAAGGCACCTGCAAGTTCCCGGACATTTCTGGGGTGAATGACCCTAGCCCTCACCCTCCGATCCAACAGGTCCCAGACATACTCAATGGGATTGAGATCCGGGCTCTTCGCTGGCCATGGCAGAACACTGACATTCCTGTCTTGCAGGAAATCACGCACAGAATGAGCAGTATGGCTGGTGGCATTGTCATGCTGGA
Organism: Oncorhynchus mykiss; assembly: GCF_013265735.2. NCBI lineage: Eukaryota > Metazoa > Chordata > Actinopteri > Salmoniformes > Salmonidae > Oncorhynchus > Oncorhynchus mykiss. Next base: position 42,873,946 of record NC_048566.1, on the reverse strand, counting down.
GGGTCATGTCAGGATGAGCCTGCAGGAAGGGTACCACATGAGGGAGGAGGATGTCTTCGCTGTAACGCACAGTGTTGAGATTGCCTGCAATGACAACAAGCTTAGTCCGATGATGCTGTGACACACCGCCCCAGACCATGACGGATCCTCCACCTTCAAATTGATGCCGCTCCAGAATACAGGCCTCAGTGTAACGCTCATTCCTTCGACGATAAACGTGAATCCGACCATCTCCCCCAGGTGAGACAAAACCGTGACTCGTCAGGGAAGATCACTTTTTGCCAGTCCTGTCTGGTCCAGCGACAGTGGGTTTGTGCCCATAGGCAACGTTTTTGCCGGTGATGTCTGGTGAGGACCTGCCTTACAACAGGCCTACAAGCCCTCAGCCCAGCCTCTCTCAACCTATTGTGGACAGTCTGAGCACTGATGGAGGGATTGTGCGTTCCTGGTGTAACTCGGGCAGTTGTTGTTGCCCTCCTGTACCTCCTGTGTGATGTTCGGATGTACCGATGCTGTGCAGGTGTTATTACACGTGGTCTGCCACTGTGAGGATGATCAGCTGTCCGTCCTGTCTCCCTGTAGCGCTGTCTTAGACGTCTCACAGTACGGCAATTGCAATTTATTGCCCTGGCCACATCTGCAGTCCTCATGCCTCATGCACATTCACGCAGATGGGCAGGGACCCTGGGCATCTTTCTTTTGGTGTTTTTCAGAGTCAGTAGAAAGCCCTCTTTAGTGTCCTAAGTTTAACTGTGACCTTAATAACTGTGACCTTAATTGCCTACCGTCTGTAAGCTGTTAGTGTCTTAACGACCGTTCCACAGGTGCATGTTCATTAATTGTTTATGATTCATTAAACAAGCATGGGCAACAGTGTTTAAACCCTTTACAATGAAGATCTGTGAAGTTATTTGGATTTTTACGAATTATCTTTGAAAGACAGGGTCCTGAAAAAAGGACATTTATTTTTTTGCTGAGTTTATAACAGCATGTTACCTGACAAGCAGCTCTCCCAAAATGAGGAGAATGAGTATCCTAAAAGGACCTATCTTACCTGGCATAAACCATTCATGCCTTTCCAAGTAAATTCTCAATGAACAGGGATAGGCCTAATACACTTTAATGGCAATTTGATTGCACAATTCACATTACTACAATAGTAAACCTGTTAATTAATGAAAACAACGGCATCATTAAACATGAGTTATTATTAATCAAACAATCATTCCGTTTGTGTGGGGAGAAATAGAGGGAAATGTGTGATGTGGCTTGACTTGGATTTTTTCCACAAATGCTAAGAAGTTAGCATTTGGAAACAGATGTAGAATCTTAATTTCAGCCAGTTTTCAACAGCAGGAAAATAATCCTGCAGCAACAGGAAATGTGAATTATCATGTGATTTATAATTAATGGACATTTTTTGTAGGATTGTAGGGGACAAATCTGACATTTTAATGTGGGAATGACTTACTTTAGAAGCCTTTTAAAACACTGAATACACTACAAGTATGCAGTTACGGCTGTGCAGGTAAATACAATTGTCAGCCAAAAAAGATTGATCAAATTAAGATCCTACATCTGTACCGTGTCCTTAGACTGCTTACAGTGTAAGGAAACCAATATGTAATTTTGTAACTTGGAAGTATCGTTTCCTCAAAAAATGTAACAGCTGTTTTGCTGTCCGTATATCATATTCAGTACTTCATAGATACACTACATGACCAAATGTATGTGGTCACCTGCTCGTCAAACATCTCATTACAACATCATATATTAATATGGAGTTGGTCCCCCATCAGAAGGCAACAAAGGGGTAATGCCCACTTTTCACACACTCTGAAAGTGGGCGTTATCATGCAGTGGTTCCCCTATTTATCAATTTCGTGATGCTAGAAAGTGATTGTTGAATTTCGATACATAGCTGATCATGTCATTTTTTAAAGGCTTTCCACTAGATGTTAGAACATTGCTGCAGGGACTTGCTTCCATTTAGCAATACGAGCATTCGTGAGGTCGGGCAATGATGTTTGGGCGATTAGGCTTGGCTCGCAGTCGGCTTTCAAATTCATCCCGAAGGTGTTCGGTGGGGTTGAGGTCAGGGCTCTCGACAAACTATTTCTGTATGGACCTCGTTTTGTGCACGGGGGAATTGTCATGCTGAAACAGGAAAGGGCCTTCCCCAAACTGTTGTCACAACAGTCAGGGCTCTCGACAAACTATTTCTGTATGGACCTCGTTTTGTGCACGGGGGAATTGTCATGCTGAAACAGGAAAGGGCCTTCCCCAAACTGTTGTCACAACGTCGGAAGCACAGAATGTCATTGTATGCTGTAGCGTTAAGATTTCCCTTTTCTGGAACTAAGGGGTCTAGCCCGAACCATGAGAAAAAGCCCCAGACCATTATTCGTCCTCCACCAAACTTTAGAGTTGGCACCACACTATGCATTGGGGATTTGTCTGTCGAACTGCCAGATGGTGAAGCGTGATTCATCACTCCAGAGAAGGCATTTCCACTACTCCAGCGTCCAATGGCGGCGAGCTTTACACCACTCCAGCTGATGCTTGGCATTGCGCATGGTGATCTTAGGCTTCGGCCAATGAAGCCCATTTCATGAATCTCCCGACGAACAGTTATTGTGGTGACGTTGCTTCCAGAGGCAGTTTGGAACTTGGTAGTGTGTGTTGCAACCAAGGACAGACAATTTTTACGCACTTCCGCAATCGGCGGTCCCATTCTGTGAGCTTGTGTGGCCTAAAACCTCGTGGCTGAGCCGTTATTGCTCTTAGACGTTTCCACATCACAATAACGGCACTTATACTGGAACGGGGCAGCTCTAGCAGGGCAGACATTTGACGAATTGACTTGTTGGAAAGGTGGCATCCTATGACTGAGCCACGTTGAAAGTCACTGAGATCTTCAGTAAGGCCATTCTACTGCCAATGGTTGTCTATGGAGATTGCATGGCTGTGTGCTTGATTTTATACACCTGTCAGCCACAGGTGTGGCTGAAATAGCCAAATCCACTCATTTGAAGGGGTGTCCACATACTTCTGTATATATAGTGTATCGTTCTTCCCTGGGAAAACCTTATGGCTTATGGCCCTGCAGTTGATATATCTAAAGTCTCCTATACATCCTTTAAAGGCCTAGTGCAGTTAAAAAACTTGATTTTCCCGTGTTTTATATACATTTCCACTCTATGAGGTTGGAATAATGCTGTGAAATTGTGAAAATTATTATAATGCCCTTCTAGTAAGAGCTGTTTGAAAAGACAGAAATGTCAACCTGTTTTGGTGGGATGGAGTTTTGGCCTGTCTGGTGACAAATTAGTAAACAGACCAATAACAAAGAGAGTTCTTGACCTCTCTGCCAATATAAGCTAGTTTTCAGTTTTCCCTCAGCTAGTTTTCAGTTTTCCTCTCACTCATACCACTCCCAGACAGTCCTAGTGCAATTCTTGCGTGAGAAATTTATCTTTGCTAAAAAGCTAGTTTTGTTCATTTTAACGGTCATTTTAATTGAAAAAAGTCACAGGACGGCACTTAGTTGTTACCCAGGAAGGATGTGATATTGAAATACAAATGACTCCATTGGAACTTTTAGGCTCGGGGCAAACAGGTATGAGTAGGTTATAGCAGTAACTCAATGTAATAACATGAGCCCCACACAAATGGTGGCGCAAATAAAACAGGATAGATAGAGGGATGGCATAAAAAAGGCAGATAAAGAGATGGTTTTGCATGAAGATGAAAGTCCACAGAAGGAGAGTGCTGTGTTTCTGCATTCAATACATTCGCATTGAGGCCAAGAGATTAAATGTGTGGGAAGAGAGTGTGCTTGTGAAAGTGTGTGTTTTCATGCTCTTGGGCTCTTATGCCAGAGTTCTAACCCAGTTGCAGCATACGGGGAGAGACCAGTGAAGGATCAGACTCGGACACTTTCTGCTGCAGCAGGTGGGTGGTATATATATATACTGTACGCTATAGGCTACATCCACTCTTTGCATGTGAATTTGATACAGTGGCTCACATGGGAAGTATTAGGGTCTATGTTGAAGGTTTGCTATCATTACATGTTCCAGTATAATGTTATAGGCCTAGGGAGAGGTGGCTGGATCCTGTTACTAACCGTGCTCCTGCATTGTTACAAAGCCATAGCCATTGTCATATGATATGACAACTTGTGGACTGTGGTACTCTGCTGAAGGGGAACTAACATCTACACTATATGCTCATGCTTGAATTAGATTGGGTTGTTTCAGTACATTTACAGCAATAATTTGGCTAGTGGAATATTTAAATCTACATGATTATGTCTTATAACAACACTTATGTGTTAGGTGTCTCTATGCATAACATTTTTAACGGTCTCAAATGGGCTGTTCTTTAGTCGGAGATGATGATCAGACATTATAAAGGGGTCTTGCTCATGGGAAGTCTTTCAAAGCATTATAATGTTACTCTCACCTAATAACTAATTTAGATGAGCAGGTCAGGCTCAGGCCGGCACCTTCTTTTGCTTGTAAAGCAACAAATGAAGGACTTCACTTTCACTTCTATCGGTACTGTCTGTCTATTTCTGTGCCTGTAGCTGGATGGCCCTCAGGCCTGCATTTCCCCAGTCACGCCCTCTCTGAAAGCGGGCGTTATCATGCAGTGGTTCCCCTATTCATCTATTTCATGATGCTCGAAAGTGATTGTTGAATTTCGAGACATAAATGATCATGTAATTTGTTATTGACCTGGACATTTTCCTGTCAAACTTGACCTACTGTTGTACCTTTTGATTTTGTAACAACATTTTGTTATTCTTTGGCTATGCAGTATCATAGCGAGTTAAAATGGTAATGCCCGGTGTTGGTTAACAAACCATAATGAAGTGTAACTTGTAAACACAATTGATTTGTAATTGAGGATTTAGAAATTTAAGTTAGAATTCTGTTGTTGCTCCCTCACAGTAACTAGCCTCAGGCTTTAACTTGGCATGAGTTAAACCATATTTCTGTGTATCAGGGCCTTGGAAGGGCGGTGGTTGTGCTGCTGACTGTATGCTGCCTGCTGCAGTGGCCTCTATTGACCACAGGGGGGCAGCCCGGCACCAAGCCCCACTTCTTCTATGCTGTGGAGATGGACAGAGGCGCCACAGATGCACGAGCCCTGGCCGAGCAGCACGGACTACAGTTCATATCACAGGTCAGTGCATATTTAAAACCTGCCTTTATTACTTCATCTTATGGACCCGCAATTTTCATTCTTTAAATCAGTTTTACTGAGGGGCTTTTTGTCGGGAGATGTGTGAAAGTGCTGACTTCCATTTCCATTTGAGGATATCTGGCTTTCATCAAATTACAGCGGGCTTTCTGAATATTTCATATCTGATCAAAGTCCCCCTCTCACCCACACACACACACACACACACACACACACACACACACACACACACGCACACACACTCACTTTCACTCTTACCTATCGTCACTGGCCAACCTTGGAATCCTATACTAAAATTTGATATAAGAAATCCAGTTGTCTTTAGAAATGATTAGGCCTATTGGCTTCCATTTTATCTATTGTCTTCTCGTCTGTCCATCTGTCTGTATGACTGATTCGTACCATATCAGTACAGTCTTTTGTAAAGCGACTAGGCCTATTCAGGGTGTTTGTGTAGCGGATGTAATCGATGTTTAGGGGACGTGAGTTTGAGTCAAGGTTTATAATTGTGTGGCATAGTAGGTTCTGTATGTCAATGCGCCAAGATATTCCGTTTTTTGTAGTTCGAGGAACAGTGTTAGTGTCATGCGGTATATTGTGTTTCCCAGTTCCTGTTTTGCCTGGTCAAACTATTGAAGGAGAGGGTGAGCGAGTGTGAGGTTATTGATAAGTGATCAGGGATGTGTCCTTTGCCCTGGTGGTCGACTCCCTAATGTTCACCCTGAGGACGTAAGCACATTTCAGCCTTGGCTCTGCCCGCTGCTGCCTGGACTAGGGTTGCACATTTTGGGGAATATTCAGAGGTGGAAACTTTCCGTGGGAATTAACAGGAATATATGGGAATTAACAGAAATATATGCAAATGAATATTAATACCATTTAAATGTATAGTTTTTTTGCATTGGATATATTTACAATATCATATGGAGACAGAAACAGAAACCTTTAACCTTATCATAAGCAGACAATTGCAAATGATTCAATCCTTCCAATATAAATAAAAAATAACAATTTAGTTACGAATTTAACTTGAATTAAATGAGTTGACTCTTCACATGGGATGATTTCACTGAACAACAAAAGAAGGGGAATATTGAATGATCCCCAACATTTTCAACAAATATCTGTAAAATGATAGTCTATAAACTTCCTCTCAAGCTTCCATGTCTTCTCAATGTCCACCTCTTGAACATCAGACTCTGAGGCCTCATCTTCACTTTCACTTTCCAACCTTGTTGAGGATGGCTGCTTGTCAGATTCAAAACGCATCAAATTTGCACTGATGTCCACCGGTGTTTCAACCCTTGTATTGATCTGCCTGTTGCGTGCTTTGGCGTGTGTGTTCCCAAACAAGGACCAGTTGCGCTCTGAGGCGGCTGATGTTGCTGGGATTCGGAGGATGATGGAGGCAACAGGGGAAAGAGCCTCAGATCCACAAAGTCCCTTCCACCAGGTGGCTGATGAGATATGTTGGCTCGACTGCCGTATTACATCTCCATCCCAAAGCCCTTGCTTGGAAGTGTACCTTATCCAGGGCAAGGTGGTGAGACACCGTAGTGATGACACCATAGGCCTTGTTGATCTCTGCACCAGACAGGATGCTCTTGCCAGCATACTTGGGGTCCAACGTGTACGCTGCGGTGTGTATGGACTTCAGGCAGAAGTCTTTATGCTTTTTGATGTATTTCAGAACTGCAGTTTTCTCTGCTTGGAGCAGCAGTGAAGTGGGCAGGACAGTACGGATTTTTTTCTCTTACATCTGCAGCAGAGTCTGAACATCAGACAGGATGGCATTGTCTCCCTCAATCTGTGCAATGGCTACTGTTATAGGTTTCAGGAGTTTCAGGCTGCTTACCGGTCTCTCCCAAAATACATCATCCAGGAGGATCTTCTTGATGGGGCTGTACATATCGACAGATTGTGATATGGCCATTTATTGGAGATACTAGATCCGCTCAAGGAGACTGTCAAACATGATGACAACACCACCCCAATGGGTGTTGCTGTGCAGCTTCAATGTGGTGCTCTTATTCTTCTCACTTTGCTTGGTGAGGTAGATTACTGCTATAACTTGATTACCCTTCACATACCTAACCATTTCCTTGGCTCTCTTCTAGAGTGTATCCATTGTTTTCAGTGCCATGATGTCCTTGAGGAGCAGATTCAGTGCATGAGTAGCACAGCCAATGGGTTTGATGTGAGGGTAGAACTCCTCCACTTTAGACCAAGCAGCCTTCATGTTCGCAGCATTGTCTGTCACCAGTGCAAATACCGTCTGTGGTCCAAGGTCATTGATGACTGCCTTCAAGTCATCTGCAGTGCAGAGACCGGTGTGTCTGTTGTCCCTTGTGTCTGTACTCTTGTAGAATACTGGTTGAGGGGTGAAGATGATGTAGTTAATTATTCCTTGCCCACAAACCACCATTCGACCACCCATCAGAGCTGATTGCAATACAGTCTGCTCTCTCTATGATTTTCTTGACCTTCACTTGAACTCTGTTGAACTCTGCATTCAGCAAATTAGTAGATAAAGTATGTCTGGTTGGAGGGGTGTATGCTGGGCGAAGAGGTGAACCAGTTGCATACACAGCTCGAGCAAAACATTCATCAGCATTTTTCTGACTACGTTCCTCTATTGAGTCAACAAAAACTTCTGATTCCAGGAGGACCATGAGCTGTTGCTATCGATAAGGTATCTGATTCATCATTTTCACATTGATTAGAAGTAGAGGTACTTTTTTCAGAGGTTGCTTGTTGTGAGGGCTGAGGGAACGTTATGCACTTGGCCAGATGATTCTGCATCTTTGTTGCATTCATCACATACGATTTGGCATAATATTTGCAAATGTACACAGCTTTTCCATCTACATTAGCTGCAGTGAAATGTCTCCACACATCATAGTGCCCGTGGCATTTTCCTACAAAGATTAGAAAAAAAATAGTTAAAAAAAAACAAATACAATTCCATGTACAGATAAATAGTTAAGCAGTTAGATTAAACAACTCCTTTGTAAGTTATATATTTTTAAATGAAGCATGTATGGAAACAGGTGAATTAACACTCCTCAGTTAGCAGGCTCAAGCAAGCTAAAAGCCACACGGTAACTAACTAGCAGAAAGTGTTAACAAGTTAGAAATTATTTAACACACTTTGCTGTAGGCTACTATTTACTAGTTATCAAAAAGTAATGTATGTCATATAAAATATATTCCCCCACCAGTATTGTAATCAAAACTTACCAGAAAGCATGTAGTCCTTGGCTCAGGCAGTGTAGAAGTGTGGGCTCAATAGCATCTCATTATTGTGCAAGATCTTGAGAATCAGCTGTACATGTGATGGAAGAGTGCACTGCACATGTGAAGGAAGAATCCACTGTGCATGTAGAGGGTTGCAATTCCATTGAATTGGGGATAGTTTAACCAAAATATAATTGTCTTATGTGTGTCCCACAAAAAAAGGGTCACTGTTTTAAGCTAACTTTTTTGATGAATTTATGCTAAATTCCCCAAATTCCCAGGCTTGACTTCCCAAGGAAAAATTCTGGAAATTTACCGGAAAGTTTCCAACCTTTTGCAACCGTAGCCTGGGCCATGAATAATACACTGAGTTGACTTTCATCAGGAGTTATTGGACAGTGCCCCTCCATCTTGAACTCATACACACACACGGGCGCATACACACACACACACAAGCATACATGCACACACACAGACACACGTGTAAATGCAGCATCTCTTCTCAGGTATTAATGAGAGTGGGATCGGTCTCGAATCACCTCTTTTTTTCTCTCTCTCTTTTTTTGTGTATAGTATAGCCTCAGCAACTTTGGTCTCAACAGAAGAGGAACGCCAAGCCAACCATGTCAGGTTCCTGTAGCTCCTCCAATCTGCTGACTGGCCTGTTTTACCTGTCGCCACAGGCTGATGCTAAATGTCAATGACATTAAATCCCTTTGTTAAGTCAAATCCAATTGAATTGTGTCACCGGTGATTTGCTCATTGCATGCATACGACATTGTGTATCAAGACGGGCACTTCACAGTTGACTGTGATATTTTTGAAAACGTTGAAGTGAAATGAAAAGTTTGACAGCACAGCGGGCTTTGGAGGATTATGAGATCTGCTTCTGGCATTCCAGTGGTAATATCGTATGAACGGAATGGGAATCAAATGTCTACTGATGCTAGCACTCAACATATTGGTGGTCTCTTTGATTTAGTAGCGCACCTAGGAGAATGTCATCAGGTTTCTGTGTATTGTATTGTGCTGGCTTGACATATTCATTTCGACTGGGATAAAAAAGAAAGAAAGCAAAAAGGTAAAAACAGAGACAGCATTTTTGACGTGATATATTTTACAACAATGCACTATAGGTCTCTTTACTTTCGGGGCGCACCCTTCAATACTGTATAATACAGCACAGCAGACATTATTGTAGTCAATTCAATATAAATTCATTCAGGAAGTAAAATGACGTTTCCAAATTCTATTTTTCCTCATTGCTTTTTCAGTGGCAGAATATTCACCTTCCTGTTTTGGATTTTATTTGATGAATTGACTGTCACTAGGGAGATCCAAGAGGACACTTCCAGTTCGCTGTCCAGATATCTCCGTGCTCTTCTTCTTTGGTTTCTGATGATGATGGCCATGATTAAACATCATTCATGTTGTTTTTCTCTTACCATAGCGTACAGCTCCCAGATTTTTTACCCGAGCAGTCATATCAAAAGGGCCCTAAAGATACCTCTCATTTGAAGGGTGATATTACAACCTTCAGCAAGCCTGTACTTTAGATGTCTGAACGTCAGAAAATCTTCAGACGAGGCGCAGTGAAAATATACAACAGAACAAAACACACGTTTTAAGTTAGTTTCAGTTCTCTCAAGAGAGGATAAGGATGTGAGTTGTAGTATCATAAACTCCCCCATGCATGTGTTTGTGTGTACTCAGGATGGATTATTGTCAGAATGTGTGGTACAGGTACTCTTCCAAACCCATGTAGTATATGGTTGCAGTCCATTGTTTATAGTTGTGATGTGTAGCCGTGTGTGTGTGTGTGTGTGTGTGTGTGTGTGTGTGTGTGTGTGTGTGTGTGTGTGTGTGTGTGTGTGTGACAAGAGCACGCTCAGACAGGGTAGGTAATAGCAGACATTACTGGTGTGAGGTTTCAGGCATGGAAAACAACAGGATCGTTCTCAACCACTTCTCACACAAACACACACACACACACACACACACACACACACACACACACACACACACACACACACACACACACACACACACACACACACACACACACACACACACACACACACACACACACACACACTTGTCATGGCCCCTGGCATGTGTGAAGGATTGGCATGCATACACACCCTCCCCTTAATCTCCTCATACTCATTCTATTACACAGAACATCAGACTGACTCAAAGTACTGTACAGGCTTAAGAGCACTCGCACTCACATGCGCAAATGCATTCTGCATGTATATTTGCAAATATGTCGTATCATGTTATTGCGTATTTGTTTTAATGACTGTAGATAGTGTGTATATGTGATAGTAGTATATATGACCGTGTGTGTGTGTGTGTCTGTGTGTGGGTAGGTGCGCATGGGTAGGTGCGTGTGTGGTGTGTGTGTGGGTGTGTGTTGTTGTTGTTGTGTACTCTGAGACCAGGAAGTCCCTCCTCTTCACCCAGTGGTGAAAGGCCTCCCAGAATTCCCCTCTCTCTAGTGATGTGGAACACTGCCGCCAGATTATCATATCATTACCATACCATTACCATACATTACCAAAGCACAGCTTGTGTTAGTGTCTGTGGACATTGTATCAGCTCATCAAGAGATTCAACCCCCCCATGCCTATTTTACACATACCCTACCTTCCACCTGTCTCTCTCTACCAATCATGCATGTGCTCTGGAGGTGTGTTTTCTATCTGAGTAAAGCACATGTAATTGATGTAGAGAGCTGGATTTACTGGGCTAAATGAAATCAGAGCGCTCAGAGATCAGTCAACTCGGCTGTCAATCACGCTTAAAACTACCTTTGAACAGGGCTTAGTCTGTATGCTGTACCTCATTTAGAATCTCAATATCCTTTCAACAAACTGTACAAACCTGCGAGTTACAGACTGACCAGTCAACTGAGCGAACGTGCAATATCAAACCAGGACATGTAAAATGCGGACTGCCGACAAACAGAAATGCTGCTTACATGAGCTAAAACAGATTCAATATTGACAGCATCTGGCTAAATTATTAGAAAGTGCTGATAAATACACAAATAAATATATTCTATAAAGGTTTCAAGGTAATGGACATTTAAGTCTTCCGAACAACCTCCATTCCCGATGTGTTCATATGCATGGTGGATGGATGTTGGCTGAAATGCAATGACCAGACCCCAAAGCACACCTCTCTTTCCTCCATCCCTCCTCCATCCCTCTCTCCTGTGTCCTCTCCCTCTCTTTGCTCTTTGTGCAGGGCACTTAGGGGCACGTGGAGGAATACCAATACTCTAATGGCTAGTTGTGAGGCCCCATTCCATTAGTTAGAGGGCTGAGGGTTCACTCAACTCTCTCTCTCTCTCTGTGTGTGTGTGTGTGTGTGTGTGTGTGTGTGTGTGTGTGTGTGTGTGTGTGTGTGTGTGTGTGTGTGTGTGTGTGTGTGTGTGTGTGTGTGTAATGGAGGCAGGTGATGGCCATGGCAGGAGGTTGGGCACCGCTGCACCAGCTGCACACTGTAAAAGGCACCGCATTTATTTATTTATTTTATTTGTTTTATTTTGTTTTAATTCACCTTTATTTAACCAGAAAGGCCAGTTGAGAACAAGTTCTCATTTGCAACTGCGACCTGGCCAAGATAAAGCAAAGCAGTGCGACAAAAAAACAACAACACAGAGTTACACATGGGATAAACAAACTTACAGTCAATAACACAATAGAAAAATGTATATACAGTGTGTTCAAATGGAGTAAGGAGGTAAGGCAATGAGTAGGCCATAGTAGTTAAGTAATTACAATTTAGCAAATTAACACTGGAGTGATAGATGTGCAGATGATGATGTGCAGACGATGATATGCAAGTAGAAGTACGGGTGTGCAAAAGAGAAAAAAAAGTAAATAAAAACAATATGGGGATGAGTTAGGTAGTTGGATGGGCTATTTACAGATGGGCTGTGTACAGCTGCAGCGATTGGTAAGCTGCTCAGATAGCTGATGCTTAAAGTTAGTGAGGGAGATATAAGTCTCCAACTTCAGTGATTTTTGCAATTCGTTCCAGTCATTGGCAGCAGAGAACTGGAAGGAAAGGCGGCCAAAGTAGGTGTTGGCTTTGGGGATGACCAGTGAGATATACCTGCTGGAATGCGTGCCACGGGTGGGTGTTGCTATGGTGACGAGTGAGCTGAGATAAGGCGTAGCTTTACCTTGCAAAGACTTATAGATGACCTGGAGCCAGTGGGTTTGGCGACAAATATGTAGCGAGGGCAAAGAGAAGAGGCAAAGAGTAGTCTCTGACTCTGGAAGATGTAGATGTTTCCCCCTTCCAGGTGGGAATGCCAGGAAGAAATGGAGGACGAGGAGGAAGAGAGCAGAAATTATGTTGGGTGCTCTTTCTCTCTCTCTCTCTCTCTCTCTCTCTCTCTCTCTCTCTCTCTCTCTCTCTCCCTCTCTCTTCCCCTCTCTCTCTAGGCTGAGATGATGTATGGCTGCAAAGGCCACATGTTGGCCGTGTGATGGATTAAAGCACTTTGTAGGAAAATTACCGAGAGCGCCTCAGCACCCCCGAGTCCAGCCTTAAATAAAACTCTCTTCAATATTGAAATGGAGAAAGGAGAGTACAGAGGAGGAAAGGTAAAAGGGGAGAGAGGGAGGAGATGAGAGAGAAACACAAACACATTTACTCACACAATGCACTTAAGCTATGTGGAAATAGACTTGCAATGAGAGATATTGCTGTATAGACCTTTTAGCGTATGGGGTTTAGCATTGTTATAGCTTCTGTAGATAATGGTGATATTTGGAAGAAATTAGACTTAAATACATGCGCTGAAAACTAAGACCTACACTATCCTTTATTTTTGTTAGATAAAAATCCTTATTTTTTTTAATGTGCAGTGCAAAAATCATGTCACGCTCATTTGGATTCATAGGTTGTTTACAGTTTTTCTCAATTGCTAAAACACAATTTCTGAAACCTTGTTCCATTTCCTGAAAACATTAAACACAAAACCTCATCTTCAAGCACTATTTACATAACCTCTGACTCCTCTTGCAAAATGAAACATTTGCCTCAAAACAGTTTTACCTGTGTTCAAAATCAAACACTGCTCTCAAATCATAAACAAAGTGATCAAAATGATATACACTCTCAAGCAGTCATTAAACAACACACCGAAAAATAGAAAACACATTGTTCAAAACATACAATTCTCAGGGATAAGTACATTTTTTATCTAAAAAAATATTTATATTTTTCCGTCATTGTCTTTTGATGAACAAAAACATGTTCTATCATAGTAGCTCAAAATTGATCAGAAATTACTACTCTGCAAACGTGTCTTTTGTCTCTGTGATACTGTAATTCTTGTTCTTTGTTGATATGAACCTGCAACCAGTCAAAATCTATTGAGCAGTCAGTACTGTTAACCTGTCTACGATACTGGTTCCCAATTGGGAATCAACCCTCCCACGTTCAGCTGAAACGGTGGCGCATGGAACGCAAAAATATTCTTAAAAATATTTAACCTCCACACATTAACAAGTCCAATAGCTCAAATGAAAGATAAACACCTTGTTCATCTAGCCAGCAAGTCAGATTTCTAAAATGTTTTACGGCGAAAACATAGCACATATATATGTAAAACCACCACCAGACACAGCTCATTTGAATAGCCAAAACATGCAATCAACAAACGCAGGATTAAAAAATAAATCGCTCACTAACCTTTTGAAAATCTTCATCAGATGACAGTAATATGACATGTTACACAGTACATATTTTTTTTTTTCAATAATATGCCATTTATATCCATAAATGTCCATTTACAGTGAGTTCACGTTCAGAAATTACTCAAAAATGCCCGCAGGAAATCTATGTAGCGCGGCAAGATAACGTAAATAGACATCATAAACTTTGACTAAATATACATGTTCTACATATAGTTAGAAAGATACACTGCTTCTTTATGCAACCGCTGTGTTAGATTTATTTTTAACGTTACAGAAATCGCACACTATTCCATATGCTGAGACAGCGCTCAGTTCCAAGCTACATTTCTACGTAATGTTGGAGTCAACAGAAACACAGATTTAAGCATAAATATTCCCTTACCTTCGATGGTCTTCGTTCAGAATGTTCTGGAAGGCTTCATACTTACCCAATACATCGTTTGGTTTCAAGTCTTGCGTCTTTGTATTAGCTACTGCTAATAACATCAGCTGAAATGCACCCAAAACGTCCTCTGGTCCGGAAAAGTTGCGCATCAAAACTTCAAAATTACATATTATATGTCGACTAAACAGGTCAAACTAAGTGCAGAAGCAAGCTTTATGATGTTTTAGACACGCAAAACAAACTTAAATTCAATCGGCCATCGTCTGCCCTTCTCCTGAGTGCTGGAACAAAGGAATGGCTGGGACCAATTCGCGCCCATACGCACAGCCTATTCTCTCGTGGCACGCACTAATTTCACTCCCATAGGGTCAATTCTCGCGCGATTTGAACGATTCAAAGCTCTACTGAAAGAGGACATCTAGCGGAAGAGATAGAAAGTGTCCCCAGAATCATAACTGGTTGGGAAGGGTGGGGGCCATGACGTCAAAGTTGCTCCAACTTTCATGGCCACAAAAACTAGTTTGGAAGAATGCCTGCCCTGTGAGTTCTGCTATACTTACAGACATAATTCCAACGGTTTTAGAATCTTTAGAGTGTTTTCTATCCAATAATAATTTTTATTTGCATATATTAGCAATTTTTGACAGATTTTTCCAGTTTACTAGGGGTACCCAATCTCTCCAAAGGGGGCGTATGTCTGCCATATCCTTAAATGGAAAGCACAATGTTCAGGGCCATACAATTCATCCATTGTACAGTATACAGCCTACAATGCACTGTACTACAGTATCCATTCTCAGACTTTCTCCTTCCCACCTTCAACAACCTGTTTGCACTCTGAACTGGCTTATATTGGTTGTGTCACATCATTTGAAACAGGTTAAATCATGTTCTCTATTTGTATTTGATTGTTGCCACTTGTGTTTACCAGTATGGATGACATGTGCATTAGAGTGCAGAATGTGTTTTGAGAATGAGAATGTGTTTAGAGTTTTGCTGAAAAGTCTAAGTGAGATCTGCAAATTGTGTTTTACCATGTGAAATGGTTTAAGGTATTGACAACAGACTGCATAATTAGCTAAATGAGTCCAGGCAACTGAGAACTTTGTTCAGCCAATTGGTTTTAGTGTTTTAGCAATTGACTGTAATCATGTAGGTCATTCTGTGTTTTTGATTGGTCAGTGTATTAGTGCTGTTAATGGTACTCTGTTCAGATTGGTCAGTTTAAGGTAGCATGCTGTCTTCATCTGCTCATCACAATTGTTCATCCAACCACAGGCAGAAATGAATGAATATTTCACATCTGTGGATAAGCAGTGTGAGGAGGACTCTAGATTAGCGGGCATGTAAAGAGGTTTCAGAACCACTACCACATTACTACCCTTCCCTCTGTGTTAGCAGCAGAGCAGACTTTCATCTAAAACACCTTTGTCCAACAACATAGCCCGGATTTCTCTACCAACCCTGAAGCCAGCAAGACATCACTGCTCACCCCACTTACCCCGTCCAACATGGCACCATTACACCCCCCCCCCCCCCCCCCCCCCACCACTCGTTCTCCCTCTCTCTATCACACACACACAGACACATACACACAGATGCACACACACGCCTGGTCGTATCTCTTAGTTATGGCTTCTATTGGCTTCCACAGGCCTAAACCCCTGTAGAGCAGTAAGCATACACACCAGCTGTCTCTCTCTCCATAGGGTGGGCCCGCCACACGTGGCTCTTGCACATCGCCTCAGTGACTCTTGATGTCTCTGTTTGTTTTTGTTTTTCTTCCACGCTGTCCCCTCCCTTCCTTTGTCTGTCGGAGGCTGTCAGTGGGAGCGGCTCATGCGGCTTCTTTGATAGATGTGTCAGAGAGCTGTTCAAACCCATACTATGGCAGACCTAGGATGCGTCCTAAATGGAACCCTCTTCCCTTTATACTGCACTACTTTTGATCAGGGTCCATATGGCTCTGGTCAAAATGAATGCAAAATATATAGGGAATAGGGTCCCATTTGGGACGCAGACTGAGAATGGAGGCGGGCATAGCTATAAAGTCACAGATAGGCTGCTACGCATCAGTGTATTGTGACCTGTTAACTCAAAGACATTGACTTGTAGCCCTTTCCTGCACTCAAATAATCAAATCACCCTCTAGTGACCTCATGGGTGGAATGTTATTCATATTTTTCATAATTTCATAATGAATAAAAACCCGCTGAAAATCCGGTGTTTCTATGTCAAACGATTTTGTTATATGTCAGTCTTCTGTGATAGGAAGCATATATAGGAAGTATATAAAGCATAATATTGGATGCAAACTCAAATACATTTCAACTCATCTAACATGGTGTCTTCTTTTATTTAAACCCATTTTTTAAATTACTTTTATTTAACTAGGCAAGTCAGTTAAGAACAAATTCTTATTGTCAATGACAGGAACAGTGGGTTAACTGCCTTTGATGCGACAATAGGGTGAACAAATCATGGTCCTACACCTGTAGGTTGTGATGCATATGATGAACAGTGACTTCAAGCTTTGAGTCATGCACACACATAAAGAAGCATATCTTAAGGACGGTTTCAACACCTAAACTCTACATAGATAAACACAAGCAGACACGCCGTTGTGCACACGCGCACACACACGGACGCACACACACTCAATTAAGGATACCCTTTTCTGCCCATTATGCAATGTGAGTATTTTTTCCCCCCCTTGGTGGTCCTTATTGCAAAAGGTCACCTCCATAAATTAAAAGCCAATTATATTTTTTTCAGTTTTAAAAAAAGCAACATGTTTTCCGTCATATTTCTTTCCTTTCTCTCTTAAAGAGGGACTGGCAGAAATAGGTGCTTCTTTCATAGGTCAGGTCTAGGGGAGAGAGGGGAAGTGCTCGACACACAGCATTAACTGCATCCTCTGTAAACGAGGATCAGAGGGTGAAGGCTGAGAGGTTGGTTGGATGGCTGAGGTCAGTCCTTGGCTGTGAGAATGTTAGGATTCAGCTCATGTTTTATAAATATACAGTACACCAACATCAAGGACCCATGCACTCAAGGCCAAGACCACTTCTATTCTGTACTGCTTTATTCCACTCCAGATCTAGAGCTATCAATATCGAGCTTTCGAGACAACACATTATTTTGATGACTCCATACTAAACACAACCTGAAGCTGGACTGATACATTGGCTGATGGGTTATGAGATAAGTTGACGTGTTAACACATAGCGAGGGTTGTAGGGACAGAGGTTCTGTCTGCTCCCGTCTGCGATATGATTAGTGTTCTCTCTCATTGGCGCGTGTGTGTGTGTGTGTGAGTGTGTGTGTGTGTGTGTGTGTGTGTGTGTGTGTGTGTGTGTGTGTGTGTGTGTGTGTGTGTGTGTGTGTGTGTGTGTGTGTCTAAGGCAGACAGGCCTTATACTTCCACACTGGAGGAAATGAGTGAAGGAGCAGATAATTGATAGTGACAAGTCTCTCCCCGCTTTAATTGCTGGTGGTGAATTAGATTACCTTTTCAAAGTGCCTTCATTAGCAGGGGGAAGATCCATACCAACTCTAACTCTGATTGTCCTCATATTGTTCTCCGCTGAACCTGCCCCGGCAGGGTGGCTGTGTTTGCTTTGGCGGGATTGGGTAGGGATGTTTTGGTGGGTGTCATTGGTAGATGGATGCAGTCATTTTGTGTAATGTAGGTTGGCCATGTTGTGTGTTCGAGTACAGCACCACCACCAGTCAGAACCCCAGCTCTATACCCTATCACCAGCCCCAGTCATACCCAGCCCCATCTATATCTGTCCCTATCTCCATCCCCATTGATCCCTATCCCTGTGTCTTATCCCCAGCCCTAGTCATCCCCATCCCCATCCTATAGTCTCAGTTCACTCGCCAGCCCCAGTCAGCTCCATCCGCAGTCCCTGTTTCCAGCCTGCCTCCCACTGAGTCTAATGTAGTGTGCAGGAGCCAGGGGAGTCGCATGCGCTCAGCACAGCTCAGCTGGGCTCAGGACGGCCAGCATTATAAACTTACCGTGTGATTATTGTCAGAGCGGGACTTTGCTGCCCGGGGGGTCTGCACTGATGGGTAGTGTGTCACTGAGTACAGCCAGCCTGGGAGGGCGGGAAGGAGGAGGAGGAAAGAGAACAGGGAGTGGAGAACTCTGACTGAAGAGGGAAAAGAAAGCAGAGGGAGGGAAGGCTGAGATGATACATGGTGTGGGAGATAAAGAGAGCACGTAGGGGAGTGATATATAGAGAGAGGAGGATAAGAATAGTGTGGGGGAAGAAAAAGAGAGGCAATAGGGAAATCAGGGAGGGAGACAAATGTTGAAGAAAAAGGGATGGGGAGAGAAGGGGAAATTAGAGGAAATTGTTAAGCGTGCAAGCGTGTGCTGTGATATTGTTTCTCTCTCTCTCCATCTTCCTCTCCCTCTCTCTCTAAACGGTGGGGATGTAGCCTGTATCTGCCAAGGAAAAGGAACTCAATTTGGGACAATTTACTCGGCAGTCTCGGGCCTGATGTACCTTGGGGACAGAGAATAGGAGAGAATGAAACTGAAGGAAGATAGAATCAGCAAGAGACACACACACACACACAGTCCACATACACAAACCCCTCTCGTACAAGGCACACAATTGCCACAAAGTAGATTTCACTTAGTTAGGTCTCCCAGGCGAGTCAAAAGGTTTAAGTTTATAAGGCTTGGAAATGAAAAGCCTGGGATTTGGCCAGATGAAATGTGGGCTATTGGATTTTAGCACCACCACCTCTTACAGAGACAGATGGTCAGGGTAACTGTTGAAATCGTGTTGTGGAAGGGGTCACATGGGTAGTAAAAGGGTATCTTCATGATATGCTCTCGTTTCTACACTTAGCTCAGGTGGAATCAAATCATAAACCTCTCTAACCCTCTACGTACGTAACCCCAACTTGGGGAAAGAGGTCCTAAACGTCATACTGTGTATGGCTGCACTGGACATGAACGGAGCGATACTATAGCCGTGTGCTAGCGTAGCGTAGCGTGTGGTGTGTGTTTGTTTTTGTTTGTGTGTGTGTGTGTGTGTGTCAGTAACATGTCTGTGCTCCACCCAAACAGATAGGCAACCTGGAGGGCCACTTCACCCTGAGAGACAGCAGGGGGAGCCCTGGCAGAGAGAGCAGGGGTGAGTGTCTACTGCACTTCAGGTAGAATATTTAACCACTGATCTAGGGTCAGATAACCATATCCCTAATCCTAACCATCAGGGGGATGATAAAATAGCTGACCCCATATCAGTGGTTAGGAGAAGCTATTACCTATTCCATCTGCTATGAGCACAGAGAGACACATAACACCACCTGTGTTGTATCCGTACTGTACATGTATTTCTAAGCCTTTCTAGGGAGTTTTTCCTAGCCACCGTGCTTCTACACCTGCACTGCTTGCTGTTTGGGGTATAAGGCTGGGTTTCTGTACAGCACTTTGAGATATATCAGCTGATGTACGAAGGGCTATATAAATACATTTGATTTGATTTGATATGATATGCATACATTATGGTGGGCTTATATGTTATGTGGTGACATGTTGCTTGAGTGTAAGCTGTCTGTAGAACATGGTAGGAAACTGATGTGAAAGAGAAACTATTCCATTTTATTCCGATGTGGCTATTGTATATATTTACCACGGCCCTGTTCGAGGCAAATTCACACCAACGTATGAGTTTTAATTTTACTCAGCATGTATATGCAAATGTGGACTCATTTGGTTTTGCGTTGCCGCTTTAATCAAGCCTAGTGTTGATGAGAAAAGAGAGAGAGTGTGTGTTGATGTTTACCTCCTTGGTACGGACCCCTCTCCCCCCCCATCCCAACCCTTTTGTACCACCTCTATCACCCCATCCCCGCTCTGCATAACCCTCCGAGCATGCAGCCTCCTCGCACCGAGGCGTTGCTAGGGCAACTGTCACCCACGGCGACATCCCATGACAGCATGGGGCGACTGGAGGGGAGAGAGGGGCTGTGGCACATCCTGTGTCCTCTCTCTAAGGTCCCCTCTCTCTTTCTCCCCTGTAGACCTGGCCCTTTACCAAACCCTGCGCCCCGATCACACCCTTCATTCACTGTCCTGACCCCTCACACACATGCACACGGACGCGTGCAAGCACACACACACACGCTCGCACAAACAGACATACACCTAGACGCACAACACACACACACACACACACACACACACACACACACACACACACACACACAATACCCCCTACAGCAGAGAGAAGATCCTCTAACTTTTACCATCTGAATCAGACTCCGTGTGATTAATTGAAGTAATTTATGCACAATCTCTAGTGACTCCATGTATGCTTCATGATTTCATTAAATTGTAAGTTTAATTACTTTTCTAGCATCTTAACTTTAGGTGAAAATGAATTCACACTCTGACAATATTGCATATTTGATAATGAGTCTCAAACGTAATGGATGGCGCAAATAATGTTTTGTAATCATGAAATATTACACAAATATTGCGTATTTACATTGTACCACCATGGCAGTGTCCTTGCTATAACCCTCATTATACAGGTATGTTGTATTTGCATGACATTTACATTCTCCTCTCCATTCCCATTGGTTGGTGTTTGCTGTTTAACCCGCCTGTTGAGGATGTAGTTTAGAGCGGAACCACAGCTCTGACATCACTCTCTATAACATGATTAGAGAATTCCTATGTTTAGGAGTGTGAGACCTAGAACTCCTATGTTTCAGACTAATATAATCTGCTTAATTGATTTTTTGGGGGGTTTAAAACAGTCAATATTGTAATAGGGTTATGAGAGACTTTTATTTGTGTGCGTGTTTGTGTGTGTGTGTGTGTGTGTGTGTGTGTGTGTGTGTGTGTGTGTGTGTGTGTGTGTGTGTGTGTGTGTGTGTGTGTGTGTGTGTGTGTGTGTGTGTGTGTGTGTGTGTGTGTGTGTGTGACAAATACAATTAGTGTGCTACCTGGGCTGTAGCCAAGGCCTGCTGCTCTGCTCTGCAACCCCTGAGCCTCAGCTTTTCTCTGACTTGTTTTCAGCTCAGTTGATAGCAGTGGATCTGTCTACCAGTATAATGTACGTGAAATAACTCTATGGGGCTTACATCTTTATTTGATAGGATTGGTGGTTAGTCTAGTCTTGTTGTCAGTCTTGGTGTGCCGACAACAGACCTTTATGAAATGCAGACGCAGTCCCAGCCTATGGTTCCAATGTAGACCATATTGAGTTTTGAGTTGAGTCTTATTTCATGGCAGCTACTGAGTTGCAGACACATTTAAAGCAATAAACTGAGACACAAGAAATGTATAGTAAGTTATACTATAACATCCAGATGGCATAGAGATCAGTGAGTTTGTGGATGTGACGTGAGGTAATGTGGGAAGATTGCAAACAGACATTATCTCTCTCAGAGAGAGAAAGAGGGGCATGGTGGAGGAATGGTCTGTTGTGGTCCCCACGAGGGAGTGTGGGTTTGTCACCATGTAATCCCGACCCATGCAGCCCGAGCAAAGCAACAATTAGCCATTGTGCTAATTACACTGCTAATTACATGTTTACCAAGCCTCTGGAAAGCAGCTCATCACAGAGATCTTCAAGGTCTGAGACGACACGCAGATAAGGCCTCAACATACGCACACACGTGCATGAACAGCACACACTCGCACCTGCACACACCACACGCACACACACACGCACACACACAGACTGACTGACTGACTGAGTCTGCTGTGCTGAGTGTAGCTGCTAGGCTTCAGACTGCAGAGTTCCACGCTCTGACAGTAATATCATTTCCCAGTCTTCAGAGGGCATGTCTGTGTGACGTAAAACAGAATGAGATCAGACTCTCCCTCTCTCTCTCCCTCTTCCTCTCTCTTTTTCCCTCTCTCTCTCTTCTCTCTCTCTCTCTCTCTCGCTCTCTCTCTCCCTCTTCCTCTCTCTCTTTTTCCCTCTCTCTCTTTCCTCTCTCTCTCTCTCTCTCTCTCTCTCTCTCTCTCTCTCTCTCTCTCTCTCTCTCTATCTCTATTTTTCTCCTCTCCCAGCTCTATGGCACACACTCTTGATTCACCTATCTCAGCCATCTCACCTGAATCACGCTCCCTGGGGGAACACACACACACACACTGATTCTCAGAGACTGAACTCCACAGTGACCTTTTACAGAGCGTCTCAGACACAGACCCCCCACCTGCTTCTGACCTACACACATGTCACTGCTAGTGCGGAATAAAACACACACACACACACACACACACACACACACACACACACACACACACACACACACACACACACACACACACACACACACACATAGGCACACACATGCACACGTATACTCCCAGTGTACATTCAAATCCCCCCCCAGTGCAGAATATACTAATACACACTTAATTGGTGCAAAACCTGAAAGAATGGGACACCAACAAAGATGTCAACAATAGAGCAAATGCAAAAAACATGATTTGAAGCTACAAATCATTTGTTTACCCGTCACAACTAAAGTAAAACAAAAACTTTTTTCTGTGCTAAAGATACGTTTTTTTTTAATTTATTTTTTTACTAATCTCATGAAGTTAAATCATGTAATAAAAATTGAATATATCGTTATTAATTTTCAGAAACATTACACACTGTGGCTTCAATATTCATTCATTTATACATACACAGAATACAACACTGTGTGCACTCAAGTACAGCTGACTCATGTAAACACTGTAAATAACAAAAATAGTACACACTATAAGGATGGTGCTCTGTGTCTACAGTGTTTCTCTTTGATGACCCCCCCCCCCCCCCCCCCCCCCACGTTTCAACCTCATTGTTGTGTGGAGGTTTGATTTTTGCTTCTGATTCTAACGATACCCCGCAATACCTTCTCTCCTCCCCTCCCGCCCTTCCCCTTCTCAATGCTCCTATCCTCCTCCCAAGGATGGAAAACATTAGATTTGTTTTTTCTCTCTTTCTCTCCAACCTCTCTCTGTCGGTGTTGTGTGTGTGTGTGTGTGTTTTTTTTAAGACTCCAGTCACAT